>NC_133661.1:43639665-43949665 GCF_037893015.1 Macrotis lagotis | reverse complement strand
TCTCTCTGTCTCTGACTCTCTCTGTCTGTCTCTCTCTTACCTCCCTCCCCAAACTCTTCCCCATCTTTTTTCCTTCCTTCCCTTCCCTTCCCCCTCCTCCCTTCCTCTCTTGCTGCTTTCCTTCTTCCTCCTTTCTCTTCCTCTCTCCCTATTTACCTCCCCATTTCTTCCATCTCTTCCTTTCCCTCTAGCAGAATCTTAGTGAGTTGCCTAGGACACTCAGGGATCAAGTAATTTGCCCCAAATCACATAGCCAGTATAGGCCAGAAATGGACTTGAAGTGAAGTCTTCTGTTCTTTGAGGCTATTACTCTACCATATCAAGCCATCACTTTGGGGGTATAATGAACAATTTTAGGAAATGGGTATTGTTAAAACTGACAAAGGATGACTTTGGGAAATGTGGAGGGCACCATTGCAAACTATATAGAAAAATAAGAATCTAAGAAGTTCTGAGATAGAAGATAGTTGGGTGTAGTGCAAAGTGTGTTGGATTTGGAGTCAGCCAATCTGGGATCAAATCCTCTTTCTGAAGCATAGTACTTGCGTGACCTTGGACAAGTTATAACCTCAGTTTCCTCAACTGTAAGAGGAAGGAGGTGAGTTCCTTCTGGCTTAAAATCTATTATGAACTCAAAAGTTGATCCCAACCCATAGCTATATTCCTCTGTCCAACAATATTAGACTTAGAATCTATAAATAGAAATAATGTATTATTTAAAGACTACAGTAAAAATCCTCATCTAATTCCAATCAATGTCTAATTCTACCATACTGAAAACTTGCACCTAGATTCAAAAAAGAAAATGTTTTTTTTAAAAACTACCATAAGATTGTCCTCTGAAGTTAATAAGTTCATGCTTCTTTCTATCTAATAGTCTTTCACAAAATGTGAAAATGGCTCATGTGCCCCAACCAGTTTCCATCACAAATTTTCTTCTCTGTTTTTTCCAGCCTTCTCTCTTTTTGCTCTCCATTTTCTCTCTCATCTTCCACTTCTCCATAAGGGGCATTTGGAGAAGGAAAAGAACAAATTTGAGAGAGAGATTTAAGAGACAGAGAAAGAGGTAACATGGAAAATGAGGAAAGACAGGCAAAGTAATTTGTTTGAAACTCTCATAAGATAGGTCCTTTATGGATTCTGGAACTTGGGTTCCTTCACCTTTTATATTTTCAATACCAAAGGGTTCTTTCCTTTTCAATTTGGCAGAACTTTTCAAGGGGTGTTATTTCAATTTCTAGGAGTAACATCCAATCATTTCTCCCACTGCTGTAGGAAAAATTCTTGAGATATGGGGCCCATTTGTGTAGCTTTGTTGTTATTTCATCTAAGAAGTATTTGTCTGTACAACCAGATCTAGTTCTCCTTCCATGAGGGGGAGGATAAGAAGGTTATAAGCTGGTATGTGTTTCGTGACTTTGTTTCTATGATATTCATATCATTGTGAGAGTGACTCTTGAATCACAGCTCTTCTATGGAAAATTGCTAATTCTAGTGAAAAAGAATAAGATCAATGGTATCCTCTCATTCAAGATTATTCACTTCTTGGGGGCAGCTAGATGGTGTAGGGATTGGAGCACCAGCCCTGGAGTCAGGAGGACCTGAGTTCAAATCTGACCTCAGACACTTAATAATTACCTAACTGTGTGGCCTTGGGCAAGTCACTTAAATCTACTGCCTTGTAAAAATGAAAAAAAAAATTATTCACTTCTGTTACAGCCCAACCATCCTCTGAGAAAAGATTTGCCTACATCTTGTTGTTTCCTTAATTATTAAACTCAAATGACTATTTCCAAATATATTAAATATCAATGGAAATTACATGAAAGAAGTTTCATTATCTGTTTTGCCACCATTCCCTGGACTGGTAGAACGGATTGGAGGATATGACTGAGCCACTGACACTGATCTTTAAAAGATTATGAAAAACAGGAGTTACATTGCAGGACTAGAAATAGAAAAAGCAACAGATTCTCAGGTTTAAATTGGAGCAAAAAAGATAATGGAGTTCATAGTCTGTATAGGTCATCAATTTTGATTGGTTGCTAGAAAAATTCAAGAATATAATATCAAAGAGATGAATATGTAGAATATGAAACAAGGATCAGAAAAACAGCATAATTCCATCCAGAACACACCATTCAAGCCCATCTGCCTATCTTTTTTTGACAGTTATTAGACTGGTAGATCTGGGCAACATTGTAGACATTGTATGCCGAGATATCAGGACAGTATGTGCCAAATTCCCTCATTTCATTCCTGTAGAGAAGATGTGGGCTACTTCACAATTTAGTGAATCTGGTTGAGAGTACCCAGAGAGTAACCATTAATGAGCTGATATCATCTTGGAAGGATGGCTACTATAATGTTGTAGAACACTTTGCTCCATCCTGTACAGTTTAGAATTTTTATCACTGACTTAGACAAAGGGCTGGATGACCTGCTTATCAAACTTGTTAATAATGACAAATTAGGAGAAACAGTTGGCATTCTGGCAAAATCAGAGAGTCCTCCAGGATCTCAAATGCTGGTTCAAATCTTTTTTTTGAGAGAGAAAATTGTACATTTTAGTCACAAACCTTGCAAGATACACCTTATAAGATACGAGTACCTCACTCCTAGACAAATCTTAACATATGAAATGTTATAGGGATAAATATAAGTCCAGAGGATCACCAATTTCAAACTTTTGGGGACATCAATTACAACTTTCTCATTGTATAGATGAAAAAAAGTATTGCTTGGGAAGTTTAATTAGGAAATAATATAAGGAGAACTTGGACCTGAATTCAGATTTCCTGATTCCAAATTCATGGTTCACTCTACCACAATGAAGACTTGTACTTGGATTCATAAAACACACATTAACAAATGTAAGAAGAGAAAGACTTGTATAAATAGCAATTTGCCTAAAAAAGAACTGTGAGTTTTGGTATGAGCCAACAATATGATATATTACATAAAAATGTTCATGAAATATGCTTCATTAAAGAGAAATAGAGTTGAATTCTTAGCCAGTGTCATTATGGTTCACCCTCTCCAGACTCTCGATCAGCCTCATAATTTAGTCTGTCTCAGAGGCCTTCAAAGGTTTCAGTCTCACTCTTCCCTATCCAAACCAAGTCTTCCAATGTTGTTTTCTTAAGAAACAGGTATCATATCCAGACAAAATGCCAACTATTCATAAATCAAGTATAATTTCTCATTTAATTTCTTATTTAATTGTTTCTACGTAGGACTGTCTCTTACTTTTTTTAAGCAATAATTCTTCAAAGGCTAGTCTAGTACAAAATTTCTAGGAGTAATTCTCTAATGTCAATCCTTAAGGCACAACTCCATCATCAAGATTCTCAGATATGATTAAATATCATACTGTCAAACTGTCTCTTCGATCTTAATCTTAGTGACCATAATTATGCAATTCTGCCCAATATCCTTCAAATGTCTCTTGTTCCTGATATTAGACCTTGATGCCTTTCACTTTCAAATAAAAGACAACCACTTAACTGCCTTAATTCCTTGATGATATTCAGCTATGATCATGGGACACAAGACCTGAGAAGATGGAGTCTGCCAACTGCCCTTATAATGTTCTAAGACCCCAGCTATTGATACCCAGAAATTAAAGTTCTTTCCATCAAAGTCTCTGACCAATCAAATCAAATAGTTTAATATCAGAAGCTATTTATTAATATTAGAAAATATTTATCAATAAGAATAATATTACAGGAGAGCATTAGCACCTGTTCTGCAAGTGCTCCCTAAGAATCATTGGACTTGACCATCTGGCTTTTGCTCCATGAACCTGGAATCAGGAAGACTTGAATTTGAATCTAGCCTCAGGATCTTACTAGCTATATGACCCTGGATATTTTCTTTCAATTTCCTCATCTGTAAAAAAGTATGTTTGTAGCATCCTCTTCATAGAGTTGTGAAGATAAAACACTATATTTGTAAAGCACTTTGCAAACCTTAAAGTTTTAGATAAATGCTGCCTATTGTCTGACTTGAAGCTGAAATTTTCCATGTATGTTTTTCCCCCACTAAAATGTGAGCTCCTTAAAAGCAAAGACTTTTTTATCTTACTTTTCTATTTTTTGACATGGTATTTTGCCATTAGTAAGCACTAATAAATGATTCATTTATTCCTTTTCATATTTTTTAGATTTCTTCATGTGTGCTCATATTAATATTTAAACATTAACGCAAATAATAAATATACAATATTATGGCACAATTGTTCCATTGGATTAACATTCTGAACTTAAACAACACCATAACATGGCAAGAGGCAAATTTAAATCATGAACACCGTGCCAATGACTTTCTCATGTATCATCATATGGCAATGAGCAATACATAAAGCTGAGTTCAATTTTTTCAAATCGTATTATCAAGAATCTACTAAACGTCTACTATGTGCCAAGCACTGTTATAAAAACTGAGGATGAAAAGAAAAACAAAAGATAAAAGATTTTAATAATTTTAATAATGCTATAACAATATTTTCATGCTAACATGAGCTAAGAATGATAGGAAGTTAATGTGGATATATTCATTTCAGTTTCAAAGAAATTGAAATAAAAGAAAAAGGAAAAATTACAGTTAAAAAAAGCAATTTCAGAACACAACCAGGAAGAAATAAAATTATATGTGCCTCAAAAAAAAAAAACAACAATCAAAAATCTCTTTCCTATTAAAAGGGAAAAATGCAAATAAAATGTATTTCCCTGACTGGAAAGACAAACTCTCCAAGCCAAAGATGAACACAGTCACATAAGTCAGAGAAATTTTCTGCCACTCATATTGCTGCCTGAGGCAACCATTACTTGAGTTCCAAATGAATGTGTCAGGGCACCAGCTCCTCCATGATTCTTCTGCTTCCCAAGAGCCTTTCTCTCTCTCTCTAGTACTCTCTCTGAAGAGATAGTCTAAAACTGAATGTGCCCTTTTCAAAACTGAAAGGTTTAGCTCCTAAGCTCTTGTAAGCTCCACTCTCATGTTGGCAGAGCTGCTTCAAATATTTTTTTGCTCCACCAATGAAAAGAGTCCTTTACAAAAGTAGCAGGTTTGAACTCCATATTATACTTTAAAAAGCCACAGTCATTATAAATGAAAGGCTGCTTTTCTTACGAGGTACGACAACCCACCAAGGAAACATTCAGTTCCTTAATGTGGCAGATCTGAGAACAGTCTCTCCAGAGGACTATTTATCACTCCCATTCCTCTTTCTGCTTCATCATAAATTTTATCTCACCCAAGGATACAATGACTGATTTCCTCCATTAACTCAAATTGTATCCATACCATCCAATGACTGAGACCTATCTATCTTTTGCTCTAAGATCCCTCTTTCCTCATTTCCCCTGTTCCAATATAATTCCTCTTCCCTTCTTCCCACAAACTTCAAGATGTTTTGATTTAGACCTATAGCTTCTGCTTTAATGAATTAAAGCTGCCATAATGAAAGAATCTATAGTTTATGCATCACTAGACTATAAGAGTCTTTTGTAATTCCCCCTCTCAATCCTATAACTTTTGTTAAGGACAAAGAAAATACCCTCTAAGTGGTGATCAAACCTCTGTTTAAAGATCTTCAGTGAGGAATAGAGGGGATATGAGAAATATGACTTTCTCAAGCACTCATACTACTCTTGGACAGGTGGGTTGGGTGATTGCTGTCCTTAGTTCTAGAAGAGTACCAAAATGACATCATTACATTGGAGTCAAGGTACAATGCATTTGACTGTGACTGATCAGAGCAATATGATCTTAGAAGACTCTACCACAGGACAGGCGCAAATCATTTACCTGAGCATTTGCAGTGGAAATGTTTCCAATTTTGTGCATCTTACAATTATTTTAAACAGTAGCTCAAAATTCCTCTCCACTCAAAAAAGTGGCTAGATAGGATAGGTAGTTCTAGAAGGACAATGGTGAAAAGATGGTGTGAAAACAGCAGCAAGCAGCAAAGAACAATTCCTACCCTTCTTCCTGATCCTGGGAGGTGGGACAAGGGGAGAAATTGAGGCCTCCAGGTGAGAAAAATAGCAAGAGATTTGACATTAACAGGGAAGAACCAGATTTTCATCAGAATAAGAAAGAAAAAGGAAAGTAAGTTGAAAAGTTCAAGGATAAAGTCTGACAATTAGAAAACACCAGGTGGTGGCCCACAAGGTAGACAAATTCACAGGAGGAATTAGACTTGTTGGAATAGAGATGAATGCTATGGAGAAAGCAGTAGCAAAAGATCACTTTTAATTTAGGCCATGAATGGATAATTAGGATTGGGGAGTCAGTCCAAGGGGAGGGAAGGTGCTGCAACATGTTTAACAAGTGAAACTTGATCAGTAGAGTACTAACAGAATTGAAATGAAATAGAATATGGAAATTGTATAAATTGTTTCTTAGAGTCAATATGGTTTAAATTCAGTCTTATTTATTTGCTGTGAAACCTCAGGTAAGTGAATTTCTCTCAGCCTCAATTTTCTCATCTGTAAAAATGAAGAAGTTCGACTCCTAAAACTCTAAGGTTTTTTTCCATTTCTACGGCTATGATCCCAGAAACCATATCTTCTCATCTAGTATTTGTTTCAATATTTGCAGACCGACCTGTGACCTTTAAGCAAGTCACCTAATTTCTCTTAGAATCAGTTTCCTAAACTCTAAAATGGGGTGGTGGCGGTGATGATGATGATAACTAGCATATAAGATTTTCAGAGCACTGCACACATATTTTCCTATTTAATACTCAAAATACTTCTATGAAATAAGGTGATACTATGACCCTCACTTTTCAGATGAGGAAAATGGAATAAGTTACCTGCCTGGGTTCACACAGAGAATAAGTGACTGAGGTTTCTTCCAAATCCAACACTTTATATAGCATTATATAACATTTACTTTATCTTATGATGATCAGTGAGATAATGCATATTAAGCATGCAAATTTTAAAGGTTACATAGAAATGAATTGTTATAATAATAATAATAATAATAATAATAATTTTATTATCATTTTAAGGAAATATAATCCCTAGGATTGCAGCTTTGCTCAACCCTTATTACTAGGAATGGATCTCAAGGTCCTAGAATCAAAAATTTAGAGGTAGAAGGGAACTCAGAAGACCTCAGACCATCTAGCCTAATCTATTTACTCATTTTTCAAAGGGGAAAACTGAGACTCAAGGATATTGAATGACTCTCCCAAGTCACAAGATGATTTTCAAGTATTAATATAGCAGTTATAATTTCCAAGATCATAGATTTTGAGTTAAGAAGTCAACTAACTCAACTCCCCCATTTTGTAGATGAAGAAATTAAGAAATTAAAAAAAGTTGTCCAATGTCATGCACATAATAAGTGGTAGACATGAGATTTGAACCCAGGACCACTGACAAACTGCAGTCAAGAAGTTAATCATTTTTAAGCACCTACTATGTACTAGACACTTTAGTAAGCTTAGTGTACAGGGCTGGTGTGTTTTTCATAATACCATAAAACTATCATCATCATCAAAATCATCATCATTATCATCTTCATCATCATCCCTAAAGATATCTATGAGTTTCCAGCAGATCAAAGCTATTCCCTATTTAAAGATCAAGTCATAGATTTTCCCCAGTTATGAGATAAGCTTGGTTACCACAGAGTAAAGTTACTGATAACTCAACACAGTCAGCTCCTCATCTCTGCTGAGGAATCAGCTCATAATGAACATCCTTCCCAGGGTAGGTCAATAGAAACAACGTTTGCATTCACATTCCACTGGAAAAGAGCCAGAGGTACTGGTTTTTGAGCTCCCAGGGAGCAGCAGCTGGAGAGCATTGCTGAATGTCCATTGTGAATACACTAATCCAATCACACCTGTTGCTAAGAAGAATTTCTCTCTCCTAGTCCCTTTGCTGACTTAAGGTTCCATCCATTGCTAGCAAAGCAAATTCATGGTTTTGGGGTCATTTATAAGCCCTTGCAAGTCCCATAACTAGAACAGAGTGGCAGCTCACAACCAGAAGACTTCACCCACTTCACTGAATGTAGGGAGCAGAAATTAATAAAAAAATAAAGAATGTAACTCTTAATTAGCTGGAACAGAGCACTCCCTAAAGGAAGTCACAGAGAGAGGTCAGCTCCAAGGAAGGTGCCACAGTATCACAAAACAAGGATCTCCTTGATCATCCCTGTCACACAAATTAATATTTATGTCATATTTTCAGTTCAACAAACCACTGTAATATATTTTGTTGTTGAATCATTTTTCAATTGTGTGCAACTCTTTGTGACTACATTTGGGATTTACTTGGCAAAGATATTAGAATAGTTTGCCATTTCTCTCTCCAACTTCAACATATACTATCTTATTTAAGACACAGATGCATTATTTGTTATTCTCTATATTTTACAGTTAAGGAAACATGCTAGGGCTCAGAAAAGTGATTTGCCCAAGGCCACATGGCTGCAAAGGGTGCCATTCAACCAAACTTTTCTTTTCTCTGGTCCCACATTCTTTAGTTGTCATTGTTCTTTCATTTTTCAATCAAGTTTGATTCTCCATGACCCAATTTGGGGTTTTCTTGGTAAAGATACTGGAATGGAATACCATTTTCTTCTGCAGTTGATTTGACAGATGAGCAAACAGATAAAAACATGGTAAAAGTGACTTGTCATGGGTCATACAGCTAGTGCTTGAGGTCAAATTTGAACTCAGGTCTTCCTGCCTCCAGATCTGGTACTTTATCCTATTATGTATCAATTTGCCCCAGGATTCTTTAGATGACACCCAAATATCTTTTTTATGCTGGATATTTATTTCTTCTTTATTGATATTTTATTTTTCCCAAATACATGCTAAGAAAGTTTTTTTTCAACATTCAACCATATGCATATGAATATTTTAGGTGAAAAAATTTCCTTCACCTCCCCCCAGCGACAAACAGTCAGGTTAATATTATATGAACACATTTGTGTTAAACATGTTTACAGATTATTATTTTCAGTATGAAGATTAAGGGAAAGAAATACACAAGACATATTTTTAAGTAAGTGAATGTAGAAGAGATCTCAACTTCCGACCAAGATGGTGGAGAGAAGACAGGCACTGTGCTAAGGTCTCCTGGTCTTCCCTCATATATAATATGAAACAAACCTCTTAACAGAAATTCGATGGAGAAAACCCAGAAAAAGAAGCTAGGAGAAGAACATCTACCAACAAGGTCTGTCTCCTGGGATTGTGGGTGAGCCAGGGGCAGAGATCTGAGAGCCAGCAGGGGTGGGGTAAGAGCCAGACTAACCTAAGATCAGCCATGGAGATTTGACAGTGGGAGTGGTGGTCTGGGGTGCTCCAACGGGGCTGGAAGGAGAATTCTGGCACAGCGAATTGCAAAGTGTGACTGGACATGGATTAACTGGGCTCAGTTGGTCTGGAGCACTGCAGAGCCCAAACTTTCACTTCAGTGGAATCCTCTTCCCAGAACAAACACAGGAACAGCCCAGTAACCACCCCAGTCTCAGGCATGAGCAGCAGAGCTCCCTGAGCTGAATAGGGAGATTAACCACCTTGCCCCAGGGCACAATGCACATTGTTCAAGGATAAAAGTATTCAGCAGCACCCCCACTTCCTCCAGGCCTAGGGAGAGGGCCTCAAATCAAGATCACAGACACTCTAGAGAAAACAGCCAGCACCCCCCTACTGGTCAGCCCACTTGGAGTTACCAAACCCAGTGAGCAAAGTCTCTAGGATCTCAACACCAAACCTTTGTGAATCAGCCCCTAGCCACCACACACAAGATCTTAGGAAAATGAAGAAAGGTCAGCAAAAGGGGGAGTCCATAGTAAAATTCCTAGAAGTTAAAGACCCTAACTCAGAGATATATAGAACTCTGAGGGGAATATGATTTGGTCTCTATCCCAGAAAGACTTCCTTGAAAGAAATCAGGAAGGAGTTTAAAAATCAGTTGGAAAATTTGGGGAAAGAAACCCAAGAAAAAATGAACACCTTGCAACAAGAAAACAAATCTTGGAAAATACAATTGGACAAATGCAAAAAAGAAAATAGTTCTCTCAAAACCTCAATTGGTCAAATGCAAAAAGATAATAATTCTTTCAAAACCTTAATTGGAGAAATGGAAAACTCCTTCAGAAATAGAACTGGTTGATTGGAAAAGGAGTTGCAAATGTTAAATGAAGAAAACTCTTCTCTAAAAAAAGAATGCAGTCTGTGGAAATGAATTGCTTCATGAGACATCAAGAAAATGTAAAATACCTTATCAACAAAACCACTGACCTTTAGAATAGATCCAGAAGACAACTTAAGAATCATTGGGTTCCCTGAAAATATTGAAGAGAAAAAATGTCTGGACTTCATATTACAGGACTGATGCAAAATTGCCTTGATATCATGGAACCAGAAGGCAAAATAATTATTTAAAAAATATATCAATCCTCTCCAGAAAGAGATCCTAAAATGAAAACACCAAGGAATGTTGTGGCCAAATTCCAGAAATATCAAATAAAAGAGAAAATCTTGCAAGCAGTCAGAAAGAAACAATTTAGACACCAAGGAGTCACAGTAAGGATTGCACAGGACCTGGCTACATCAACATTAAGGGTTCAGAGGTCCTGGAATGAGATATTCCAAAGAGCAAGGGAGCTTGGAATGCAGCCAAGGATCCATTATCCAGCAAAGCTGAGCCTTCTCTTCCAGGGGAAAACATAGACATTTAGTGAAACAGGAGACTTCCAACATTTCTTGATGAAAAGACCAGTAGAAAATATGGACAGCAAACAGGAGGCTCAAGAAACACATGAAAAGGTTAAAAAGGTGGGGGGGGTGTAAAAGAAAAAACTGCTATCCAATAAGATGAAACTGGCTACATCCCCACTTGGGAGAAAGATTCTCATAATTCTTGAGAATTGCAACTCCATTAGAAAGAATACTTAATCAGAAGTGGTGGTCACTCATGACTTATGCATGAGACTGTTATCCAGTAAGATGAAACTGGCTAAATTCCTACCTGGAAGAATCACTCTAATAGCTCTCAAGAATTGTAACTCTATTAGAGAGAATATACTTAGCCAGAAGTGATGGACACATATAACTTTTCTGTGACTCAGATGGAATGATTTAAAAAACAATACCTCCTTAAAAAGGGGGACAGTAAGGAGATAGGAGGATGGAGGAGATTGAATGGGGGTAAATCTCATTACATTAAGAGGTACTAAAGACCTATTGTAATAGAGGGGAAGAAGGGAGCAGGAGAGAACCACCTGAATCTTCATCTCATCAGACTTGGCTTAACTTACACACACTCAGTTAAGTTAAGAAACTTGTCTTAACTTTCAAGTATTAAAAGGTAAAAAAGGGGAGGGGGAGGGGGAGGGGAGGGGGAGAAAAGGCTCAACTAACAGAAGGAAGGGAAGAAAGAAGAGGAAAAGGAAAGGGGAAAGAAAGGGGAAAGGGTTTGATATAGGAGGGCAAACCATTGCAGGTGGTGGTATTCTGAATTAAAACACAGGAGAATATGGATAAAGGGGAAAAATACAAACAGAGGGAAGATACCATGGAGGGCAACAATAAAGCATTAGTAATTATGATTTTGAATGTGAATGGGATGAACTCTCCCTTAAAATGTAATGGAATGGCAGAATGGATTAAAAACCAGAATCCTACAATATGTTGCTTACAAGAAACTCATTTGAAGCAGAGAGATAAATATACATTAAAGGTAAAATGCTGGAGCAAAATATATTTTACTTAAGCTGAAGTGAAAAAAGCAGGGGTAGCAATCCTTATCTCAGACAAAGCAGCTGCAAAAATCGATCTTGTTAAAAGAGGTAAGGAAGGAAATTATATCCTCCTAAAAGGTACCATAGACAATGAAGTAATTTCAATACTAAATATGTATGTACCCAATGGTATATCATCCAAATTCTTAGAGGAGAAGTTGAAAGAGCTACAGGAAGACATAGACCGCAAAACTCTACTAGTAGGAGACCTGAACCTCCTGCCCTCAGATTTAGATGAATCTAATCATAAAATAAACAAGAAGAAAGTTAAGGAGGTAAATAGATTGTTAGAAAACCTAAATATAATATGAAGAAAATGGAATGGGGCTAGAAACGAACATACTTTCTTTTCTGTAGGACATGGCACTTAGACAAAAATTGATCATGTACTGGGGCATAAAAACCTAATGATCAATTGCAGAAAGGCAGAAAGTGAATACATCTTTTTCAGATCATAACACGATAAAAATCATATGCAATACTAGGCCAAGGGACCTAGAGCTAATTGAAAACTAAATAACCTCATTTTAAAGAATGAGTGGATCTAGTAACAAATTATAGAAAGAATTATTTCATCCTAAATAATGACAGTAATGCAACAAAGTACAAAAACCTATGGGATACACTCAAGGCAGCTGTCAGCAATATATTATATCTTTAAATGCTTACATAAATAAATCAGAGAAAGAGGAAGTCAATGAACTCAATATGAAATTTTCCTGATGAAAAGACCAGAGCTAAATAGAAAATTTGGACATCAAAAGAGAAAGAACAAATTGAACCCCCCTCAAATAAATACAAAATTAGAAATTCTAAAAATTGAAAGAGAAATTAATAAAACCAAAAACAAGGAAACTATTGAACTAATAAATAAAAGAATAGCTGTTTTATTAAAAAAAAATAAAATTGATAAACCACTGATCATTTTGATTTAAAAAAATAAAGAAAGAAGAAAACCAAATTGCCAGTATCATAAATGAAAAATGTGAACTCACCACGAATGAGGAGGAAATTAAAGTGATAATTTGAAATTATTTTTGCCCAACTCTATGCCAATAAATTAGACAATCTAAGTGAAATGGATGAATATTTACAAAAAAAACATAAATTGCCCAGATTAAATGAAGAGTAAATTAAAAACTTAAATAACCCCATCTCAGAAAAAAGAAATTCAACAAGCCATTATTGAATCCCTATGAAAAAAATCTCCAGGGCCAGATGGAATCACAGGTGAATTCTATTAAACATTTAAGGAACAATTGGTTCCAATTCTATATAAACTCTTTGGAAAAATAAGTGAAGACGGAACTCTGCCTAATTCTTTCTATGACACCAATATGGAGCTGCTAACCCAGGAAGAGTTAAAACAGAGAAGGAAAATATAGAACTATTTCCCTGATAAATATAGATGTGAAAATCTGAAATACAATCTTAGCAGAATGATTATAGCAAGTTATCACTAGGATAATACAATAGGATCAAGTAGGATTTATCCCAGGAATACAGGGTTGGTTCAATATTAGGAAAACTATTAGTATAATTAATTATATCAATAACAAATCTATCAGAAATCATATGATTATTATCAATAGATGCTGAAAAAGCCTTTAACAAAATATAGCACCCATTCCTACTGAAAAGACTAGATAGTATAGGAATAAATGAATTATTCCTTAGAATAAAAAGCAGTTTCTATCTGAAACAATCAACAAGTATTATATGCAATGAGGATAGGCTAGAGGCATTCCCAAGAAGATCAGGGGTGAAACATGCCCATTATCCCAGTACTGTTCAATATTGTATTAGAAATGTTAACTTCAGCAATAAGAGAAGAAAAAGAAATTGAAGGAATTAGAATTGGGAAGGAAGAGACAAAACTCTCACTCTTTGCAGATGATGTGATGATATACCTAGAGAATATCCAAAGAATCATCTAAAAACTACTAGAAACAAGTAACAACTTTAGCAAAGTCGCAGGATATAAAATAAACCCTCATAAATTCTCAATATTTCTATATATAACTAGCAAGATACAGCAGAACGAGCTAGAAAGAGAAATCCCATTCAAAGCAACTTCAGACAATATAAAATACTTGAGAGTCTACCTGCCAAGGCAGACTCAGAAACTTTTTTGAAAACAATTCAAAACACTTCTCACATAAATAAAATCAGATTTAAATAACTAGAAAAATATCAACTGCTCATGGATAGGTGCGGGGGTCCAGCCTCCGCGGGGTCCTTGGAACCTGACAGGAGGGATAGAGTCGGTGAAATGAGTTGAGTCAACAAGTGGGTAAAGGCAGGAGCAGGTTGACTGACTGTCAGCTGCTTGGATTTATTTTTATAGTCTCAGAATCATGTATGTTTCAAGCAAGCAAGCTAAGATCATTTCCTTGGTTACAAAAGTGTACAATTTTCATCATCAATCATATAGTTCATATGGTTACAGGTTTTAATCATGTGATTACAAGTTTAAGTAATAATAGTATAGTTAATTGATTTCTTATCCCTACTCAAACCAAGATGACCTTAACCTGTCTGTTACTTTATTTATTACTGCATTGTATAATTGTTAATTCATTTAAAGTTATTAATTAAGCAATTCTTTTAATGGAAAGTTTTTTATATTTTCTGTGTAAGTAACGTTTTTGATACACTCCCTTAACAATCTATAGTGTGAGTCTTTATGCTTGTCCACCCATCCATTAACTCTTACAATAACCAATTTTTCTTTCAGGCCTTGGTAGAAACCACAGCTTCTGTGACTTTTTTAATTCTTTCCCATGAAACTAAGGCCACTGGCGTTCACATATCGGTCACCTGTACTAACTATTTTCTCACCATCTTTTTCATATATTCCTGTGTTTGGTAAAGGGGGGGGCAAAACTATTAATTTGCCCGGAATTCTATCTGACCCATCTTGTATCTGTTTTCCCTGTATATATTCTGGCATCTCCTTGGGATTCCCGGTGTTGGGTTTTCCAGAGATTTCATAATGTTGAAGCCTTTTGTATGCCTCGGGGAGAGGCAGTCCTGTTAAATTTGGACAGAGTTTACAATCTGTTTTATTCAAGGAATTTTTCTGAAATCCTTCCTTTATAGTCATTCCAGTATTAGGGTGAGTAAATATTGTAATCAATAATAAACCTATAAATATTGGTATGCATGAAATCCCTATATATATTGAAGAAGGAAATGTTCCATCAGGCAGTGTGACTGCCTTGAGTCTTCTTGCTGTGACTGTGTCAAACAGCTTAGAGACCCTGGCTTCCAATAGATAGGCCAAGGTAATATAATAAAAAATGACAATTCTATATAAATTGAACTACTTATTTAGTGCCCTACTAATCAAAATTCTAAAAAAATTACTTTAATGAGTTAGAAAAAAATTGTCAGTAAATTCATATGGAGAAATAAAAAGTCAAGAATTTCCAGGGATGGGGAAAAAAAGTGCAAAAGAAGGTGGCTTAGCCCTACCAGATCTAAAATTATATTATAAAGCATCAGTCATCAAAACTGTCTGGTATTGGCTAAGAAATAGACTGGTGGATCAGTGTAATAGACTAGGTGCAAAAGAGATAGCAGGAAATGATTATAGTAATCTGCTGTTTGAGAAACTCAAAGAATCTAGCTTCTGGGGTAAAACACTCTCTCTGCAATAAAATATTTTGGGAAAATTGAAAATTATTATGGAAGAAACTTGGATTAGACCAACACCTCACACCCAATACCAAGATAAGGTCAAAATGGATTCAGGATGTAGATATAAAAGGCAATATTAAAAGCAAACTAGGAAATCAAGGAATAGTTTACCCATCAGATCCATGGAAAGGGAAGCAGTTTATGCCCAAGACAGAGATAGAGAACATCATTAAAAACAAACTAGGTAATTTTGATTACATTAAATTAATAAACTTTTGCGCAGGCTTGTAACCAAGCTCAAAAGAAATGTAGTAAATTGGAAAACAATTTTTACAGCTAGTATTTCTGATAAAGAACTCATTTCTAAAATATATTGAGAAATGAGTCAAGTTTATAAAAAAAATCCATTCCCCAGTTGACCAATGATCAAAGGATATACTGAGGCAATTTACAGATGAGGAAATCAAAGCCATCCATAGTCATATGAAAAAAATTGCTCTAAATCTTTACTGATTAGAGAAATGCAAATTAAAGCATCTCTGAGGTATCATCTCATACCTCTCAGACTGGCCAATATGGCAATAAAGGACAATGATCAATGTTGGAAGGGATGTGGGAAATCTGGGACACTAATACATGTTTGTGGAGCTGTGAACTCATCCAACCTTTCTGGGGAGCAATTTGGAATTACACCCAAAAGACAATAAAAACGTCCATATCCTTTGATCCAGCAATACCATTTTTGGGTCTATACCTTGAAGACATCCTGAAAAAGGGTGAAAATATCACTTGTGCAAAAATATTCATAGTGGTTCTGTTTGTGTTAGCAAAGAAATGGAAATTGAGTAAATGTCCACCAATTGGGGAATGGGTGAACCAAAATGTGTTACATGTATGTTATGGAATACTATTGTTCTATTAGAAACCAGGAAGGATGGGAATTCAGAGAAGCCTCAAAGAATTTGCATGAACTGATGCTGAGAGAGATGAGCAGAACCAGAAGAACATTGTACACCCTAACAGCAATATGAGGTTGATAATCAATCTTAATGGACTTGCTCATTCCATCAGTGCAACAATCAGGGACAATTTTGGGAAATCTGTGATGGAGAATACCATCTGCATCTAGAAAATGAATTGTGGAGTTCTAAAAAGGACAAAAGGCTAATGCTTTTAATTTAAAAAGGACCCTTATATTATTATTTAATTTTGCTATCTCTTATATTTTATTTTTTCCTTAAGGATATGATTTCTCTTTCAACACATTCAACTGAGATCAATGTATAGCATGGAATCAATGTAAAGACTAATAGACTGCCTTCTGTGGGGATAGGGGAGGGAAGTAGGATTATGAGAAAAATTGTAAAATTCAAAAACAAATAAATAAATAAAGATAAAAAGACTGGGGGGAAAGTAAATATAGTGTTCATCAGATTCTGAAGGACACTTTTTTGGTTCATTTTGTTTCACTTTGTCTTGTTTTTTTGCTTCTGGACTGGGATAGCATTGTCTAGTAGCCAATCTAATATGGTTGTCCATCTCTGAACTGCTGAGAGAAGCTGCATCCATCAGGGTTGAACATCTCACAATGCTGTTGTTAATGTGTACATTGTTCTCTTGCTCTGCTCCCTTTGCTCAGCATCAGTTCCTATAATTCACTTTTCTAGAGTCTGACCTTTTATGGTTTCTTATAGAACAATAGTATTCCATATTTGTGTACCATAACTTCTTTAACCATTCCCCAATTGATGGGTCCTAATACCTCTTAACTATCCATTCTCTCAATGGTGTGGTTAAATCTACACTAAAGCTGGGTGTGGGGCTAACCTACACCTTTCTATATCTTTCCCTCCTGCCCCCAGCTTCAGGAGATTTCAAGGATGTAATGGTTTCCTTGAGAGCAAAGACTGATTTTCCTTTGAATCCCCACCTTTTAGCACACTATCTCACATAGTAGGCACTTAAAATAAATGCTAATTCACTGACTGTTAAATGTAGATATGCAAATTTGGATAAAATAGACCCATAGTACTTGATCTTCCACAGACATTTACTTGTTTCAGTTTCTCTGCTCACATTTATCAGTACAAATACAAACTAAAGTGCCTTAGGTACAAGTAATAATCGTAATATAATAACAGTGCTTTAAAGTTTTCAGACATTCCCAAAAAATTATTTTAGGTGATCCCCTCAACAATCCAGGGAAGTTTTCCAACATTCCCAAAAAATTATCTTAGGTGATCCCCTCAACAATCCAGGGAAGTAGGTGCTATAACCATCCCTTTAGATGAGGGAACTAAAAGAAGGTTAAGTTTAAGTGATTTGTCCAGGGTCAGATAGGAATTATTTGAGGAGGATTTGAACTGTCTGCCACCCCGAGTAAAACTGCATCTTTCAGATGATAAAGTTGCAGGATTTTCATTTTTTTTTATTTTCTCCAATTAACTTCCCTAGAAAACAAAGTACCCCATGAATAGAGGTTAGTTCTGACCCTTGAAGAACTATGACTCCTTTAAGAACTGTTGAGTTCAAAGATTGGCTTGGAATATACCCCACCACCTTAATGTCCTTCAAAATCTGATTTCAAAAGTTGAGAGTTTGTTTTGTCCATTTCTTATGTGATCCTGGAAAAGATCTTGTTTGACCTTTGAAATTTCTTCAGTACAACTGAAGTTAGGACAACCAATACATTTTTATTTGGTTGAGAAGTCTTTTAAAATGCTAAAAGAGATAAAAATGCACTTGAACAGTTAGACCAGAGAATTAATAATCAAAAGAACTCAGTTCTAGTCTAATCTGACTTGATATAACAGTTTAGTTTGGAAGTCCAGTTGATAAAGGACTGAATTTAGAGTTAGGAAAGTCTGGATTCAAATCTAGCCTCAGATACTTAACTAACTATGATTCTGTGCAAGTCCCTTAACTTCTCTCTGCCTCAGTTTCCTCATTTATGAAATGGGAATACCTACCTCACAGCATTGGGAGGATCAATACAAAGTACTTTGTAAATCATAATGCACGATATAAAATTACTTACTATTATTATAATAGGCACCTAGGTCACTCAGAGCTGGAGCTGGGGCCAGGAAGATCTAACTTCAAATCCTTTTGGGATACTCACTGTATGAACCTGAGCAGTTTACTTAATCTAAGTCTATCTCATTTTTCTCATGGGCAAAATGAAAGTAATAATGCTACAACTCTATTGGATTATAGCAAGGATCATGAGATAATGCCTATAAGGTGTTTATAGACCTTCATATCTAAATTCTATTATCGACCCTAGTTCTACATCTAGCATGCTATATAATATGGCATGCATTCTTTTCACTTTTGATTGCTTCATTTTTTCCAGTGACATAGTGGGGCATGATCATATCTTCTTACCATCCACCTCACTGTGAAGAGAATTATCACTCCCTGAGGCCTTGAAAGTGATCTGAGATATCAGCTGAATCTAAGATTGTTTTTAAATACTAAGTGCCTGCTTTGTGTTAGAACCTGCAGAGAAGATGGCCTTGCTTTTTAAAGAAATCTAATCTAGGGGGATTAGAGAGAGAAGAAATGGTCTTTTATTCATAGGAGGCAAAATATTTATTATGTAAATAAATATAAATGGCAAAAATTTAAAGCTAAGTTTATACCCATAATTGGTTGAACAAATTATGGCATATGAGTATGATGAAATATAGTTGTGTTGTTAAGAAATGACAAGATAGACAGTTTCAGAGAACTATAGAAACTGCATGGACTGAGGCAGAGGGAAGTAAACAAAATTAGAAGAATAGTTTATATAATAACAATGACACTATACAAAAAACAACACAGAAAGACTTAAGAACTCTGATCAACCAAATGATCCATCATGATTCCAGAAGACCAAGGATGAAGAATGTTACCCAGTTCTGGACAAAGAGGTGTCTGGCTAACATAAAGAATGACACATATTTTTGGACATTGACAGAATGGGGATTTATTTTACTTGACAATGCATATTTGTTCCAAGAAGATTTTAATTTAAAAAAATGTGCTTAAGGAGGAGGTAACAGGAAGAAAAAATAAATGCCTGAGAAGGAAAAAAAATTAATTTTCAAAAGAAATGTGTAGGCTTACTAGGAAATATTACCCCACCCCCCAAATCTGTTTCTTCATCTAATTTTACCATTTCTGTTGGTGGCCCTGATATTCCTCCTTCATGTGGAAGGGGGGTTATTTGGCATTGTTTTTCTCTTTCCTTTACCTTGATTTCTCTATCCTACATTTTATCCTGTATTCATCCATGCTCAGTATACAAAGCCACCACTTTGGTCTGTTACTTTCTTTCTTGTTTTCCTACTTTCACTTTCTCCCTCCTATCCACACCACTGACAAAAATTCTCCTTATGCATAATGTCAATCAATCAATCAAGAGGCATCTATAGTAGGTTATCAATTATTTGCGATTAGCAATAATTTTAATGTAGTTTCATTTGGTGACACCACTAATCTTATGTGTATGTGCATCTAATGTCAGATATGACTAAAATTGACTGAACAACAACCATAGTAGGCCACTGGAGTTCACTGGGCAGAGGAGTGACATGGTCAGACATACTTTAGGGTGATGCCAACTGTGGTAAGAATAGATTGGAGTTTGGAAAGACTAGAGAGAAGATCACAGATTTAACCTTCAAGGAGAACTCAAGGATTGTCCCAAGACCATTATTTTACAGATGACCTAAAGAAGCTAAGAGAAATGTCTTGTACCACACAAGTATAGTATTAGGTAGCAAGACAGGGATTAAAGTGGCAGTCCTGAAATTCCAAATCCGCCACTTTTCTCCACTGTGACAGGCACCTGGCTGTCACACCTCCACTTAAATCTCTTCAAAAATTTTCCACTATTCATTCTTCTTAATTTTTGTGAAAGGGAGAGGGGGGAGAGAAATGAGTAGAGAGTAATTTGATAACTTATTTACAAATAAAGATTTATATTGTTGCAAGACAGCAAGTTTTAGGGCTTATCAAAATAAATCTTTGGATTTTATCTTCCAAATAGACCTTGTTTTGATTTTGACATCCATGGCTCAGGAGCAAGAAGTTGGAGCTTCCGTAGACTGGGCAGAGATGTTTCCATGGAGTGCTTTCCCACAAACAGTAGCTTTTGTGATTATTTTCAGCTCCCTTACATCATAGTTACATCCTCTTGCAAACCCCAGCTGCCTTCCTCCGAGGAAACCCCACAGTCAAGGGAAATTCCTCTTCCTCTGGATGGGTGACAAAAAATATCTTTCTCTTCCCAAGCATGAACCTAGAGGGGAAAGAATATATTGGAAGTGAAGGCTCTTACCTGCTATAGATCATAGTAATTGATGTGTGTATGGGGAAAAATGATAATTGATGACCTGTCTCTAGAGTAGATTTGGAAGCTATGCCTATCTACCCAAGGACCATAAATATCTAAACCAGATGGAAAAACTCCCATGTAAGAAAGCAGGCTATGTTAGGAAGTTTGATAAAAAAGTTAAAATCTTCTTGTTAAATCATATGAACAACTTCTGTATTTTAAGCAGACATAACATGATGAGATCATTCCTCTAAAAGTCTATAGAGGCATGCAATGTAGCTCTTTGAATTAGCTAGGATCATTACTAAGCAAAGCATACAGATGGAGCCCAAGATGTCCAATAAAACCATTTTCTTAAAAATTATTTTCCCTGACTCATCATCCAAATCTATTTTCCAAATTCAAAGAATCCCAGTGATAATTGTGGAACCACACTTAAACTGTTTTTAGAAGATGAAAAAGTAAGTAAATTATGTAATGGGAAATCGTTTATTGTCCTACATTTCAATTTTGTTGATGGTAAAAAGGGTATAATACACATGCAACCTATTTCACAGGGTTATTGAATGCAATCCAAGTGTTCAAAAGATAAAAGTCAGCTCTTACTCTAATTATTATAGGTACTGACAAAGTCATCTTTGAATAACTATTGGTAAACAACCAAACTTAAAACAAAATAATTCTTCAAAATCAATAAATCAACAAGTTTTTCTTAAGTATCTCCTACTTTGTACCAGAAACTATGTAGGCTTTGGGTATGCCAATAGAAAAGCAGGAATACCCCTTTCTTTAACAAACTGAAGTCTAACAGTTTTTGGAAATCACTTGATAAAATGACACTCACTTTTAAGGTATACAAAAAAGACCTCATTGGTGCAGAGGACCTTTTGAAAAGAAATATTCTCTAATCAATGGAAGTTAACACAGTCTCTGTTATAGTTTTTAGAGAGGAAGGAAGGAAGGAAGGAAGGAAGGAAGGAAGGAAGGAAGGAAGGAAGGAAGGAAGGAAGGAAGGAAGGAAGGAAGAAATGAAAGAAACAAAGAAACAAACAGAAGCAAACCAAAAAAGAAGGAAGAACACCCTTATTGAGTACCTACTATGTTCTGGTAACTTTTCCCAGGATTTTATAAATATTTTCTCATTTGAACCTCACAACAACCGTAAGAGGTAAATGCCACTAGATTTTGCCCCAAGTATTTAGATATTAAAGGACTGTCTAGAGTCACACAGTCATGTGTGTCAAAATATAACTCAAGGCAGTTTGCCCTGACTCCAAAGCCACTCCATCTACCTCACACTGCTAACTCTATATAGTATTGTCCAAAAACTTCCTTTACAATTTTCCACCTCTTCATGTTGCATATTCAATCTGAGACACATGACAACAAATCCTTCACTTTAAAAAATCAGCTATTTTTAAATCATTATTTTAGGAGTATGAAACCAATTTAGAATCCTTTTTGTGATTGTATAGTCACAAAATTAAGTCCTAAGTAGGACCTAATAATAGACCTCCTAATTAAGATGCTTATTAGTACCAAATAATTAATCCTTTTGAAGTGAATATGGCATTGAGCTAGATGATCCTTAATTTCTTTTTTGGTCTTAATCCATGATCCTCCCTCAAGTTTATCCATACTCTAAATTCAAATTCTCACTGCATATTTCCTTTGAGATGGAACCAATGACCATATTTCATATAATTATAAATGCAAAGAATGTGACCACTTCAAAGTATCATTATTTGCACCAATCAGAACTTTGCTGTAGGTAACCAATAAACAGATGTAATGTTACATGGCCCATATGTTTCATTGCATTCCCTCACTTACCAATGAAACATAACACCATCTTTATAGTCCCTCTATTTCCTAACCATTTTCTATCACATCCAATACCATTTTCCTATTTATGGGCATTCCAGGACATTACAGATTTGATTTAAAATATCTCCTTCTCAAAAGAATTTTGGAAACCTTTATCTCTAATGTAGCTTTCTGGTATATAGAATACCTGAAAAGAAGCAAGGTAATTAATGAGTTGTTTTCCTTCATGGTTCATATAAAAGGACAGTATTCACCAGGGGTCAGGAAGAGGAAATTCAGAAATATCCTTGGAAAAGAGTTTGGATGTTCGCTCAGATTCTGCTTGATCACTATCTTCTAATCTCAAATCTTTTGCCAAAATAGTCTTAAACCTTGAATTTTTAAAAAATCTCTCTTGCAAACTTGAATAGGTCACATATGCTCAAAGCTCACTTTGGAAACAATGGACACTATGCTCTAACCCAACAAATACACATGCTAGGAATATCAAGTTAAACTTGTTTTGACCTTGTCTAGCAAGAAGGCTATTAAAGCAGGTAATGGAAATATAAAAGCTGATGCATTAAAGCATTTTTATGACTGAGATCACAAAAGCCTCATCCGTTTTCATTTTGTATTTTGAATAGACTCCATGATTTTTTATTCAACTATCATCTCTTAAGCACTTGTATACAAAATCTTAGATCTCATTCATTTCATCCATCCATCCATCCATTTTGGGGATACAGAAATGAAACATAACACAGTCCTTACCTTTAAGGAGCTGATAATCTACTGAGGCTAGGAGGGAAATATCCTGATATTTTAAAATATTGAAATTATAGCAATGAAATTAGAGAATATATGGAATCTCATTCAGTGTGAAAATTTTGTAAGATTTCCTCTACTAAAAAAAAAGAGATGTAAGTCCCTAGAGTTGCCATTTCCAATGGAAGTAAAAAATTTTTTCTTCTCTTCATGTATTTGGCTTCAAATTTCCTTGCCTAGGGGCTGAGAGGAAGAAACTCTTCATAGAGAAGATGTAGCTTGTTGCTCTTTTTTTTGACAAAATATCAGAAAAACCTCTAAATCTTAGAAGAGGCCTTCATGGACATCTAGTTCATTTTCCCACTGAGGAAAATGATGTACCTAAGGGCAGAAATGACTTGTCCTAAAACATAGACCTTAAGCTTCCTAAATGAAAATCAAGCAGCTATAGTATTATCATCGTCACAGCTAGAATTATACAATGCTTTGAAGTTTCTTGTTTCCCTCCCCCTACCCCACCCACAGACAGTGCTTTAAAGTTTGCAAAATATTTTAAAATATTATTCCATTTTATCCTCAAGAAACCCTTTAGAGGTAGAAACTATGATTATCTTCATCTTATACCTGAAGAAATTGAGGTAGATGGAGGTTAAATCCTGAAGTGTCTGAGGCTGAATTTGACCTCAGATTGACCTGACTTCACATCTAGAGTCCACTGTAGTCCCATCTACACTAAGAATTGTGTGGATTTAAAGATATCTCAATATATACTAATTATAGTGTGTAGATATAGATTTTTTCTCCTTTAATATCCAGCATGATTTTCTCCATACCATACACCTCTAAAAATAATTATTATTTATAAAACATGTGAAAATTTACTAGGTACTTTTCCTCATAAAATATTTATGAGAAAAAACTTGCAAATGTTGTCACCCATTTCTTCTCTTCCCTCCCTCCTTCCCTCCTACCTGCAGATTCGTTTTTGGATGAGAAAACTTGAAGATGTGATTGTCAAAAGGCAGTTGACTCGTGTCAGTCAGAATTTGAATCTGTGTCTTCATGATGCGGCTCTACCATATTGCTTTATTTTTATTTTTAATTTTTTTAAAGTTTTTTCAAGGCAAATGGGGTTAAGTGGCTTGCCCAAGGCCACACAGCTAGGTAATTATTAAGTGTCTGAGGCCAGATTTCAACTCAGGTTCTCCTGACTCCAGGGCTGGTGCCCTATCCACTGCACCACCTAGCCGCCCCTACCGTATTGCTTTTTAAAGCAGAAACTCGTTTTGAAAGCTGGGGAATGATTTATTCAAGGCTATACAGAGCTGATAGGCAAGTGGCAGATCCACAAATTGAACTTAGTAAATAACCATTTAGTGAATACTTACTATATGCCAATCACTTTGTTAAGCTGGGGATATAAAGAAAGACAAAAAACAGTCCTGCTCTCAAGAAGCTCACATCTAATGGGAAAGACAAAATGTGAATAGTGATGTACAAACAAGCCAGATGAAGGATAATTTGGCCTCCCTTTGTAGAAGGTTCTAAATTTTTTTAGTAACTTCATTTCTCATTGGCTGCTCTGCTGGGTTTGGCCAAAAGAACATCTTATTTTCACCTGCAGATAATCTCTGATGGTTTCCTCACTTTTCAGCTTCCTTTAGTGTATTGTCTTCTCCTATTAGATTGCAACCTTTTTGAGGGACTGTTCTTTTCTTATTTGTAACTCCCAGTACTTAGCATAGTGCCAGATAGGTTAATATAGTAGGTGCTAAATAAATGTTTATTGACTTAGTAGAAATAATCAACTGAAGGAAGACAGTAGAATTGTTGGGGATCAGAAAAGACTTGGAAAGGAAATCTGGGAAAACCAAGAGGCACAATATAGAGTATAATGGACATGGAATCAGGAAGACCTGAGTTCGAATTCAGCCTCAGAAACTTCCTAGCTATGTGATCTTGGGCAAGTCATTTTACTGCTGACTTCTGTAAAATGGAGATAGTCTTAGCATCTGCCTCCTAGGATTATTGTGAGGAATAAAGTAGATAATCTTTAAAAAGTGCTCAGCATATTAACATTGAAGATATGATGATAAACAGGAGCATTCCAGGCATGGGAATTTCTCAGTATAAATTTAGAGATGGGAGATGAAGTATCTTAGACCTATTTGACCACTAAGCTGTGAATTTTCTTTTTTTAAAATCAAATTAAACAAAGGTTCATCTATTATTTTGTTTTCACCCTAGAATCAACTCTTCATTTTATTTGCTAATTCAATGGCTTTCTTACTTTCAATTTGATTAACCTCTCCTTTGATATTCAAGAATTCTAATTTCATATTTAATTGGGGATTTTTAATTTGCTATTTTTCTAGCTTTTTTAATTGCATGGCAATTCATTGATCTCTTCTTTCTCTAATGTAGATACTTGCATTTACATATATAAAATTTCCCCTAAGGACTGCTTTCACTGCATCCCATACGTTTTGGTATGTTGTCTCATTGTCGCCATTCTCTGGGTTGAAATTATTGATTGTTTCCATGATTTGTTGTTTGAATCACTCATTCTTTAGGATGGGGTTATTTAGTTTCCTAGGCTGTGAATTCTCATAAGGGCAGGGACTATCTTGGACTAGCTCAAAGACAGTATGACAGTAAAAAGGAAGTGAAATTAAAAACTAGAAAATTTAACTTGAACTCAAGGAAATATCTGTGACCTTTCATAACTTCTCTAGAGAAATATCCCAGTTCTTCCACCATAACTGAGGTGATGTTGGCCAAATAACTTCACCTTTCTGGGTCTTCGTTTCCTTTTCTGTAAATGAGGTGTTCAGATTTGGACAACACTGAAATGCTTTCTAGCCCCAGCTCCAGTGTATGATCCTAAGGCTTGATGCTGAACGTCCTAATAATACATTTGAGGAAGGTAAGACCCGAATAGTCACAGGGGACTCATCAAAAAACTCACAGCTAATTAGTAGCAAAACCATTATCTGAGTTTTGGGTCTAGAGCTCTTTTCAGTATAGCAGTGGCCTGCTGAGAATGCTAAACTTCCATCAATATTAATATTATTGTCCACAGTAGCTAACATTTAGATAGCTCCTGAAATGTTCAAGTCTCCTAACATGTATTGCTTCATTTAATTCTCATAAGAACCCTGGGAAGTCCATGGATGGCCAAAAACCTAACAAGCAGTGTCTTTTTCTATCAAGGATTTTTCATTTTATTTTATTTTATTTCATTATTTTATTTTATTTTTAAGGATATGTTGATAATTGTCCTTTGTTCTGGTAGAAGATCATGACCTCAGGGAGGTGATTCCCTGACAAGCACATGAATTGGATTTGAATGAGGGGGTGCTGTACTACGTCACCAGCCTCACTTTCTCCTCCAGAGTCCTCTGGGTCCAGTGGCCACATAGGAATCAGGAAGCCTGGAGAATCCCTGGATGTGGGGCAATCAGGGTGGTGACTGGGCCAAGATAACTAATAAGAGGCCAGTGTCTGAGGCTGGATTCAAACTTCCATCCTCCTGACTCCAAGGCCAAGCACTCTATCCACTGTGCCACCCGGAAGCACATGTGGCCGTTTCTCCTTCAGTCTCGAAGAAGACCATGCCATCGGGGAGGTGATGCCATGACAAGTGTGTGAGCTGGATTTGGGTGAGGGATGCTGTGTTATCAGCCTCACTCTCTGCTCCAGAGCTAAGTCCACCGCCCAGGGGTGATGCACTGGGTAGAGCACTAGTCTGGTGGAGTCAGGAGGAAGGGAGTTCGAACCCAGCCTCAGTGTGACCTTGGGCAAGTCACATAACCCTGATTGCCTAGGAGGATGGATTTGGAGGACAATAGGAATGAGAGGAGAGAGGCTATCAGCCTTTCCATTTTACAGATGAGGAAACTGAGGAAACTGAGAGGGGTGATGTGCACTTCACCCAGGCTCCATTCGACCCCTTGCCCTTCAGCTCCAGCGCCACAGCCCCCTCTTGCCTCTCCCTGGCTGCCTTCTGCTCCATGGGCGGGATGGGCACCTTTGCCAGCCCCCAGGCCTGCCGGATTCAGTTCTGGCGGCTGCAGCACACGGCCGGAGGGCTGAGGCTGAAGGCTTCGCCCCCGAAGTCCCGGGGCTCCCCCTTTCCTGGGGTTCTGGGTCCCCCTCTCCTTTGCCACGCCCGCGGGGCGCTGGGGAGGCGGGGCCGGCAGGCGCCGGGGCTGCAGGGATTGGCGGCTGCCCGGTCGGGGGCGGGCCCCGGAGCGGAGCGGAGGGGGGCAGTGCCCGGGCTGCTGCTGGGAGCCGAGCCGGCCACGCGCAGGGCGAAGAGGGCGCTCCGGGCCGGGGAGAGCGAGGGGTGAGTGATGGGCAGCCCCCACCCCCCAGTCACCCCCGGCTCCCCGGGAGCCCGGGAGGGAGCGCGGAGCTTCTCCTGAGCTAGCCTGCCCTGCCCTGGGGATGGGGGCACTTACTGATCCCCAGGCGACGCCACGCCCAGGCCCTTCCCACTTCTTGCCCGCCCCACCTCGGGGGAGCCGGCTCTCCTCTCTGCGCCCCCCGGGCCCCACGCCAGCAGCACTCCTTCCCGAGGTGCTCCCCTTGAGGGTCACCCCGGCCCCCCACCTTCTCCACTGCCCCCTTCACATTAGCTGAATCTATTGCCGGAAGGCAGAGCGTGCTTCTCCTTGGGGGGGGGGGGGGTTATGTGGAGAAGACAGGTGCCACCTTGGTGCCGACTGGCACGGGCCCCTCCGTTGAGCCTGTCTCTGCGTCCCGGGGGCGGGGATCCCGGGTGTCCCCATGGCGGGGGCACAGAAAGACCTGCCCCCCCCCCCCCGCACACACACCCTCCCGGGACTTGCACGTGTATTCTCCCACGGGGCTTGTATGTACGCTTGACTGGCAGGTAGCCTACCTGGTCCGCCCGCCTTGCCCCACCTGCCTAGGGAAGGCTCAGGTTTTTGAGAAAGAGCCACTTCAGCACCTTGGACCTGAAAGTGAGTGGCGTGGGTGGGCGAAGCGGGAACCTCGCCTCCCTTCCCAGGCCAGTTCTAGCCAGCAGCTTCTCAAGATGCCTTCTCTGGACTGAGCCAGCCTGGGGGTTGGAGAAGTGGCCGTGGAGGGGAGCCTGGGCCTCTACCAGCTCTTAGAGCTCTGCACACCGTCTCGTTCCTTTTTAGTAAACTCTGAGGTACGTGCCAGCCCTTGAAACACCCAAGCCAACCCCAGGCCACACCGAAACACTTGTTTAGCGAAGGGATACAGATCCTCCCATGAGGACCAAATCTCCGGCCTCTCTCGGCCCCTCCCCTGCTGTCACATCCAGAACACTATTCTAGGCCTATGGAATTCAGACTGGACTCACTGCTGAGCCAATGCAGGAGCCCGTTGGACAGGGCTCCCGGAAGAGCTTGCTTACTTTTTAAGCGGTTACTGTAAAAAAGCACTCCACGAATGTCCGCTAAGCCCACTTTTACCTGGGTTTGTTCCTAATGGCAGCAACGCCAGTGATATCATGTATTGGTTTTGCTTGTGAACTGGAGTCTAGCACAGTGCTTCCTGCATATTAGGGGAATGATGGAGCTCTGTTAGGCTGAACTTCATGTTATGGACGGATACACACTGAACTAAATAAATACTTTAAATTAACAATGGAGAAGAACAAAACTTGAATTTTAGTGGGGGAAATAAATGTTGAGATTGAATGATTAATGCAGGTTTTTGGTTGAGTTTACTCAGGAAAGCAGATGATGTCATTTGGTTTACTTTGCCTTGTTTCAGATTTCTGGACATTTAATAACAACCGGCAACAAGAATAGTATTATTCTGTTTTGTGTGTGTGTGTGTGTAGGTGCCATGGGAGGAAATGAAGATATATGTGACCTGGCTTTTACTCTCAATATGTTTATAATCTATTATAATAATTCTATAGTAAGGATTACTCTAAAGAAGTAATTAGGTCATAATAAAGAATAGGGACATTTCTTGCCTGCATTGTAGGTGGGAAGGAAGAAGGAAGTTTGGTACTCAAAATAAAAAAAAAGAATGCTTAGTCCTACAGCATCATCAGGAGAATGTCATTGTAAAAAAAATAGATGGATCATTGTAATAGGAAATGAATTGCAATCATTGAAAGTATTTGACAATTCCCCATTTGTTGACTAGCTTGATTTCCTCCTCTCATTTGGTTCTTGACTCAGCTCATTGTCTACCAACAGGCCACCACCAAGATAGAGTGTTGAGCCAGTGGCTGGGGCCTCCCCATTCAGTGACCCTGTATTTATTTTGTACATATTTGGCATTTTCTCTTATGTATATACATTATATCCCCTCAAAGAATGTAAGGCAGGGTAAAATTTGTTTTGTTTTTGTATTTGAATCTTCAGGATGTCTGGTATATAGGAGAGAGAGAGAGAGAGAGAGAGAGAGAGAGAGAGAGAGAGAGAGAGAGAGAGAGAGAGAGAGAGAGAGAAATGCTTCTTAAAAGTGCTTTTTATGTACCAAACATTGGTGATGCAAACAAAAACAATGAAATAGTGCCTCTTCTCAAAGAACTCCTTCTGTAGTTATGGGAAAGAAAGTTAAATTATAGGGCAGATGGCAAAGACCATTATATACTAATATAAAATAATTTATAATATAGGATAAGAGATAATATTATTATTGTTCACCTATTTTTCAAAATCTCTTTATGGTTTCACCTGTGTCCTAAAGTTCTTTTTCCTTATCCTTCAGAATCATGCTTCATTAATCATTCCTTATTTTCCTGCCCAGGTTATCATTTTACTCTAGTTCCTTCTCTTCTTGGTAAAAATATACACAAAATTTCCCCTAACCTTAAAAAGATTCCTTCCCTTGCTAAAGTCTATCACATTTTATTCTTTCATTACCAAACTTCTAGGAAGTTGGGTTCAATCATTTACTTCACATATCTATCATCAACACTTGTAATTCTGATTCCTTTATTGCTCTCATTTCCTAGTTAAGCAAATTCAGTGGTCTTTTCTCAGTGGATCTCCTCGACAACTCTGAATTGTCCATGAAGCTGTCCACTTCATCTGCTCTTAGAAATAGCTGGCTTTACTAGTTTTTCTCAACCACCACCTTTTCTTCTCTCTGTATCTCTCTTTGCCTTCTCTTCTTCCCCCTTTCCCAAAATCCTGCCTAGGTTCTTTAATCTTTCTTTTTACTCTCTACCATCTGTCCCTGAACTTTTTTCTTTGCAAGGCTTATCTGCTACCATGAACTTAAGTATGATCTCTCTGAATCACTCTCAAATCTTTATTTCCTTTGTCAGTCCCACCTGAGTGGCAGAGCCACATTTCCAACAGTGACTTGATGTCTCCATATCTCTGCCAGAACCTCAAACTCAATATATCTCAAGCAAAAATCAGTTTTCACCCAAAGCTTGTTCCTCTTCCTTACTTCCCCATAATCTATTAATGGTACTTGCATTCTGCCAGTCACTCACACTTGAAACTTGAGTCATCTTTTACTATTTCCCCTCTCATGCTTCCCACTTCTGGTTTATCCACCAAATGTAGCAATATTCCTTTATAACATCTGTGAATGACATTCTCAAATGCCTCTATTCATGTTAGCTCAGACCCTCAATATTTCTCTCCTGGACTTGGGTTATACAAAAATATATTTCCCCATTCCATCCATCACAAACTACCAAATCAGTTTTCCTAATATAGCAAATGGATTGGATCCTTCCTATAATAAAAAAGTGCATTTATATGTACCACATCAAAATTTTAAATATGTCTTCCTCCCTATGCTCTCGTTGATCCACACAACAACTCTCAGTTAGACCAAGGGAAATGGTATTGCTCCTATTTTACAAAAAACCAAAGTGAGACTCAAGATCAAACTGGTTAGATTTAGGGTTCTAGCTGAGGTTCATCTGACAAATTCAGGTTCTTTTTCTATTTAGCAAAATTCAATAAATTTTTTATTATCTCCTGCTTTAATTAGAAGAAAACTAGGTGAAATTTTACAATGATATCTTTGGTAAAAGTCTAATTTCTCAAGTATAGAGAAAACTGAGTCAAATATATAAGAATATGAGTCATTCTCCAATCAAGGAATGGTTAAAGCATTTGAAGAAGTAGTTTTCTGAGAACGAAACCAGTTATCTGTAGTCATATAAAAAAAGTTCTAAATCACTATAGATTAGAGAAATTCACATTACAATAATAAGTACCATTTCATACCTGTCAGATTAATTAATATGATTGAAAAGGAAAAGAACAAATTTTGGAGGGGAGGTGGAAAAATGGGGGATACTAATATACTGTTGTTAGAATTATGAACTAACCCAACTATTCTGGAGAGCAATCTGGAACTATGCCCAAAGAGTTCTAAAACTATGAATCCAACAATACCCATTACTAGGTCTGTCCAAAAGAGGTTAAAGAAAAGGGGAAAGAAAGGTTATATACCAAAACATTTATAGCAGCATTTTGTGATGGTAAAACAGATTGGAAATTGAAAGGATGCCTATCATTGAGGAATGAATGAACAGGTTGTGGTATATGATTGTGATGAAATACTATTGTGCTAAAAGAAATAATAAACAGGATGTCTCCAGAGAAATCTGGGAAGATGCATGTGAAATGAGACAAAGCTAAATGAGTAAAATCAGGAGAACATTATAAATAGTAACAGCAATACTAGATGATGATCATCTGTGAATGACTTAACAACATTTATTCTCAACAATAAAACTATCTAAGACAATTCCAAAGGAATTAAGATAAAAATATTATTCTTCTCCAAAGAAAGAACTGATGGAATCTGAATGTAGATCAAAGAATAATTTTTGACTTTCTTTTATTTGGGGAGGGGGAGGAGGGAGGTCTTCCATGTTTTCCTTTGTGATATGATTAATATGGAAATAAGTTTTACATAATTACACATATATAACATCAAATTCCTTGTCTTATCAAGGAAAGGGGTAAGGAAGCAGAGAGAGGGGGAGAACTTGTTTTTTATATGTGATAGGGAAAACAAATACATTAAGAAAAAAAATCAATACAAAAACTTCCTGCTTTGTATAAGGCACCTGAGCTAGTCACTGATGATACAAAAAAATAGTCCCTGACTTCAAGAGCCTTCATGTCACTGGGAAAGGGAAGGAGAATCAGCAAGTATGCAGAGAAATGCAAGTTCACTTGAGGAGTGAGAGAAAACAAACTGTCTGGGTGAACATCATCAGAACATAATTTGGCAGAAGGAAACAGCTGTGGCTTAAAGGAAGGTCCAGATTCCCAAAGGCAAAGACAAGGAAGAAATGGAACTTGGGAAACAGCTGCCAGCAAACCTGTTTGGGTCCAGCTTAATTTGTATGATGAGGGGTAATACAAATTAAATCTGGAAAGGTAGCTTAGTATCTGATTATGATGGATTTTAAATGTCAGATTGGGGAATTTGTTTTGTATCTGAGACACAATAGGGACTCAGTGAAGATTTTTGAGCAGGTGAGTAACGTAGCCTTGTACCTTGGGAAAATTAATTTGGCAGGTATGTGGAGGATAGATTAGAGATGGGAGCAAGGGAAGAAGGAAGATCCCTCCTCAAAAAATGAGTCCAAAACATTTTGCAAATTCTGAAATCTTGATTGAACTCAAGGGTTCTTCACTTTTTTGTGTCATGTTCCTTTTTGGAAGTCTGCTGAAGTCTATAGACCCTTCAAAATATTGTTTTCTTGCCTACATTCATAAATTGAAAAATGCTAAATTTCAGTTAGAGGTTAGTGGAAATGAACATGCAAAATTTCTCCATCTAAATTGTGGACCACCTGAAATCTGTGTTCTGCAAATCCCAAGTTAGGAAGCCCTGCTCTGACTTGACTTTCTAATTTAGGGCAGCTAGGTGATGCACTGGATAGAACACTGACCTTGGAGTCAGGAGGATGGAAATTTGAATCCAGCTTCATTTACTTGATACTTACTAGCTGTGTGACCCTGGACAAGTCATTTGACCCTGATTGCCCCACATCCAGGGTCATTTCCAGTTGACCCAATTCCTCTCTGACCATTGGATCTAGATGACTGGAGGAAAAAGTGAAGTTGGTGATACTTAGCACAGCCCCTTGCTTCTCCAACCCCTCAAATCCAAATCATGTGCTTGTCATGGCATCACTTCCCTGATATCATGATCTTCTTTGAGAATGAAGGACAAACATTATTAATCCTATTTTATCTTAGTCTCATTTCTTTTCTCTTTTTTCCCCTCTAGGCCAATTTGTTTACTTGCCTAGATCTGAAGTCAGAGGATGTGAGTTCAGTGCCTAGTTATAGAAGTTGTGTAGGATTTTGTAGTGCTTGTAATAAGTCATTTATGTTTTGTGGACTTGTCTCCTAATATAAAAGTTCTAAATGTATGACCCTATTAATTTGTTTTCTTTGTTGTTTCTTCTTTTTCTTTCTTTCTTTCTCTCTCTCTCTCTCTCCCCCAACTGATTCTTGGTGTCCAACTCAAATCCTACCTTGACTTTTCTAGGCAGATTTCACTGATGGCAGCTCTAAGCTCTAAGTAATAAGAAATACTTACTATTTCTTATTACTTATCTCTGTTACTTAATACTTATCTCTATAAAGAGGTAGTCTGAGAGCCAGGAAAATGTGGAATTCAGTCCTGTCTCTGAGATAATGCTGCCTATGTGACCTTGGACAAGTCACCTAAAACTTCCCAATGTTTTGTCTAGACTATACATTGAGGAGCAGTTGCTGATCTGTAGCTGGTGGTGGAAGAGGTATCAAACTCACAATGGCCTGAGACCTGAACCAGATTGCAATGTAAATTGGAACAAATAAATAAAACTACTGATTAACACAGAGAGTTAATTGGTGTTTTTCAAGTCAATAAGCAATCCAGCAGGAATTCCTTTCTATTTGAATTTGACTCCACTGTCACTGAAATCACAGGTTCGGTCCCTAGCTTTATATAAATGGCAGCTGGTAGGTTACCCATGTATATTATTCTCATGTCAGATTGATTATTATTTGAATCCTAATATGAGGATGAGAGGAAACCAAATAGCAAAATGAATAGAGCACTGGGCTTGGAACTAAAACTACTCATCTTTCTGACTTTAAATCTTGCTTCTGATACTTATTAGCTGTGTGAAACTGGACCAATCAGTCTTTTTGCCTCAGTTTCCTTATCTGCAAAATGAACTGGAGAAGTAAATGGCAAATTGTTCCAGTATCTTTGCCAAGAAAGCCCAAAATGGGATTGTGAAGTGGTAGACCTGGCAGATGAATGAATTCAACAATGTGGAGACAGAAAACTACAGTGGAATTTTAAAACAAACCAAAAAATTGGACCTGGATTCAGATTTTGCTCTAAATTCATTCTGAGACTGTAGATAACAGTCTTTGGTCTGCATGTTCCTCCTCTTTAAGATGTAACGGTTGGAGTAGGTCACTAATGTTATAAATCTATGATTTTTGGTATAGTGTTTAGTATAAAGAGGAGATTGCTTACACACACACACACACACACACACACACACACACACACACACACACACACACAGACTGCTTTGTACTAGTTTTTATGACAGATAACCCTCTGAAAGAGATCACATAATCAGACCCTAGAAATATTTTCACAGACTGGAATGATGAATGGGCTGCATCTAACAACATACACATGTAATAAACCTAAATGTAAAATCCTGCATTTCATTTCCAAAAAAAAAAAAACCAAAAACCTAATTCCAAAATATAATGGGGTAGGGAGGGAGGGAAGGAGATGGTGACTAGTACATTCAGGCTCTTTAGCTCAGCATTTCACATATAGCCATTATCCCAGGGGCAATGGGGAGAGACTGAATCTTTTATGGCAGATAAGTGACATATTGAGATCTATGCATTAGGACAATTGAACATGCATTAGTACAGTTGAACATGAGAAAAGGAGCTGAAAATTCTGATGTGTCTGCAAAAAGGAAAAAAAAGTGAATTTGATCTTAGGTTACATTAAAAGAAAAATAATATCCTGAACAAGAAAGGGAATGGTTCCATTGTATTCTTCCCTGCTCAGACTGCATTTGGAGGGTTTTCTGGTTACCATAGTTTTCGGATTTATATAACCAAACTGAAATGCATCTGAAGGGCTATATATATCCAGCAGGGTCAGAGGTCCTCCAGGTAAACTTATTGTTCAAGCAATGATGAAGGAACTGATGACATTGAGCTTGTAGAAGAAAAAGTCACAAATTGTTAGAACTGAAATGGACCTTGGTGTCATTCCAGGCTGCTAGATGACTTGGTGGATAGAGTTATGACCATCATCTCTAAGCCAACCCCAGATACTTGCTTGCTCTTTGACCCTGGGGCAAGTCACCTTGCTTTTCTCATCAATTAAACAAGGATAATATAGTGGCTCTTCTTAGCCTCCAGGTATAAGGATCAAATGAGGTAATTTTTGTGAAACATTTTCCAGCCTTCAAATGCTATATAAATGTTAACTCATTAAATGAAAAAATATATACTGAATAATTTCTGGTGCTGTGGAAGCAGTAGCAATGGGAATATTAGGTGAGGACTCTTGCAAGAAGTGATGCTTGAGCTGAACCTTGAATGTGTTAGACTCCATACCCATTCCAGATTCATTCAATTAAATTCCGTTTCTTTGAATAGACAGCTCCAAGACAGTCTGGTCAAATGTCCAGGGGCCAGAAACAGATCATTAATGGGAAACAGCATTTTGTCTGGAACAGAGTTTATGAGGTAGAGTAATAACTAATGTTTCATTTGTCTGAAAATGTATAGTGTGACCAGATTGGGCTTTTGTTGCTAAACAGAGTAGTCTTTGAGGTGAAAGGGCATTTCTTAAGTATGGGAGTGATTTGGTTGTACTTCTGCTTTAAAATATGGAGGAGGAAGAGTCTGGATTCAGTATGATCAATGAGGAGGCTGTTAGAAAAGCACAGCCTAGAGGTGGATGATAGTGGTGGCTATTTGGGGATAGGGAAGGAAATGGAGGGGAGATCTATGTGACCGAAGGAACTGGGGAGGCTTAGTCTAAGGGAAAAGATCTGCTAAAGACATGAGAGTCATCTTCAAACTCTTGAAAGGGCTTCTTAAGGAATAAAGATTCAACATATTCAGTATAGTCTCTGAGGGAGAATTAAGACCAATAGGTGTAGGTTAGAGATATATTTTTGTTCATTAGGGAAGGTATGTGTGCATGTACACACACATACACACACACACACACACACACACACACATCAGAGCTATTTAAAAAAGAAATGGAACAGACTGCCATGTAAGATAGGAGAGAGATGATTTGCTTAAATTGTGGACTGACAGTCAAAGATTCCTTCTGACTCTGAATTCCTAAATCTTTTTGTAAAAGTTGTATTAATGGCTTCTTTTCTCCTTCTATGCTCTGAGCTCCTAGGGAGCAGGCACTGATTATTTTATATTACCAACACCTGAAAGAATACAGGGGCGGCTAAGTAGCACAATGGATAGAGTTCTAGCCCTGGAGTCTGGAGTACCTAAATTCAAATCCAGCCTCAGACACCTAGCTGTGTGACCTTGAATAAGTCATTTAATTCCATTGCCTTGCAAAAACGAACAAACAAAACAAAACACAAAAAAAGAAGTACGTAGTACATTGTTACTAAATTGGATTTGGTAACTAAAATGTAGTTTCCCCCTAAAAGACAATAATAAAAGATCCAGCATCATCTCATTTAGTCTTTCCCAGGCTCCAAATCTCACTGTGATGATTTGAGTTCCTAAGAGTTGTAGGTAACAGAAGAATTCTACTTTCTCTATTCTTTGTCTCCTGTCTTTCCCAGGCTCCAATACTCATTGTGATGACTTGAGTTCCTAAGAGTTAATATTAGGTAACAGGAGAATTCTGCTTTCTCTATTCTTTGTCTCCTGACATCTATCAGAAAGCCCACATAGATCTCACAGCCTCTGAAGTGTCTGAAACCCAAAAAAAGTGACTTGTTTGTCTATAGTTATGGAATTGGCAGGGTTCAGAGTAGTTCTGATAACAATGAAAGGCAAATGATAAGGACCTAGGGGAAAATCCATTTATATTGGATTTAGTGAGTTTTATGAGATCAGACATTTCCACTTTTACTGGAGGAATTGTACTTTAATTCTCCTTTTAAATTTTGATGACTTACTAAGAGAACACAGGACACATTAACAACAACATTGTGAGATGATCAACCATGATGGATGCAGCTGCTGTCATCAGTACCCCAAGCTAGGACAACCCTAGGAGACCTTTTATGGATAAAGCTATCCCTATCCAGAGGAAGAAAAACAATACGAAACAAAATTTTTCAGAATCTGAGCAACAGTTCTTTCACTTTTAAAAAAAAGTCTCATGCATTTCTTTCCCTTAATCCTAATTCCTTATACCCAAAACAGCTAACCTGTAAACATGCTTAACAAAAATGTATAAGTACAGTATTAATCTGACTTTGCCACTGAGGGGAGGGGGCTGGGAAGGGAGGGTGGAAGGAAATTTTGTAACTTAGAAATATGCTTAGGCATACGGATGAATATTAATATAAAACTTAACATGTATTTGGAAAAGTAAAACATCAACAGAAGACAATAAACAAAAAAATTAAAAACTGAAGGAATTAAGGAGGAAAATAATAGATGCTCAAAAACTTTAAGGAATTTTGATAATTTATCATAATTGTGGCATGGCTTCATTGATAAGGAAAAGCATATTTCTCCTTCATTCCTCTTAATTTGTTACAGAACTAGAGAAAATCTTTTGGCATCTCCCCCAGATGTTTTTTTCTGAAAGAATGCCTCATAAAATCAGAGAACTGCAGTGTTTTAAAGCAAGAGGGAATGAAAAAGATCATGTTGTCCAATCATTCATTTTACAGATGGGGAAACAGAGACCAAGAGAAGCTACTTTCAATGAGAAGAGGTGAGACTATCATTCAGGTCTCCCAACTTCCAGTTCCTTTTCATTCATATAGTAGACCATGATGCTCAGGTGCTCCCTACCTTAGCATTAGAGATCCTGCCTTCCCTTTGTTTTTTTGTCTAATTTAGACTGTAGGTAGTTCATGTCTGTGTTGCTGTCACAGAGCACAGAGCATCCACACTAGTGATGATACAATAGGTTACTGTCTCCTCTTGTTTCTGCCTCAGGGCCTAGATCTGTAACACTTTGTTGATTCTCTCCATCTTCCTTCCCAGCTGACCCCCAGAGGCATGTTATGAGTTGACCCAAGTTATGAGAATTGTTGCTTGCTGGGTCCCAGTTCGATTCATTTCAATTCAATAATTCAGTAAGCATTTATGAAAGACAAGGCATTCTGCTGATATCATAGATAAAAATAGGAAAAACAAAGATAATATCTCTGTCATCAAGAAGCAAAATCTCTGGAAAAGTCATAGGAACATACAAATCTGTTATGGAAACATAGATTCAAAACTAGAAGGGGCCTTAGACATCATCCAGTCTTACTTCAGCAGTTCATAAAAAAGGAACTGAGGTCTGCAAACCTGAGATGGCTTGACCAGTGTCATGCAGGAAGGAAGTAAAAAAAAAAGAAAAAGCTAGAATGCAAGTCCAGGTACTTTTATTCCAAATCTACCCCTATTTCCATAACATTTCATAAGGATGCATACATTAGACTTATAATGTGTTGGAATACAATGTAGTACATAGGAAAGATAAAAAAGAAAAGATAGATAAAGGAGGGAGGTACCACTCCCTCATCAGGGAAGTCTTCATAGAGAAGTGTGGGACCCAGGTTGAGTTTTGAAGGAAGAGAATTTTAATAGCTATGGGTGGAGGCCAGCGAAGGGATGACATCTATAAATGCAGAAAGGCAAGACTGTAAAGAGCAAGATCCAAAACAGTGACTAGTCTTGTTTGTCAGCAGCATAATATATGAAGGGGTGGAGGAATGGGAGCTGTGTTTGGGGGAAGGGAAGCATTCCATTTTCTCTTTTTCAACACAAGGAATGTGATTTTAGAATGTCTCCATTTCATTGTAAATGTTCAGTCATATCTAACCCCTATTTTTTTGCCTTCTTTGATCTCAGTTCTTCATCACATACAACCAAAAGACAAATCAACAAAGTCCACTTTGTGTCCCATCTTCAAAGCTGACAGACTAGCAGATTAGGACATGTTCCCTGAAACATACATGCACACACACACACACATACATATCTATCTATATACACATATATGCTACCAATGTTGAGTCCCCCAAGGTCTGTATTCATGTCTACTTATGAATCCACCAGGATTGCATTTTGTATATAATTATACAGAAACATAAGATCACAAAATCATCCATAAATGGAAAGCAATTCTGAGGTCATCTATTTCAACTTCTTCATTCTATAGGTGATGTAATGGAAACCCATGATGGTAAAAGACTGGTTCAAAGGTCATAGAGATAGTAAGTGACAAATGTAGGATTTGAATCTGTGTTTTTTTCACTTTAAATCCATTGCTTCTTCTTCCATTGCAGTTTGCCATTGAAGCACACTGGCCCCATTGGAGATTTCCATTCTCAGTGGTCCAAATGATGCTTTTCCTTGCCTTAGCTTGTGAAAATAGATAGAATTAAAGTCTTTTATTATTTTGTACCTAAGTTGTAAAGAATGGTCTTTCTTTCCAAAACAGAAATGTGAATTTTAACCAGATTGTTTTTTTTGAGGAGAGGGAAGTTGAAAGCTATGTTAAAGTGTTTGAATTAGTACTTGAATTAGAATGGTAGAAAGAGGAATAAATAGAGGAAGCAAGAGATATTGGGGAAATAGACTCCACAGGATTTTGCAATTGAAAGCCCAAAGGTAGTGAAGGTAGAGGGAAAGAGTCACTAAACCCTAAAGAGGTTTAAACACTGAAGAGATAGGGAAATAGGGAGACAGTTTTTGAGAGAAGAATGAGAAATTCAGTTTTAGACATTTTGAATTTGAAAGCTAGTAACTTTAAACAAACCATGTTTTACCTCATCCATAAAATAAGGGTTTTAGATTAGATGACTCCTAAAGTATCTTCTGGCTCCATATCTACAATCCTATGAATGAATGACTGAATAAACAATCATTTGTTAAGTCCTTATTATATATCAGATACAGTGTACAAGACATACAAATAAAAGCGAGGAAAATAGTCGCCTGCCCTTAAGAAACATAGATTCTAATAGAGAAAGATGGCATGTATGCAGAGTGGTATCTGGTGCTTTGGAAAGGAGAGAGAAGGGTGATTCAAATAATAAGGTACTTGACTGAGAGAGCCTTGACAGGAATGATTGTGTTAGTGGGGTTTTCATTTTCTGAAATGGGCAGGAGGAAAGTGGAAGTACCCACTTGGCATGGAGAACATAGTGATATTCTTAGTGTAATAAAGTGTTCTAAGTCTAGTCTAGATAAAACAAAAAGCTCAATAGTGTGGATGATCTCATTGTAAAAGGGATGCATTTGTCAGTCTTCCCACCTTCAAGAATTTTAGAGTTTACTAGAAGAGACTGTACCTGTGATCAATTATGATGCAAAGGAGGATGTGATTTCTAGGGAATGACTCTCAGAGACTTTGCTTCTAAAATGTCTGTAATGTCTTTGTTCTTCACCTCACTTGAATGGATGGGACACCAACTCCATAGAGAAACAGGAAGACTTAGAGTCCATTAGGTTATATAAGAGGAAGAAGAGTTGAAATAATAAGGAAAGGTGAGATCCAGGAGAAGGAACAAGCATCTATTAAGCATATACTGTATTCTAGGTGTTGCGCTAAATATTTTCATACCTCTCCAAAACCCTGTGAAGTAGATACTGTTATGAATCCCATTTTACAATTGAGGAAACTGAGGCAGTCAGAGGTTTACTAGCTTGTTTACAGTCATCCAGCTTGTAAGTATCTGAGGTAGGATTTGAATCTAGTTTGCCTCATGAGTTCTTTGAAGGCAGAGATTGTTGATCCCCAACTTTGCTAATTTTTTGATACTTATCTGGTTGACCTTTCTCCCTCACTCAATCAATCATCCTCTATTGAACTGTCAAATTAATCTTTTTAAAGTGTAAACCTGACATGTCACCATCCATTCAGTAAGGTTCAGTGGCTTCCCATCACTTCTAGAATCAAATATAAAATTCTCTGTTTATCATTCAGAACCCTTCACGCTATGACTCTTTCCCACCTTTCCAATCTTCTCACTCTCCCCAAAGCTCCCCACCCCCCACCAAGGGACACTGACCTTCTTGCTGTTCCTCTAGCAAAACCTAATCCCCCACCTCTGAGTGTGTGCCCTGCGGTCTCCCATACCTGGGATATGTTCCCACATCCCAGGCTTCCTTCAAGTCCCAGATAAAATCCTACTCCCTCATATCCCTTAATGCTAAAACCACCCCTATATTGATATTTTTAATTTATCTCATCTATATATATATTGGTTATAAAAGGTTATTTTCTTGTGGGTCTCCCAATTCAGGGAAGGAAGAGAAGAAGAGAACTTAAGATTTAGAAGGAATTGCTAATGGAACTAGCTGAAACTCTACCTATTTTTTGCTTTGTTCAGTTTTATTCTCATGCCCTGTTTTGCCTGAACCTTTTTTAGACTAATATTAGTCCTTCTGCAACTATTGTAAGTCTGAATATTGAATTGATCTGAACATTTCAACTGTTGGAGTAATTGATCTGAACAAGCTGCCCATCTCCTCCTTTCAAAGCCTGGCTCCTCAAAATAGCTTGTCTGCTTCTGCTTCTGCTTCTTCTGCCTCCCTACCTATTCATTCATCACCTCTGACATTCAAGATTCTAACTCCAACACTCAAAACTATTCTCTTTAAGGCTAACAAAAATCCTTCAATTGCTAAATCTCATAGATTCTGTTCATCTTCTTTTCTCTGGGATACTCTCTTATTTGTTCCTCAAACCAATTCTATAAGTTAAGGTACCAAAGGATGAATGGATTCATGGATGGATGGGTGGATGAAGCGATCAAGAGATGGATAAAGTTGGATGGGTGGATAAAATATTTATCCAAGCACTTGCTACGTATTGAAGGAAGCAATTAGATGGCCCAGTGGATTGAGTGCAAGGCTCAGCATCAAGTAGATGAGTCCAAATTCAGCCTCAGACATTTAGTGTCTATGTGACCCTGGGTCAGTTATTTAGCCTGTTTTCTTTTATGCGCTGGAGAAGGAAATGCAAATCACATCACTCTCTCTGCCAAGAAAACCCTATGGTCCAAATAGACCTCAATGTCACAAAGATTTGGATACTGCTACAACTATATAACAACATGAAGGGTTGAACACTGTGCTAAGCACCAATGATTCAAATAGCATCCAGAAAGATAATCCCGTCCTTCTGAGAGCTCACAATCCAATGGGGGAAAGACTTCAATTCAATCCAAGAAATTTTTGTTAAACAGCTACTGTGTTCTAGGCAAAATGATAAGTACTGGGTATATAAATAAGAGAAAGAAAGATCATTCCTGCCCTTCAGGAGCATGCAATCTAATGGAAGAAGACCACACACACAAAAGAAAGCTGGAGTTGGTAAATGAGGAATAATGGATACCAGGAGATATCTGACTTGTGGGGAATCTTGTTTCATGGAATTCAAACCCAGTAGAACCTCATATACAGATAGAGAATTAAATCCGTGCCCTCTATGAAGGAAAACTTTGGGAGGAGTTTAATGCACCATTTTCTAGTTCTTCCATCAGAGTAGAGAGGAAGCTGAAAAAAAAACTTAGGAAAGTGTTAAGTTTTCAAAGCTTAATTTATTATTGTTATTGAGTCATTTCAGTCATGTATGACTCTTCAGAATCACATTTAGGATTTTCTTGGAACAGCTACCTGAGCAGTTCAGTTCATTTTACAGAAAGGAAAACTGAGATAAATAGGGTTTAGTGACTTGCCCAGGGTCACACAACTAGTGTTTGAGGCCATAGTTGAATTCAGGAAGATGAATTTCCAGATTCTAAGCCCAGTACTCTATCCATTGTACCATCCACTTATCTGGAAAGGGCATGACAATGATATTTCAGGTTATAGCAGTGTTTTCCTGGGAGGGGCATCATGTTCAATGGAGTTCAAACCAAGTGAAGCTACAGATAAAAAGTGGAGAGTTATAACACATACAGAGCAGCTAAAATTACAGGTATTATTATCACAATTTTGCAGATGAAGAAACTAAAATATGAAGTTTAGTGACTTGTCCAGTACCACATAATTAATGTGATAGCAAATATTTGGGTTCAGGTTGACCTGATTCCTAATCCATCCTCCCCTCTCTATGACAGGCTGACATTCTATAAATTGCTATTTTTACATGTGACTCCTTCAATTTCATGAAATATTTAGTTCTAGCATTTCTCCTGCCTGAGCACCAGTTCCACTAGCCCTTTTAATATTTGTCCTTCATTTTTTTAAGGATTTTGCAAGGCAATGTGGTTAAGAGGTTTGCCCAAGGCCACATAACTAGATAATTATTAAATGTCTGAGGCCAGATTTGAACTCAAGTACTCCTGACTCCAGGGCTGGTGCTCTATCCATTGCACCACCTAGCCTCCCCATGTCCTTCATTCTTGAAGAAGACCATGACATCAGGGAGGTGATGCCATGACAAGCACATGAATTGGATTTGAGTAAAGGGGGCTACACTAAGCCACCAACCTCACTTTCTCTTCTAGAGCCATCTGGATCCAGTGACCAGATAGGAATCGGGACAACTGGAGATGTAAGGCAATGAGGGTTAAGTGACTTGTCCAAGGTCACACAGCTAGTTAGTGTCAAGTGTCTGAGGCCAGATTCCAATTCCTGTTCTCCTGACTCCAAAACCAATGCTCTATCCATTGTACCACTTAGCTGTTCTCCATATATCCCTATCCATATGTCCCTTGCTACCTACTGAATACATCCATCTGGGAAACTCCCAGATCTTAACTTAATGTACCTATAATAGAATGTATTATTATGCCTCCTTCCCACTTCCAGCCCTACAAAGGTACCCTTAATTAAAACTTCTCTTTGCTGAAAATGCCAGCATCATTCTGGTAACCTAGAATCACATTCTCAATTATCCTTAAATCTTCCTGCTTCATCCTCAAAATCAATAAATTTCCAAATGAAGATCAGATTTGAACAGGCAATTATTTGTGACATGGTATGGAAGTTCCAAGAGGAAGTAACTATATAAACAAAGAAATGTAAGTGGGAAGACTGGCAAGCAGAGGAAACATGGAATTTTTATTTCACATTTTAATTTTCTTAAGGAACTTGCATTTCTTTGTCAAATGTTAACTATTAGATTTTAGCCATGCCATAAAAATCATTTTAACAATGACTCCTGTGTATCCTGAGAGGCTAAATACTATGTGGACCACAAAATAGCATATTCTCACCATAGATTTATAATGGGTAAGAAACTTAAAGGCCATCCAGTACAATTTTCATTGAACAGTTAATGAAACTTAGGTCCATTATAGTTAACTTGTTTAATTGCTTAGTTGTTTCTCAGTCTTGTCTGACTCTCTGTGACCCCATTTGAGGTTTTCTTGGCAAAGATACTGGAATGGTATGCCATTTCCTTTTCTAGCTCATTTTACAAATGAGAAAACTGAGGCAAACAGGGTGAAATGACTTGCCTAGGGTCATAAGTATTTGAGACTATTTGAACTCAGAAAGAGGAGACTTTCCGACTCCAGAGTTGACTCTATCTACTGTAATTTAATTTTTTTTTTAGGTTTTTGCTAGGCAGTGAGGTTAAGTGACTTGCCCAAGGCCACACAGCTAGGTAATTGTTAAGTGTCTGAGGCCTGATTTGAACTCAAGTACTCCTGACTCCAGGGCCAGTGCTCTATCCACTGCTCCACCTGGCCGCCCCATCTACTGTAATTTTAGCAAGTCAAGGTTAAAATAATAAAGGATGAAGACAGAATTTGAACTCAGGATATCTGACTCCAAAGACGATGTTCAGGGGTTACTCAGAGCATAGTACAGTGGTTAATAGGTGCTTAATAAGTGGTTATGGATTGATTGAGTGAGCAAAAGTCTTCCAGGGTCTTGAGGTCATCTACCTACTACTCTAGAGTATCTGTTATTAGGAGCTATTATGCTCCAATTATCAAGATGAAGTAGTTCCAAGATGGAACTTGGTGCAGATGACTGTTTAAACATGATGACATTAGTCTGGCACATTTGTTTTCAGCTGCTGGAAAAGTTCTGGACTAATGGCATGATGGGATTGGACAGGTGGGCAGTGGGGAGATGACCACAATTGAGGCTCTTCAAGGGCAACCAACATTTGTAATGTCCTAAAAGATTGTTCTGTCCCCAGGCCTGCCCTTCCTGCCTCTCTGAAAAACAGCATTATTTACAAGGGCCATCTACAAGCTGCTGTGTGGTTCCCACTAGACATTCCAAAGTAAAAATTTGAAATAATGTCTTCCAGAATGTGTATCTGCATATGCTGTCAGTTGTCCTTACAAGTGCTGAAGAAGGAAAAAAAGGTGACCATATTTCTCTGTTTTGGTCACAGAACTATCATAAACTGTATTCACTGAGCATTATTTTAGGGTCTAGTGTTGTCTTTCTTGAAGAGAAAGGCTCAAACTGATAAAGTCCATGCATGCTCTTGGATATCTCTCTGACACAACATTTTGAAAGAATATGGAACCAGGAAAATGTTATAATATCATAAAACACATTTCTCCTAGTAATGGGGGAAAAAAGTCACCTAATCTTTCCTGAACATCCCTGGAGAAAAATTCTTCATCCCTCTTTAACCACTCCCAAAGTAATCAGAAGGACTTCCTTCCTCCCTCTAATGAATATTTCCTTAGGAATAGAATTGAGGATACTGCTTTAGGTGGGTCCTGTCATCCTTTCTGGGGATAGGGAGGACCAAGATCACACCCTAATCCGGAAATATTCCTTCTTAAGTTTACTTATACTTTTCCATTTTCTGGGCCAGGTTTTTGTGCTTGACCTTTTACACACCTTCCTAAAATTCAATTCAGTAAGCATTTATCAAAAGAAAGAGTTTATGAACTGAGAGAAAGGATTTTATTGAAGGGTTTTATTCCCTAAAACTTTTGATTAACTACTAATAAAATTTTCTCCCTTCAGGTAAGTCTGAAAAGAACTTTTGAGAGGAGGTATTACAGGTTCAATATCACTGTATTTATTATTTTAATTTTTTTCAATTGAAATACAAAAGAGATTTTTACTGTGCTTCCACACGTGGAAGGGTTAATTCAGCAAACACTTATTGGGCTTTCACTGATCCTCTGGTTTGTGGTCTCAGAACTCAATGCAGAATTTTAAGAGTCCCTTTTCTAAAGAACCATCTGTAGAGACACACACACAAAAGCCACAGTACAAGGAAAACTTTGGAATAGGAGAGGCTATAAACAACACTTTGAAAATTAAGGGAAAAAAGAGGCCTATTCTGATGGCATGATGGGTCAGAATGACAGATTTGGGAGTCAGGAAGATCAGAGTTCAAATCCATGTTTTATGTCACACCAGCTATCATTATATCCTCCTACGTGACTCAGACTCAAAATCTGATCATTCAATTTATACTCAACTCTGAGGATGCTCATCCTTTCCTTCCCACTAGAACTGTTTGTCTATCTGGAACTCCTCTGAAATATCTAGCTAGTATGGACAAATAGACAATATGAGGCAGAATAGGTGAGACTGCCTCTTATAGCTCAGCTTTCTGATCCAACTAATAAGAGGCAGGGATGGATGGAACTTGACCTGAGATTTTCCATCTCCAAGCTCAGCACTTTTCCCTTTGGCATGCTGCCTGTCTATTAACCTATCTTCCTGCAAGGAGATGGCTGCTGTTTCAGCTACTAAATGTGGTTCTCTGCTTTTAAGATGCCCTTTGGAGAAAGACTGAAGCAAATGGTCCTTTGGCAGAGGGAGGGAGAGATTAACTAAGCAGGAGTTTGAATTAAAGCCAAACTCTCACTTCAGTGGCACTGATCTGTATAGCCTCTTAAGAGGCTCCTTTTCTCTCTTGTTTTGCTGCTTGCCCTTCCTTTGAGTTGGCAGGGCACTCACTGTATGAAAGCTTCTGCCTTGAGCTAAATGCTGGCTTCAACTTCCCCATCTTTCCTGGCCAGTCTTTTGAAAGGTGTAGAAATGCGTGAAATTCTATTGGACTGAACTCTTTGGAAATGATTGCATAGGAGCAGGGTTGGAGAGTTGGTTGTAACATCTGCTGGGCTTAACAAATGGGTTGGGCAGAAAGTTGGCAAATTTGGAGAAGCTGAAAACCATTTCTTCGAAAAGTGAAGACAAGGATGAGCTATTCATGCAGTAGCTGTCATGGAAACATTATTTGGAGTGTATTTATTTAACTTAGCCAAACTGACATTTTTTTTTAACTTAAAAAAGGGGGAAAAGTAAAAACCCAGATCTGGATTAAAAAGAGAACTTCAAGATCATCATCTTAAGGGCAAATATTAGACTCAGAGAAATGACTTGACCAAGATCATAATTTGGTGTAGTGGGGAAAAGACTAATTATAGAAGACTTGGATTTCTATATATTCTATTTCTTCTTTTTTTCCCTTTCTTTCCTTCTCTCTCTCTCTCTCTCTCTCTCTCTCTCTCTCTCTCTCTCTCTCTCTCTCTCTCTCTCTCTCTCTCTTTTCCTTCCTTCCATCCTTCCTTGCTTTCTTGCTTTCTTGCTTTTTTTCCTTTTCACTTCCCCAGGTTTACACAACTAGTAAAGTGTCTGATGCAGATTTGAACTCAGGTCCTCTAGGTATTCTATTCATAGCACTACTTATCTACCATCTACCTTTATGGCACTTACAAATTGCTTTGCATACATCATTTCATTGGAGTGTCACAAATTTCCTGGCTTAGATGTCATGGTATTATCCTCACTTTATAGATGATGAAACCGATGCCCCCAAATTGAGGAATTTACTAGGTCCATGTGATACATCTTAAGAAAAAGGATGGAGGCCATGCAGCTAGGTGGCAGACAGGGGGTGCTGTGTCCATAGTTGTTGTCTTCCTCCTCTTTCAAAGGAATTGAAACAGATCAAGCCTGAGATCCTTCTAACTCTACAATTCCATGTTGTCTCTTGGCTTTCCGGGATCTCACACTGATACCCCAGCTGGCTGTTTCTTGGCCAGAACAATTTTTTCCCCTATTCCCTTAAAATGTTTCTTTCTTGTATCATATCATTTCCCTTGACAACTGATTTTTCTGATCGAATTTATCTATTTCAATATATTCACTCAGCAGTATTTGCAGTTTGAGAGAAGATAGAAATGCCCTTACTTCTAGAAATCCATTATTAATGATGAGCCTGTGGGAAAGGATTTTTTCTTTGACCTTTAAAGTGTATACTATCTGGCTTTCACTATCCTTTCTTTTCTTTAAAAACAGAGTTACTTTAATTTACAGAATAAAGCAATCATTCCACTATAATATAATAAAAAGATAATTGCACAAGAAACTGCAAATCTCTTATTTATAACTTGCTATTCTTTTCAAATATATAACTAAGTTTTTTCCCTTTTTTCTTCTTTTTTCTCTTTTACCCCCTTTTATCTTCTCCCCTCACCTGAGAGATGACTACCATTAGCCAAAAATAAATACATGTATATGTATATATAGTTATATATGTATTTGCATATATCTGTATATGTAAAATCATTCCATATGTGCTTCTATTTATCAATTCTTTCTCTAGATGCAGATAGCATCTTCCTTCATATGCCTTTGTACATAAAGTTCCTAAAAATCTCTCTTCTCTGATATGAAAGGTCGTATCAGTTGGGTTAAAACTGACATTTCTTTCTATAACCCTCTTAGCCCTTTACATTCCTATTTCACTTAACTCCTTAGGACTTCCCCATCACATCAATGGAATGCCTACAATTTCACATTAACCTTGATGTCAGCACCCTCTTTCCAACTGCCTTCCCTTCCCCACTCTACCACCATCTGATTGGAGAACTCAACCTCAAACCTCCACTTAAGAAGTATGCCCAGATCAGCATCTCCTCATTTCTTTGTGTTTGTTTGGGTTATTTCTCTATCATCCTCCCCTATGTGGAAAATAGGAGGGATACCTTTTCCCCTTCCCCTTTTCTGTTTCCTTATAAATTAGATGGTAACCACCTTGAATTCAGGGACTTTTGTCCCCAACATTTACTACAGTGTCTGACATGTCTTCAGAGAAGACCATGACATCAGGGAGGTGATGCCATGGCAAGCATGTAAATTGGTCCTAAGTGAGGGGGCGCTGTGCTGAGTCACCAGCCTCACTTTCTCCTCTGGAACCATCTGGGAATCAGGATGACTAGAGATGGCCCTGCATGTGAATCAATTAGTATTAAGTGACTTGCCCAAGGTCACACAACTAGTGTCAATCTGAGACTTGGTTTGAACTCAGGTCCTCCTGACTCTAGGGTCAGTGCTCTATTCACTGCATCACCTACCTCCCCTGTCTTGCTTATAGTAGCCATTCAATCAGTGTTTTTTGATCATTTCATTTGATCCTTACAGTCATCCTTTGAGGGTTTTACTGCATAGTAATATTCTGAGGCAGCTAAGAATCAGCCATTAGATCTACTCATGGCTATATTGCTTGTAAGCATTAGAGAAACGATTCAAATCCAGGTTTCTCCTCACTATTTTTTTACCTTGGATTCCCCCAAAAGGAAAGGCACTGACAGAAGGGAAGCTGGGGAGAGCCTGTTGAATGGAGCTCAACATTCACAGCATAGATTTACTACCATTTTGCCTATTAGACTGAGTGGAAAGGCTAATTAATGGCACTCAAATAGAAAGCAGAACTTGCCTAGAAGTTGGGAAATCTGAGCAAATGTGATAGACACAAACCATAGAGGTGGCTAGATTCTGGGGCTTGCAGGGAACTTAGTGAACATGGGCTCCATACTCTTCTTATACAGGTGAAGAAGTTAGAAGTGCCATGATAAGACTGAAGTTGTCCAACTAATCAGTGACAGAGCCAGAATTTGAACCCAGGTCTCCTGACTCCAGACACCAGTTCTACAATCTATTCCCATTTAACTTTGGGTAAGTCATTCAACTTTTCTAGGCTTCAACCTCCTTATTGATATTGCAACCTTTTAGAACAATTAGCTTCCTTTAATTCTGGGGGTGGGAGTGGTGTATATAATGAATCAACCCTGCCTTTATACCCGTAAAATTAGAGGATTAGATTAGAATTGAGATAATCTCCAGTTCTAAATTCTATGAACCTGTACTTTGAAATTCTATACTGGATCTTACTGGGATAATCTTTTGTTCCCTCTAATTTTGAGATTAAAAAAATCCCCCATGCCATTCTTGGTTCTTCCTCAAAAAGAAATTTCCTCCAGTATAAAAATGTTAGTCGACTCAAGTCAATAAGCATATATTAAGGACCTACTGTATAGCCAGACCCTGTGCTAAACACAAAATAATATGCCTTAAAGACTTTGAGTTTAGGGGGAATAGATGAAACCTAGTGAACAGGAGGGTATAGCAAAAATAGTCAGGAGTCAGGGCCTCAGTTTAATCTCAGTTCTGCCATTCACCTCTTCTAGATGACTTACTTGCAGTTTTCAGTCAACAACACATGCTGACAACCCACTAAATTCAAGATTTGCTGGTCCATGCTGAGTTTACAAATATAAAGAATGAAACAGGGCAGCTGGGTGGCTCAGTGGATAGAGCACCGACCCTGGAGTCAGGAGTATCTGAGTTCAAATCTGGCCTCAGACACTTAATAATTACCTAGCTATGTGGCCTTGGACAAGTCACTTAAGCCCATTACCTTGCCAATAAAAAAGAATGAAACAATTTCTTATCACAAAGCACTCATATTTTAATGGGGAAGACAAGTATATATATATATATATATATACATATACATATATATATATACTATGTAGATTATATAGCACAACTATATATTGTATTATAACAACATGATGTTATATACATTATAAATATAATAATTATATATGATGTCACATAGAATAAATATAAAGACTATATATAGTTGTCGAACCTTAAAGATAATTAGTTCTAAAAGTCAGGCAAAGAGAAAAATATCATGTATGGGAAACAACAAATGATCTTCCTGCCTTGCTCAGAAGAAGCCACTAAGGAAGTTCAAATCCCTTGAGTCACCCCATTAAAAGTAAAATCTGCAGTCAAGACCAAAACTCCTTTTCTGGGGTGAGGGGGAAATCTGAGGATCCGTTAGCCAATACTTTGGTCCAGACTCCTGTCCTACACCCCCAGTGCCTAGTTTTATTTGACTTAGGCAAAAACTCTCTAAAAACCCACCTGACTTTGGACCCCTTTCTAACTAGAACACTGGTGGACCTGACTTGCTTCCATCTCTTTGACCATCCCCTCCTATTAGGTTTCCCCTCAATAAATCTGGCTTGCTTTACTTTCACTCCACGAACTTATTCAATTTCCTTTCTCTCTTGTGTTGCATCACATTTCAACTGCATCAGCTTTTGCATTAGAAGTCTACACCACTAGTCTAGACCAGTGGTCTTGTGGCCATTCCTATATCTCTGCTTTCCCAGCCACAACATAGGCAATGGAGAGCACAAGGACTGGACTAGGAGCTCTTTGTCCCAACATTAGTACCTCCTCCCTTCTAGCATTTTCTTCCCAGGCATCTTAAGTTTCAGATGAGAGAGATTTCCCCCTTTCTTTACTCTATGCCATGTAACTCTAAATATCACATAAACTAAATTAAGAGAACCAGATTGGCACATGGGAGGCACAGGTGGGAGTGATATTTAAAGAGAATGACATACTAAAATGAGATAAATGTCTGAGGACAGATTGGAACTCAGGTCTTCTTGACTTCTCTATCTACTGCACCACCTAGCTGGTCACACACATTCTATAGAACGGTAAATGAAGCCACTGTGTAAAGTTTGAAGTGGAGAATGGACAGATTAGATTTGATACCAGAGAAAATATAGCTGGCTAAAGATTTGGGCAAACATGAAAGAATTCATTTAAAAGACCAACTCTGAACCAGAAGAAATTTAGAGACAGAAAAATTTATATTAGTCTTACTATGGTTAGCAGAAGCTAAGGGGAAGAAAGAGTAAAAACAGTTGGAAATCACTGATCCCCTAAAGGAATTAGCAGCAGCAGAAGCAACAGAAGCAGCAGTAACATAAGCTACTATGAGAGGATAAGAAGTAAGAAAAGGTATAGGAGCATGAAAAGCTATCTGGGGGATCACTCTCCCCAAGAGCAGGCAAACTCCCCAGAAGATGAGTGACTCAACTTTCTAAAGGGTGAGTTTTTGTCCTTCATTTTTTTTAGGTTTTTGCAAGGCAGTGGGGTTAAGTGGCTTGCCCAAGGCCACACAGCTAGGTAATTATTAAGTGACTGAGGCTGGATTTGAACTCAGGTACTCCTGACTCCAGGGTTGATGCTCTATCTGCTGTGCCACCTAGCCTCCCCTAAAGGGTGAGTTTTTAAGGGATACATAGGGAAAAGTAAGGAAAGAGCAGCTAACTGAAAGGTAATGAGGGAACTATTGATGAGTGGGAGTAGCTCAAAGATTTAATCCTTTCAGCTTGGCCAGGGATTCCTTGTTTAGTTGATAGGGGCTTGTCTTTGCCAGGGAGGGGCAAGGTTCTTAATTAAAAGCTTGTTGACCTCATTTCAATAACTTAGATAATGGGATGGGGTAGAGGTTTATATTGCTTTATGCAATATTAAATGTAAGAGACATGGTCAGTACAGAGGGAACAGATTCGTTATAAAACATTTCTCTGCCCAATATTTCCTCTGCTTCAGATTCAGGGAAACTATTTAATAACTATAGCAATAATTTAGTCAAGTTGTGATAAGGACTTATACTTAAGTGATGACTATGAATAAGAGAAGGGAATAGAAGGGTTTAATAGAATCAAACTTTTGCATCTGAATTGGGGACTAGTGAAACTAAATTTAAGCTATTAACTAGAAGAATGGTGGGGTCCTCCTTAAAACTGGAGACCAGAAGAATATCAGTTTGTATGGAAATTCAACATTTATATTTGAGGCTTGCTTAAAGTTTACTGTGAGCCCTTGGGAACCATAGATTAGGAAATTCACCTTTTTATCACTATAACTATTTTCCTGTCTTTCTTACCAGTCTTAAAGTAGTCTTAAAAGATCCCAAAGCATTAAGAAAACATTTAGAAATAGAGGGGAAAATGATATTGAAAACTTTTTTTTTTCACCTCAAACCAATACAGAATCTGAAATGGACTTAAGTAAGTTACCACAGGGAATTGAAACTTTATTTCAAAATCAATATAACTGTAAAGAAAAGAATTGAATTTTTGAATAAGATGGAATCACCCTCCTCTAGGAGCTTGTATTGCAGAAGTGAAGCCCAGAGGCTGAATTGTCTGTCCAAGGGTGTTCCTGGTACACATGGGCTACCCTTCTCCTATTCTGCTTTTGTCATTCCCTCTAATTTATTGTATTATGACTGTAATCTCTGTCACTCTCTTTTTTTTCAATTTATTAATCAATGAAACATTTTTTAAAAATCTCTGTCACTCTCTTGAAACTGCTTTCCAAGGTTGTGACTGACTTCCCAATACTCAAATCCAACAGCTTTTTGTCAGTCCCCTTTCACCTTGATTAGTCAGTAGCTTTTGATGTTCACTAAATTTCTCTTTTTCCTTAATAATCTCTCTTCATTTGGCTTTCATGACTACTCTCTCTTGGTTCTCCCATTTTACTGACTGCTCCTTTTCTTTATTAATTCTTATTATGTGTCACTTTCCTTTTAAATGCAGGCATTCCCCAAAATTCTGTCCTTGGTCTCTTTCCCTTCTTTACTCTCTGATCTTTGGTAGTCCCCAAAAGTCACATCTATGCAAATGATTCCCACATTTTCATTTCCAGCCACAACCTCTTTCCTGAGTTCTGAACACACATTTCTGTCAATTGACCAGATGTCTTCCCTTCCTTGCCAGCATCTTAAAGTGAATATGTTCAAAGCGGAGTGTGTCAAGTTTCTCTAAAACGTATTCCTCCTTTGACTTCTCACTTTCTGTTTGCATTATGCTCAGCCATATTCATAGCTTCATTTTGCCTCCATGATCAGGGATCTTGGTTTGGACCAGGTCCACAGAGCTTATCAGCAAAGTGCTCTATATAAATCCCCAGCCTCATCAAGCTCAAGGACCCTGTCTTCTTTAAAGAACAGAGTCCACTGGAAGTAACCCCCCAAATCAATGCTCTTCCCTTGATCTGGAGACACTTAGAGTCTGAAGATGACACCACAATATACATTCCTATAATTTATCATTTTGGTGGTCCTGGACTAATCACAAGATCTCTGCCTCAGTTTCCCCAATTGTAAAACATAAATAATAGTGCCTATCTCATTGCAAACTTTAATTCACTATATAAATATGAGCTATTATTATTGCTATTATTTATTAATTCATATTTGATGAAGTTGAAGAAGTGTAAATGTAAAATTATACACCTGGATTTGAAAAAGCTATTGAATACATTTATACAAGAATGGGAGGGAGAAGCATCATAAGATAAATTTGGGGAAAAAAACTCTCTTCATTTGGTGGACTACAAACTCAGTAGATCAGCAATGAGATATAGCAGCTCTTCCTTCAGTATTGTGGTTTGGAAAGAACAGTAGACTAAATGTCAGGAGATGGGGGTTGTGGTTGTGGCATTACTTAGCTCTCCTGTATAATTACAGGAACTTCATTTCCTCCTTTAAAAAGTCATAGGACTGGGTTGGACTGGGTAATTTCTAAGGTATTTCACAGGTCAAAAATCTATGATTCTATAATTTTGCTAAAATTCCCCTTGTGGACTCACTCTTCTGTCTTTCATTCCTCTCATGATTTCAGGTCCCCAGAGAGTGGCTGCTATTAATGATTGCTCTTGATGGAAACTAAATATTTCATGATCTTTAAAAAAATTGTAATGTTTCAATTTTTCCAAAAAAAAGTGGGGAGTGAAGAGAGATGATGTCTTCAAACTTTAGGCTTCGAGATTTTGAATACTGCTCACGTTCTCAAACTTATTATTAGAGGACTAATTTGTAAGCATTTCCAAAGACAATCAAGCAAGGATTGAAAAGGGCCAACAGGGGTTCATCAAGGACAAGTTGCCATGCCAGGCTAACCCACTTCCTGATCTATTCCCAAATGCTGTCATTGGCACTCACCATCACTTCCCCCACTAGGCCAATTTAGGATTTGCTTAATCTTTCTCCTTGATCAAGATAGTTTGCTCTTTCTGCAAACTCAAATTCACTTGAATCTCAGATACCAGGAGAGTATCCAATTCCATTAAAAGTTTTTTCCAGTATACAGAAAGAATAATCTTATCTACAAATCTCATTCTAAAGAGTATAAAGCTTTCCTACATAAAGCAAATCCCTAAAGGACAATTTCATATTGGGGAAGTCAGATAGGAGTGGTACTGGCTCTGGTAAGACCAGTGATCATGGTTCTATGCTGTGTGGAAAATGTTGAAGGTAGACATGAAGATGAATATGAATGAATGATTAAATGAGTGAAAAAGTATTTCTTGGGATGGCTAGGTGGCACAGTGGATAGAGCACCAGCCCTGGAGTCAGGAGTACCTGAGTTCAAATCTGACCTCAGACACTTAATAATGACCTAGCTGTGTGGCTTTGGGCAAGCCACTTAACTCCATTGCCTTACAAAAAAAAACTAAAATAAAAAGTATTTCTTGAGTAATTTCTATATGCTAAGCACTGTACTAAACATGGGGAATACAAATGCAAAGAAAAAGGTATCTCCCATCTAGGAACTTACATTCAAATAGAGTCTCTCTCTCTCTCTCTCTCTCTCTGTCTCTCTGACTCTCTCTCTCTCTCTCCATACACACAGATACACGCACATATGTATATGTTTATATATCTATATACACAAATAGACAAAAATGTATATATAAACTCATTAATATTTCAAAAGAGAATATTCTATATGCATTCTAATATAACATGTATACTATATTTCATATAAAATTATATCTATATTCTCTTTCTATATTATGACTTAAATGAGAGGAGTGTTCTAAATGGGGTGCTTTGAGTTGGACAGCTTACCAACAAGGTGAATAGTTTCATTTTTTGAGTATATTTGCATACTTCTAGGAACAACCTTAGAGTTTATTTAATCATGAGAGCTGAAGGAGTGAAACATGGCTAATTATAGGAGTTCTGGGGAGATAGAAATGTGGTTCCATTGTTTAGTGCTGGGATGGAGCTTATAGAAAGGAAGAGACCAGTTGACATGTTTCATGGAGTATGGTAAGCAGTGAATTTTGCCAGCATTTTGCTTTTACTGGTTAAATTACATTCTTCATATGCTAAATATGATCATCTTCACCTTTGCCTCTAAGAATTCCTAGATTCTTTTAAAGCTTGGTTCAAATGCCACCTCTTGCTTGGAGTCTTTATTAATACCTCCTTCCTCTGCACAGCTGCTGTTTGTTTAGAAAATGTTAACATATATTACTTTGTATGTTTTGCATATAGTTACATATGTGCTTGTTTGTATCCTAAACTTATAAGAGCAGGTACTGTTTCACCTCTGTCTTTGTATCTATAGTGCTTGGCATACAGTAGTTGCTTAATCAATGTTTATTGATTAATCTATTTGATGGTGGTTTTGTTTTTGGTGTCCTCCATAAAAGACAATCTCTTGCTTTCTCTTGGGATAGGAGAATGAATTAAATGACTTCCTAAACATTTTTCCCCACTCAGAAATTCTGACTCTTGCTATCAGTCTTATTAAACACTTACTGTTGACTGTGGACCAGGCCCTAGGTTAAGGATTTGGGATATAAAGAAATGCAAAACTATAGGACCAGCCCTCAAGTATCTCTTATCCTAATGGAGTAAACAGCATGCAGGCAATTATTCCTTCACAATGTATACAAGAGATAGAAGGCAATATAATATTCTAATGATTGGGACAGATAACCCTTGGGTCACCTGAATACTTGAAGTTATGTTTTGAAGCCCTTTTTGGTTTCTTGGCAGATTGACTCACAGATCCTCCCCAGTTCTGCTGACCAGGATGGATGAAGAGCTGCTACCCAATTTACATGTGCTCATCAGTGACAGTAAATCAATTCTGAAGTAGGTGCTTCATTCTTCCACCAAGGGAAAAGTAATGGAATGGGAGGGGCATTAGTTGTCCTCTGCGCTAATTGCTTTACTGCACTCATTGGAAGGAGCTTAATTAAGATTTGAAGGGTTATTTTGTGTCTTCTAGCAATAACCAATCTTAGGAATTGTCTATAAAGTGAGGAAAAGTTATCTTGGAGATTGTCTTGGAGATAAGAAGACCTGGGTTCAAATTTCCTCTCTGCTATATATTAATGCTGTGACCTAGGGCCAGTCACTTAACCTCTTCGATGTTCAGTTTCCCCATCTATAAAATGAGGAAGGGGATGACTAGAACCCACCAAAGTTTCCTTCTGATCCTGACAGTTTGTGATTCTATTAAGTATAATAATCCAAACACTGTACCAACTATACCAGTCTTTTTTGGGCAAGCCTTTCAAGTGATTACCTCCATAGAATTGAGATGAAGGATTTGCCTGACTTAACTGCTTTGGGTCTCAGATTCTTAGACTGTACAATGAAAATGTTAGACTAGATGACCTTCAAAGTCTCTTCAAGTTTTACATCTATTAACCTATGAAGGTTCTTGGGTGGAGAATGAGGGGACCAGTCTGGGGTTGGACCTGAGGAAGTAACCTTGAAGCAAAAAAGTGGCAGAAATGCTCTCATTGCTTTTAGTGATCTTTTTTTCTTTACCATTTTTTTTGTGACCAATCCTACCATTCCATCCCAACATTTTAAATTCTTTTTTACTCATAAATAATTTGCATGTATACATGCCCACAGAATCCTCTTTATTGTGAAAAATATAAAAGTTAATAATGTGAATGGATAAACTAGAAAATGTGTGGAAAGGATTTGGCTACTGATGATAGTTATTCCCAGCTCTCTCTCTCTCTCTCTCTCTCTCTCTCTCTCTCTCTCTCTCTCTCTCTGAGAGAGAGAGAGAGAGAGAGAGATCATTTGATACAGAAATGCCTTGGGTTTTTAATCATATTTAGAACTTTCTCCAAGTAGTTAGATCTGTTATCCCATTTGAGCCTATGAAGCAGTAGCTCAGACCCTGGTTGCCTCTTTTTTACAAATGTTCTCTATGACACAGAACATTTTAACTTCTCCAACATCACATAGCAAATTATTTATTTTCAGTCTCCTGATTCCTAGTCCAGTATTGTCAGCTTCATGTCACATGCCTAAATTTATGTTTTGACCCTTGCAGATCAGAACTCTTATCTTTACTAAAAACATACAATTGTTATCATGAAGGAAGAAGTTTCCAGCTGAGACACCGAGAGGTAAGATTTTGGTTTAACGTTGAAAAAGGATTTTGGCTAAGTAAGCAAAATTCCCCGGAGAAAATCCAGATATTCTGACTAAGGACTTGCTTGGACTCAGTTACAAACTGTGCTAAGGTAGAGAACCACCATGACTGGAGATCGGGGTCTATGGTCAGCCACATTGCATGCTCCTTATTCACCCCAATATTACACTTATTTTTTTAGATAAAATCTTATGGTCTCATAGCATAGTAAAGTTGAAATAGACCTTAGAAAAATGGCTATACCAGTGGTTCTTAAACTGGGGTCTGTGAACTGAAATTAGATAGATAGATAGATAGATAGATAGATAGATAGATAGATAGATAGAAAAACAATTTCACTAAAATTGGTTGCCTATATAATTTTATATATTTTATTTTGTGCATTTAAAAACATGATTCTGCAAAGGGATTCAGAGGACTCACTAGACTGCTAAGGAGATCCAGAAATAAAATGAGCTAAGGATCCCTATCCCCTCTTACCCTCTCATTTTATAGTTTAGTAAACTAAATCATAAAAAGTTCAAATGACATCCTCAAGAATATATGACTGGAGTTACCAACAATGGTTTGCAAAGCTTTAAAAACAGTTAAAATTATCTTGGAGAGAATATTCTAGAAGGGGAAGAGAAGGAAACCTGCAATTTGAGGAGGATGTTGGAAAGGAAGGGGTGGAGGGAGGAAGAAGCAGCCACAGTGATTCATATTTTTCTCTTAGAACAGCTGATCTTGCTTCTACCCTTCTAAGTTGTCCTGAGTCATTCCAATAGCTACTCTATTCCAATGATAATTACTGCTCCCCATCTTCCTCAAAATATGGGGGTCTAGTAGACAACTGTTGGAATTTTTAAAAAAACATATAGTGGGTACTGTATGCAAATGTTGTGTTATATCTAGACATTATGTAATTAAGAAAATATGGTTGCTGCCCTCAGGGAGCTTGCAATCTAGAATAGTAATTAAGAGGTATATGTATAGAATAGGGGTTGTCTAGATAAGAGGGTTTTCATCATTTCTGTTTCATAGACTTCGGGGTAGCTAGGTGGCACAGTGGATAGATCACTGACCCTGGACTCAGGAGGACTTGAGTTCAAATCCAGACTCAGACACTTAATAATTACCTAGCTGTGTGGCCTTGGCCAAGCCACTTAACCCCATTGCCTTGCAAAAAAAAAATACTAACCCATTTCTATTTCATAGACTTCTTTGGTAGTTTGGTGAAATCTATGAATTCTTTCTTGAATTCATGCTTTATTGATTACATTAATAATTGAAAAATGTTTATATCTATTTGAGATTAGTGAAAACAAAGATATTTTCCCCCATTTAGGTTCATTTCCCTAAAATCTATCCATAAAGTCTTCAAAGATATGTAGTTCTTAGGTAAAGAATCCCTCATTGTAAGGGCAACTAGGTGGCGCAGTAGATAGAGCACTGACCCTGAAGGTAGGAGGACCTGAGTTCAAATCAAGCCTCAGACATGTAATAATTACCTAGTTATGTGACCTTGGGCAAGTCACTTAACCTCATTGCCTTGCAAAAAAAAAAAAAGAAGTTCTCATTGTTTCCTGTGATTTCATTGGTTTGGAGAACTAACAGCTGAGGAAATTCTCTCTACCAGAATTGTCAACACCTCTGAAATTTAATCTTAAGAGATTTAATTCAGGGGATGGTTAAGTTAACTTGCAAAGGGTCAACTCAGTGAGTTAATATCAGAGGCAGGACTTGAATTCAGGTCCCTCCAATTCCAAGACAGGTCCCTTCATTGCACCCTGTTAAATCTGACACATATAATCAGAATATTCATGCTAATTTTATTACTATTATTATTAGCTTACATTTGTATGGTGACATAGAGTTGACAAAGAGCTTTCCTCATAATACTTCTGTATTTCTTTTGGTACAGTCATTATTCTTTCCATCTTAGAGATGAGAGATTGAGATTGAGATGGAGTTCCCCAAATTACTCTAGCTAGCTATAGATTGAGGCCTCAAACTCAGATAGTTTAACCTTGAAGCTCAGTGATTATTCCAATAGATGATGCTTCCATCTGTCCTTAGCATCTCATTTTTCCCCCAGGATTTCTGAAATATGAATCCTTCTTTTCTAACCCAATATCCAATTTCTGATCATAATACCCTAGACACTTTTGGAGAAGTCTCTGTGGCTTATAGCCCAACCTTTTGTGGTTCTTTTTTGTCTATAGTTGCACACTGTGTTTGAGAGCTAACCTGACTTATATGCTAAAAATAAATCCCTCCCTCCATCTTGGTTGCTGAAGAACTGGACCCTTTCTGTCTGAATATGTTGATTTTTTTTAAATCAGCAAGAGCCAATGTTTTGCAATAAAGTCTATTTCTAGCTTCTGATCCAAACAACAGATGTTTAGTTGGACTTTTAATCACCCAGACACTATTTACTGTTTATTGTTTGCATAACACTGGAGGGGACAAGAATACATGGTCTTCATAACAGAAATAGGAACTAAAGTCCAAAGAGCTAAATAGCTGCCCAAAACTATGTCTTAATTACCTTTGAAATTCTCCATTGCATGCAGTAAGACCCCCAAGAAGTGTCTAATGGATTGAATGAATGGATAGATGTCGTCCTTGAGGAACTTTCAATATGTCATAGTTAAAAAGAGATAGATTTAGGTTGACTCTAAGATAGGACTCAATAGGTCCTAATCATTAAACCCACAATAAAATAAAATAGACTTTTTTTTTAGCTTTTTCCAGGCAAATGGGGTTAAGTGGCTTGCCCAAGGCCACACAGCTAGGTAATTATTAAGTGTCTGAGGCCGGATTTGAACCCAGTTACTCCTGACTCCAGGGCCAGTGCTTTATCCACTGTGCCACCTAGCCGCCCCTAAAATAGACTTTCTCATGAGATTGATTTGACTATCCCTGGAGCTATTCAAGCAGAGTCTGGATGATTACTTGTCTGAATTATGTAGCTGGATGCAAGATCCTCCATCCATTCTCTCTTTTTCTTTCTTACCCTTATGTGTCACAAACTACAAATCACCAGTAAAGTTCCCACCCCCTCTTTTAGAGTTTTATTTATGAAGGAAAGGAGTTACCTGTTGTGACCTTAGCCAAGTTATTCATATTCTCTGGGCCTCAATTTGCTTATCTGTAAAGTGAAGGGGTTGTTGTTATGATCATACAGGCCCATTAATAAAAAAAATGAGCATGCCTGCCTTATTTTGGTGCATTTAGTGATTTATAATTTGCATATACATACTTTTGTGCTAATTGTTATGCATCATAAGCATGCACTAAATTCAGACATCCAGAAAGTATGAGATAAAGCTAAAATAAATGTTTTTAAAATATTTTATTTTACTAATTAATGGGAAAACATTTTAGTTTTAATAAAGTGTCATATTTGTTGTTCATATTATGCAGATGTGCCCATCTCTCTGTGACCCATGGATCAAAGCACACCACACCACACCTTTCTATCTTCCATCATCTCTCAAAGTCTGTCCAAGCTTGTGTTCATTGCTTCCATGATGCTATCTAACCATATCTTCTGCTGTCCTTTTTTCCTATTGCCTTCAATCTTTCCCAACATCAGGGTCTTTTCCAATGAGTGCCATCTTCTCATTATGTGGCCAAAGTATTTAAGCTTCAGGTTCAATATTTGACCTTCCAATGAATAGCCTGAATTAATTTCTTTAAGTATTGATTGATTTAATTTCCTTGTTGACTAAGGGACTCTCCAAAGACTTCTCCAGCATCACAATTCAAAAGGACCAATTTGAAAGTGTTCAACTTTTCTGATAGTTCAACTTTCGTAGCCATATATTACTACTAGAAAAACCATAGCTTTATCTATACAGATTTTTAAAAAATTATTTTTAGTTTGAGAGCAGTGTTATTATCATTTTTAGGGGCAGCTAGGTGATGCAGTAGATAGAGCACTGACCCTGGAGTCAGGAGGACCTGAGTTCAAATCCAACCTCAGACACTTAATAATTACTAAGCTGTGTGACCTTGGGCAAGTCACTTAACCCTATTGCCTTTGAAAAAAACAAACAATTATCATTTTTAAAAAATTCCTGATGTCCAGAGCATTGTACATACTTGAAAATAATCATTTCTTTTTAGTAATCAGTTATTTAGTTAATTTGATCAAAGCAGTTAGTTAAATAGATCAATAAATATACCTTTAGGATAAAATATGATAATGGACAGTGACCAGCAGCCTTTCAGGATTAGCTATTTTTCTCTTTTTGTAGATATTCTGCACATGATCAAAAAAAATAAATAAAAGGAATTTATCTCTGATTTCAAATCAGGAAGTTTTCAATGTAAATGTATTTTTTTAAATGTGGTTCTGCTTGCTAAATGGGGCTTGTGGCTGAATTTCCCATTCATGGTGGAATATTTTAATTGTTGTTTTATGTTATTTTATTTTTAGTTTTTGTAAGGCAAATGGGGTTAAGTGGTTTGCCCAAGGCCACAGAGCTAGGTCATTATTAAGTGTCTGAGGGCCCATTTGAACTCAGGTACTCCTGACTCCAGGGCCAGTGCTCTATCCACTGCGCCACCTAGCTGCTTCATAGGAGAGTTTTAATTTTAATTTTTAATCATTTAATCATTTTAATTTTTAATCATTTAATCATTAATCATTTAATCATTGTTTTTGTCTTGGCATTCACATTACTCAACATGTCCTATGCTCAAAGCTCTAAAACTGGAGAGGGGAGCTCATAGACACAGTTAATAATTGTTACATTCTAATTAGGGCAGCTAGGTGGTGCCATAGGAAATAGAGTACCAGGAAGTCACTGGTCTTAATCTGGTTTGAGATACTTCCTAGCTGTGTGACCCTGGGCAGGTCATTTAATCCTGCTTGCCTCAGTTTACTCATCTGTAAAATGAGCTGGAGAAGGGGGTCTTTACCAAGTAAATCCCAAATGAGGTCCCAAAAGAGACAGACATGACAGAAATTATTCAACAACAAAGCAATCTATTTGAGGAACATCAAATTTATTTTATATACTGAAGCCCTCAAGAGCAATATTCCTCTATAAATCTTCCTAGGCAGGCTTCTTCTTAGAGTCAAAGGTCTTAACTGACTTTTACTGCTTCCTCATATTCTCAAATCTCTGAGGCCATTTCCAGTTTCTAGTCTTCCTCTAACATAAAATGCTCTCTCCCTTTAAAATATGTGTTTAGACTCATTGTAAGAATGATAATAGACTTAAAAGTAAGTATCAGTGATCGTTATGCTCTGGGGAAATGCAAGTTGTGAACCACAGAATGCTTTTAGGAGTGAGTTAGGAGGCCTGGCCTGAGCTTTGCAGAGGTCCCTTGATTTGATGACTTCTATTGTTTGGGCCAGCTGGTCCGGAATCATCCTGATGAGGCCTCAAGGCAGTTTCCTGTACAGGATTTGCTTTATTTGCTTTCCTACTCCCTGATTCTGTCCACACACACACACACACACACACACACACACACACACACACACACACACAGCCTACTTTGGAGAGAGAATTAAACTGCAACTTGGCTCAAATCTTTAGTAGAAGATGGGGAGATGTCTTGAATTTGGAAATGGGAGGAGGGAGCTTTGGAAGGGCAGTTTTCTATAAAATAATATCAACTCTTTGCTTTTTTCTATCCAGAACTGTTATACTGTTATTTCTACTTGGTATACTCCCTGTGTGAAAATTTCTCCTCCTGCTACATATGAATAGTTTATTTGCTATTTACTCTGACAGAGTTCCCCAGGGCATTATTGAGACATTATTGAGCAGTTTGCTGAGGGCCACACAACTAATCTGTGTTAATTTGAACATACTGTCTTCTTGATGTCTACCCACTACACATAATGATGTTCTCTTTCTTAAATGTATTTGTTGTTCAGTCGTATCTGATTCTTTGTGATTCCATTTGGGATTTTCTTGGCAAAGACATTGAATTTGTTGGCCATTTCCTTCTCCAACTAATTTTACAGATGAGGAAACTGAGGCAAACAGGGTGAAGTGATTTGCTCAGGATCATAAATCTAGTGAATGTCTGTGGCTGGATTTGAACTCAGGAATATGAATCTTTCTCACACCAGTCTGGTGCTCTATCCACTGAGCCACTTGACTGCTTCCTTAATTTATAATTAACTATAAATGATTGATTTTATTTACTTTTCCTTGAAAAAACTACAGCAAAAGTTTCATTAATTTGCTTATTTAGGGGAAGCAAGGAAACAGGGCCCTGGACTTTGGAGTCATTAGGACTGCAGTGTCCTAGGCTGGGAAGGACTTCTCCTTCCTTAGTCTGCCATCTGCTGGCCACAAAGCTATTTTGTTATTGGGCTGGAAGGGAGCAACAGACATTAACTTTAGAATATTAGCTACTTTCTCTCCTTTTCCATCTTATGTGCTTCTTTAATAATATAAAATATAATATTGTTAATAATGGTAATAAAAGCACCAGGCATGACATGTTGGCTAGAATCATATATCAAAACCTTCCCTTCTTTCCTCATCCACCAGTGGAAAAAATCTAAATGTAACAAAAGCAGACTTCATAATAGCCTGGATAATTCAATCAGTAAATCACAATGGAACCAGCTTGCTATGTCTCGTACTGATGGCCATGATCACCTCCACAGTACATTGATCCATAAAAAAACTTAAAAAACATTTTGAATAGTGTCGCCATGCTAAAGGCTTATCATCTCTAAACCATATGGAATAAAGTATTTTGGAAATAAAGGGACCTAGAAGAAGATAAGAAAAACCATGGGGGAAGAGGTTGAGATGTATCCCTGTTGTCCTGTCCCTGGCACTGTACCAAGGACCCCTTCTCAGAATGACATTTTAGATGAATAGAATATGTACTGGGTAAATTTTAGATAACCATTGAAGGGAGATTCTCCCCCTATTGAAAATTCCAAAAGGATATGATCATGTATACATATTTGACTTGTGATCTATGCACCACAGTATTTCTTTAACACCATTCCTCAGGCAATGGAAAGCAATTCATGAAGATAAAATCAATGACTAATTGAAATTTAGGCCAGGAAGGAAGGTTAGAGATCATATTTCTCCCCTTTCTTCTTGTGAATGAGGGGTGAGGGGGTGGGGAACACACTGCTTCAGCTTCTCTGGGCAAAGGCAAAGAACAGAAAACCGACATCTCTGAGGTCAGCATGTGCCCAGGAACTGGTTCTCATGGCTCACTCCACTATCAGGCCACATGATTATTGCATTTCATTGGTTCATCACCGTAGCCTATTAATAACAATGTAAATATTCACTCTCGGTAGCCAGCCTTGTCCCAGTAAAAAAAGGAATTATGGAAGATTGTAAAATAAGCATTATTCAATAATGTGACATGGCTTCTAAAAAACTAAATAATTAAGGGAAGGAGAGTTGGAGGAGAGAATGGGGAGTGAGGGCTCGTCCTACTTTACTCTGAACTGGTCAGACCACGTTTGGTTTATTGTATCCAATTTGGGGGGCTACATTTTGGAAAGACATGCGCAGGGTGCAGTGTTCTCAAAGAAGGGCAACCAGATGGATAAGGGAATTCTAAACTATGTTGCATGAAAACTGAAGAAATGATCATGATTATCAGTGGGGGACAGGCCAACATGTGATGGTAGTCTGCATATATCTCTATGGCTATTATGTGAAAGAGGGCTGAGACTCATTCTTCATGTCTCCAGAGCACAGATTACTGAATCGATGGATAGAGATTTGCAAGAAGACAGTTTCCCATTTAGAATAATAAAATAAATAATACTGTAATAAATTATTGAGAAATATGAAAGAATACATAGCCCAGGAAGACCTAAATTCAGGCCCACCTCTGAATGTGAGTTGTTTGAGAGCAGAGATAGGGACTATCTTTTGTCTCTTTGATTCTCCAGAATTTCACATTGTATTCAGAAAATAGTAGATTATTAATTAATGTTTATTGATTGACTAATAGGTGCATACTGGCTATGTCTAGTTCCTTAAACTCTCAGAACTTCTAGAACAGTAATGTCAAACTCAAATATAAATGGGAGTTACAAACCAAATCTAAGATTCATGTGGCCAGCATATTGACTTAGAAAATGACAAATTAGCATTAGGTTTTGCCTATTCTTACTTACTTTGCTGAATATTTCCCAATTACATTTTAATCTGGTTCTGACTAGAGTCGAAATTGTTGGGGGTCTGTGCTACATGTTGGACCTCTCTATTCTAGACATCGCTCTAAGATTATAAGGTACAAAGAATGTATCAACCTGTCCTTATAGGCAGGTTGTGTTCAGCCAGCAATTTTCTATACCAGTGAAATGACAGATGCTAAGAAAATACCTAACCAGCAGAACTGTCCAAGAATGGGATGGGTCATTTCACTACATATCTTTAAACAGAGTACAGAGGACCTATTATTGGCAGGACAAGAATTCAAAAGGAAGTCTTGCTTTGGATAGAGACAAGATTTTGGATGACCTTTAAAGTTCCTTCCATTTCTTGGATAACATGATTCTGCCTGAAATCCCTTTCTGTGCAGAGGATACATACTGATGGTGGGAAGGATAGAGTAGGGAATCTTTTCTTCCTTCATTTCCTTTTTATCTTCCTTTCCAAAGTCTCCATAAGATTGCTTTGAATGGAAATTTCAGGAGATTGAACAAGGTGTCAGTTAGTAAAATATGACTGGACAAGATATAAAGACTAGAACTATGATTTCATTAGTACCAGAAACTTCATGATTGAAGAAGCTGCCCCTACCGATACAGGTTAGCATTTTTTTCTATACCTGATCACCTCTAAGTGGTTAGGCCTTTTAAGACCAAGTAACTTGCCCAGGATCACATAAGTAAGCATGTGTCAGACTTGGGATTTGACCCTGGTATTCCTGATTCTGAGGCTGGTTCTTGATCTATAGCCACAGTTTCCCAAGAGAGAGACTAAAGTGAATAAGAAATGGACCTGGTTTCCAAAAGTTGACATTGTCCCCATAGTTTCTACGTATCACTTCTCAGGGGAGTTCCTCCCTTTAAAGAAGCATAACACCAGTGAGAGAAAACCTTCATATATATGATGAGATTCTAGACTGTGACTGTTAGAACCCAATTCCTAGAGTCCAATCTGACAACTTTAGAAAATACTATTTACTGGGTCAAGGAATTAGGAAGAAAATTAAGAAAGTTCAGAGTTTTGGAGTTATCAAAGTTGTGATTCATATCCAACTCCCTTCAAGGTTTAATTCAAGTGCCATCTCCTTCATGAGGCCTTCTCTGATTTCCTTAGCTATTATTGCCTGACCCACCTCCACCAATCAAGCTTTTGTTGATATCATATATGTATATTTATTTATATATAGGGATGTATGTATACATATTATATATAGAAAATATCAACATATTTACCTATGTATATGTGTGTATGTATGTGTGTGTCTGTGTGTCTGTGTGTGTGTGTGCCTATACACACACATATATCTTTATCTGTGAGTTTTTCCTGGTAGAATGTTAGTTCCCTAAAGGCAGGGACTATCTCACTTTTTCATTTCTATCTCCTCTGGCTAAATCAGTACTTCTCATATGGAAAGTGCTAACTAAAGGTTTATTGATTAATTACCAAGAATTTGGGCTCAAAGCTCCTCCTTAACATTTTTGAAATTTTTCAAGTTTACAACATTTAAATCCATTGGGAGTCTATTATTTTGCCTTCAGTTATGCCTTGATTATATTTCTCTTTTTAATTCCTAGATTATTAATCTTATTTTCAATATTTTTCTTGGTATTAACAACTATTAATAACCATAATCATACAATTTATATACAGTCCCATCTTATATATATTCAGATCTTTGCATAAAACCAAAAAGATATGACTTGACCGATTGGGAATGATTATCCCTATTTTCTTAGACTCCCTTTCTGCCATGTGTCCATTAACACAACCTAAAATGGTATCCCCTGGCTGTTTTGTTTTGATTCTTAGTTTTAAACCTCAGTTTCCCCTTCTAATAAGCACAGTAACTATTTGCAATATGGTAGTTATAGTTAAGATGTATCATTACCTTTGTTGTTTATCCAACTGGAAAGTCTATCTTATCTACTTCAATTGGTTATTGAAAGAAAGCAAGGAAAAATTCTTCCCTTCATTAGCACTCTCCAGCATGGCATGGACTGGAGGACAATATGAGAGCAATGGCAGAATATGCATCTTTCTCTTTAAGATGAGAAACCAGTAATGCAGGAAAACACCAGAACAGAAGGTTATTTATAGAAAAACTTTATTTGTGAGTTCACAGTTCATAAATGACTGGGAGATTTGAGTTCAAAGACCGGGATATCCTGCCCTGGTGGGAACTCCTGGAATGTTCCAAGGCAGTGTTCAACATGGAGGGCTGAATTCTTTTCTCCAAAGCCTTACCCCACTCACTGGACAGTTTTGTCGGGGGACCCCCAGGAATCTTTGCTTCACAGACTCTGTTTCGGCGGGCAACCCTGGACTTCCCTGTTTCAGTCTGTTTATGCAGAGGTGAAGGGTCAGTGGTTAAGCTGGTCCTCCTCAGGGCATCCTTCCAGCTCTGTCGTTTTGGTTGAGATTCCCCAAAAAGCCAGTCTAGAGGGTCGGTGTTGCTGCCCAGAGTCAATGCAGGTTGCTGGCCACTGAAGTGGGCAGTAATGTCCTGCAGGGATGAAGTTGGAGTTGATTTCTCATTGAGTGAAGCTGAAACCACATCATTGGAGGTCTTTCCTCTGATTCTGCATGGCTTTCGTGGTCTGTTGTAGGGTAGACGTTGGGCCCCATCGAGCACAGAAGTGGGCTGGGCTAGCTGACAGATGGATTTCACATAGTCGTCAAGGCTTTGTGATGAGAGAAGATCACTTTGCAGCTCATCTTTGGTCTGGGTGCCTCCCAGCATCATCATCTCTGAGGTCTCACTTATGGTTGGCAGGAGGGCCACTGAAATCAGAAGCCTGGACCTCATACCTTGATTTCGGGGGGAAAATCAAGCTATTAGTTGTGGGAAATGTTAGAGCCTAATATGCAAGCAATTTTCATTCTTATTTAACATTTAAAAGTTCCTGAGGCATATCAATGACCCTAACAACCCTCTCTGTTAGAAGAGATGAAGGATGAGCAAAGACAATGTTGAATTTAGTAAAACTTTCCTTTTCTAGCTAGACATTCATTGTTTTTTTTTTGGTAGGCAATAATAAGAGCATTTATATAAAGCACTTTTTGATTTGCAGAATACATTGCATTTTTATCATTTAATCTTTCTAAGATACTGTGAGGTGGGTCCTGCTATCATCCCCATTTTACAGATGAGGAAACCGAGACAGTGATGTTAAGTAACTTATTCATTGCTCTATATCTGGTTAATGTCAGAGACAGAATTTGAATTCAGATCTTCCTGACACTGAACCCAGAACTCTATCCTGTATATCCCCCATTTGTGGAACCTGCCTCAGATACTTGTACTGACAAGTCATTTCCTGGCCTCAAAGTCTCTGATCCTTACTATAATTAATCCCATGGCTACTTATAATGGGGGAAAAAATAGAATTAGCTTCTTAGCTTCCCCTTTCTCAAGCTAGGCACCTTGGAGGCCCAGGGAGGTAGATAGGCATCCTCATTTTCTATGAATTCATAGCTAGACTTGAATTTCAAATTTCCTTCCATGCTAAAAGCAGGATACAGGAATGTTTAAGACAAACTTCAATGCCTTCCTCAGTTGCAAGTCAACTAGCTTCTCTAACTGGTCTTTTGAGCCCATTGAAAGTAATTTTTAATAAATTAAAGCACACACACATGTGCACACACACACACACACACACACACACACACACACACACCCAAGCCAAGGTACATAGAGTATATGCTCTCACCTGCAGCTGCAGAGACTGGTCGGTGAAGCTCTGTCTGAGGTTGCTAAACACGAACTGAAAGGGAATCGTCTTCCCCGGCTGGGCTGGGCCAGCACCAAGAGGCCGAGGTCCCGGGGGGCCAGGCCGAGCGCCAAGGGCCAAGACAGGGCCTGGAGCTGCTGTTGCTGCCTGCTGACCAGGGAGCTGTCTGAGTGAGCTGGGCTGCCGGGCTGCCTCTTATACCATCCCCTGGTCCTGGAGAACTGTCAGCTGGGGCCTAAAAATAGCCACACTCAGGAAGACTCTACGAGGAAAAACAGGCTGGAACTGGCCTGGGTTTGGTCCTTTCACTAACCTCTCAGTCAATGTTTGTCTTTCAGATTCATTTCCCCAATGATTCAGCCATTGTTTATCTTGCTGGGGGGGTGGAGTGGGGGAGGAGGCTCTGCTCCTTGGGCCCTTGGCTCACTTGCTTGTGCACAGGCTGCTCCAGCCCCTACTAGAGCAAAGGGCTCATGAAAGCTTTTCCGCCAATAGGCTAAAAACTGATTTCCATTGTTCCCATGTACTGCTTTCCCACAGAAACAAAGCTCTTTTGGGGCCAGTTTCCAAGCCAAGTCCCCCTGCACCCTGCACCCTGCACCTGTCAGGTGGCTGGGGGACCCAGGCCTTGGTAGCTGGTCACACGGTGGTGGGTTGCCCCCTATGGATCTCAGGACCGGGCACCAGAAGGACAGGGCAGTGGCTCCAGCTGGTGTGGAAAAACAACTTTCCTGAATCAGTTCTTATTTTTAAAGATGGTTTGGATGATATTGTCTTAAGGCAGTTTCTCCTTCTGGACTTCCAGCCCTTTTCCCTCAAATCTTGCTAGATATTCTACAGAATGTCTGAATTAGAAGGTCCTGCCTAGGGAGGAGAAGAGGCATTTATTAAGTGCCTACTATTTCCAGGAATTTCCAGACAGTATCTTAGTGATCTTCACAATAACCCAGAGAGATGCACTCTGTGAGGAATTTCATAGTTGAAGAAACTGAGGTAAACAGAGCTGAAGTGAATTAATTGCCTAGACCCCCACAGCCAATGAGTGTTTGAGGTGGGATTTGAACTCAGATCTTCCTGACTCCAGACCTGGAATTCTATCCACTGTGCCATCTACCTAGCTGCCAAAGATCTTTTTTCTGATCAACCTCTCTGACAAAGTGAGATAGAGAGAGAGAGAGAGAGAGAGAGAGAGAGAGAGAGAGAGAGAGAGAGGCAGAGAGAGAGAGAGGAAGAGAGACAGAGAGACAGACAGAGAGCATTTTAAAAAAAGAAATTGCCTGTTGTTTTTTTTTTTAGGTTTTTTGCAAGGCAAACGGGGTTAAGTGGCTTGCCCAAGGCCACACAACTAGGTAATTATTAAGTGTCTGAGACCAGATTTGAACCCAGGTACTCCTGACTCCAGGGCTGGTGCTTTATCCACTGCGCCACCTATAAGTCACATGCCAAATATATGGAGGATAGGCTTAGAAAGTTAGGGCGCTTGGGAGAGTCCTTCTATGGGAAGTTGAGTCTTAAATGAAGTTCAAGAACATAAGAGGGAGAGATTCAAAAGGAGAGATTCAAGTGTGGAAAGGCATAGAAATGGGAGCTAGAGTCCTGTGTTCAAGAGAATCAGAGTCACAATGATCCACCCACACATTTCACCCTAGAGAACAAACATTTGGATCTAGGAGGATAAAGAAGGAGCCCATGGGCATAAAGTTAAGTGTTTTTCTCCTTCCTAGGTCAAGGAATAGCAATCCTTGAGTCTCCATGCTTTAGGCTACACCCCAACTATCTATCTATCTATCTATCTATCTATCTATCTATCTATCTATCTTTTATATCTGTCTATTCATCCATCTGTCCATTCATTCATTCATCCATCATCTTCCTTCCTTCCTTCCTTCTTTCCTTCCTTCCTTCCTTCCTTCCTTCCTTCCTTTCTTCTTTTTGTTTATCATCCATCTATTTTTCTCTTATCGTTCTATCATCTATCTGTCCATCTTTCTTTCTATATATCATTTATCTTTCTTTCTGTCATCTATCTATCATTTTCCCATCTTTATCTTTCTATTATCTATTTGTCTTTTTCTATTTATCAACTTTCTTTCTCTTTTTCTTTCTATATTTTTCTTCCTTTCTCTTTCTCTCTCTTCCTTTCTACTTATCATCTGTCTGTCTATCATCTATATATTTTTCTACCTTTATCTTTCTATCATATATCTGTCCATCTCTTTCTTTCTAATTATCATTTGTCTTTCTTCCTTTGTATTTATCATCTATATGTCTGCATGTCTGTCTATCTATCATCTATTTTTCTATCTTTATCTTTCTATCATCTATCTGTCCACCTCTTTCCTTCCATTTATCATTTGTTTTTCTTTCTATTTATCATTCGTCTTTTTTCTTTCTACAATCTATCTTTCTATCTTTATCTTTCTAACATCTATGCCTATCTTTCTATTTATCATCTTTTTTCTTTCTTTCATTCTTTCTTTCTCCCTTTCTATTTCTTATCTATCTGTCTATCTATCTATAATCTATTTTTCTCTTTATCTTTCTTTCTATCATCTATCTGTCCATCTCTTTTTATTTATCATTTGCCTTTCTTTTCTTTCTTTCTTTCTTTCTTTCTTTCTTTCTTTCTTTCTTTATTTTCTTCTTCCTTCCTTCCTTCCTTTCCTTCCTTTCTTTCTTCTTTCTCTCTCTCTTTCTTTCTTTCTTTCTATTATCTGTCTATCGTTCTATTTATCATCTTTTTTTCCTTTCTCTTTATCATCTATCATCTGTCTATTTATCTATCTTTCTATCTATCGACAATAACTCTAAAAAAAGCAATATTTCTATTCTAATATCCAAACCTTTTTTGAACATGGTATCTACATTAATACCTAGCTTTAAGCCTTTGGCAAAATGTGGATTTCAGGAACCATCTCGGTCCATGCTGTGTTATTCCATTATTGTTCCATTACTGTTCTCTTGTGCAAGGCTTCCCATTAATCTGTCATCAAACTTACTACTGACTTTGTATTTCAAGTATATTCAGTACTGGGCTTGCATTCAAGGTTCAGGATGGGACTAGCCAGAAAACACTTGTTCTTTAAAAAAAAATACCTTGAGCAGAAAGTTGTAAGTGAGGAAACAAAAATTCTGAATTCTCTCCAAGTCTTTCATTGACTTGCCATACTGTTTGCACATTACTTCTTTACTTAGTGTCTTTCTAAAAGGAGTGAGGCTGTTGTTTCTAATCAGACTATATCTGCATTGTTGTGTTTGACTCCGAGTTTCACATATTGGGAAAGATATTGGGAAGGTCCAGAGGAAGGTGACTGATATAAAAGGAATAATAGGGGATTGTGGTACTGTGGAAAAGAGAACTGACAACCTCAAGAAGAACAAACTTAGTTGGGGAAGGGGATGGAAAGATGGGGAAAGAAAGAAATGATAGAAATCTTCCAGATTTTTCAAGTGTAGCTTTTCTTGTCCTACAGGACATAGCAAAGACTAATAGCTAGAAATAGCAAAGAAGCAGATCTGAATACAATATGAGGATATGTTTCTAGTAATTCAAGTGATCTTTTAAATGGAGTTGTCTGCCTCATATAGTAAATTTCCTGTCACTAGAAGTTTCAAGTATGAACTGGCCCTTTTTTCAGAAATACTGTACAGAGGGGATTCCTGTTTCAGATAGAGAACAGCTAGATTTTAGTGACAGCTTACAATTGAGTCTAGTCATTTTCTAAGACACCTCCTTAAGAAAAGAAGAGCAATTATTATTATTATTATTATTATTATTATTATTATGGCAATGCTGTTAAATGACTTGTGCAAGGTCACACAGCTAGTTTCAAGAATCTGAGGCTGGATTTGAACGCACATCCTCCTGCCCTGGTACACTATTCTCTGTGTCACCTATATGCCCCAAAAAGGGTATTTAAAAAATACTTTTGGTTAACCAAGAGTGAGCAGGGTACCATTGGCAACTTGTGGACATGAGCATGTGAAAAGTTCATGTTTTGACTCATCCATCAATTCACATAGGGCATCTTGCTGCAAGTTTACGCTAGCCTCATCTCTCTGATTCACAGACTAGAGAACTGAGTGAATCACACAATGAAACCTTGTTAATTAGGACAAATGTCATGTTGTCCAAAAAATATGAACTGTTTCCTGTTGGATCCAATCAGGGTTTTATTTGTTTATTTGTTTTCAGTTATGTTGAGGAAAATAAGATCCATCAATATTAATAAACATCTATTATATGTTAGGCACTGGAAAAAGGGTCCCTTCCTTTTATTAACCAAATCTTACATTCTACCAGGTCAGAAAAGTCATTGGGGGCACTTTTTGTGGAGGATAGGACTCTGATGGCGATTTGGTGAATGGACTTCACATCATTTATTCCAAACAATAACTAAATACAAAACTCCTGCACCATCCCCAACAAATGGTTATTCAACCTTTTACTTGAAAATCTCTAGTAAGAAGAAATCATTTATTCCCAAGACATTTGCACTCATGGATGGATGAATGGATGCATGGAAAAGCAAATAGATATAGAAAGAAAGAAAGAAAGAAAGAAAGAAAGAAAGAAAGAAAGAAAGAAAGAAAGAAAGAAAGAAAGAAAGAAAGAAAGATTGTTTAAAGCTTACTATGTGGGATTTAGTTGCCTTATGAAGGTTAGATTAGATGATCTCAAAAACCCTTCTGACTAAATCCAATGGGAGTTTAGATCCAGAGTATGATTGATCTAAAATGCCACTCAGATTTCCTCTCCCACATCTACATTTTTGCATCAAATGTCCCCCATTTTTATAATGCATCTCCAGTCTCTCATGTCTACTTCTAAGAATACCTTATTTCCGATAAAACTGTACTCAAGTGATATCTTTTATGCTGGGGTAGAACTTGGAGGAAGGAAAATTTATATATTTATTCTCATTAACCTTTAATTGAAATGAAGCATTTCCTTCAATTATGAATGTAGGTGCCAAACATGATTCTGCCAGAAGGGTTTAGGACACAAAAAGGTTAAGAATATTTGACTTAATTCAGTGCCCGCCTTGTTTACAGTTGAGGAAAATGAAGCCCTGGAAAATTAAGTACTTAGTTATCAGCCCAGAAATAGTAAACAGCATGAGTTTCCACTCCTTGTTAGGTGTTCAAAACCTAGTGTTCTTTCTACAACATCATCTCTCTTCCTTATAGTAGTAGTACAATAGCAATTTTCAGTAATTTCTTAATGGCTATTTGATCATCTTCTATAATGAGAAAATTCCTAGAAAGTGAAACTAGTCAATAGGACAAAATGTGCATAGGGGAAGGGAAGAACAGAATAGACTGAACAGAACAATCAGTATTCTGAGTATTTTAGAAGGCAATTAATTGTTCATTCATGAAATACCCAAAATATTTCCTAAATTTGGTCTTTGGAAAGATGAAATAGAGTCAGTCTAGGGCCAAGCAGCCTGACTCACAACAAATGATAAGAAAAGTCAATTGCCCTAATAAGGGAGATTTCTAAGAGACCCAGTTAGTCAACAAAGAAAAATCTAGTAAAAAAAAAAAAAAAGACTCATTATAGTTAAGAAATAATTTTTTACCATTTGAGGTGTGATGTGGGTGTGCCAGAATTCGAGGAAAGTGATGGATGGCTAAGTGAAGGGAATGAAATCATTTTTGAAAATCTTTACTTTTAACCTGGAATGATTTACCTTTGGAAAGCTCATCACATGAAATACTATAATCTCCCACCTGATAGGTGATTTTCTCAAAAGTACAAATTGAGACTATGTATATGTATCTGTGTGTGTGTGTGTGTGTGTGTGTGTGTTTATGACATGGTTAATGAGAGAATTTGATTGTAACAGAGTTTTTGTTTTTCTTACTTTTTCAAAATGGAGTGGGGGATGATGAATTAAGTGAAATTTTGGGGAAAATTAATTTAAAAAATCTTTCTAAGAAAAAGAATCTCTTGGGGCGGCTAGGTGGCGTAGTGCGTAGTGGATAAAGCACCAGCCCTGGAGTCAGGAATACCTGGGTTCAAATCCGGTCTTAGACACTTAATAATTACCTAGCTGTGTGGCCTTGGTCAAGCCACTTAACCCTGTTTGCCTTGCAAAAACCTTAAAAAAAAAAAGAATCTCTTTGTGGGATCTGACAATAAGGTAGTTGATTGATTCATTAGTTCTCATCCTATTGCTTTCAGTGACCTATTTTTCAAATATTATTTAGACCTCATAAAACTTAGTAATGTTAAAATCGAATTATTTGCCCTGATACTTAAGGGCAGAGGCATGCTTTGAGTAACTTGCCTTTACATCGTAGGTTAGAGATTTGTTCAGACCCAGATACTAATGCACAGTTACACCCATCCTCTAGGGTCTCATCTTGTCACTCTTTCATGTTTGGTTTTGCTCTTAGACTAACAAATGGAGGAGAGGGCATTTCACTTGTAGATAACTGAACTGACCATACATAGGAAATAGAAGTCAGCTTAAAATCCATTAATAGTAACTCATTAGAGCACTCACAAGGTCGGAAGGGGAAGTGTGGACATGTGTGTAGGAACACTTCTACCTTGAGACTTCTATTTCCTCACAGCCTAAGTTGTACGTGACTGACTATACCTCGGCTATGTTCCTGAATTAATTCTGACTCATCAGATTCATTCCCTTGTACCGCTTTTTTCTTGCCAAGTTTGGGTGGGATGAGATGTGAGAGTTCACAGCTCACGCTTCCTCTTGCTAGGTCCTCTCACGTACCAAATGCCATACAGCACGTGGCGCTGGTTGGGCCCTGAGACCACCCTTTAAGCTGGGTAAGGCAGACCTTGAATGTATCCATATTTTGTTCCCCCACCTCCCACTTCAGGAAGAAGGAGAGCTGATCATCGAAGGGCTACTCAACATATCCTGGGGACTGAGGCGACCCATCCGGCTCCAGATGCAGGACGATTATGAGAGAATTCACCTCTCTACAACCCCATGGAAGAAAGACCTGCCTAGCATAAGCCAGTGAGTGTTCCAAGGGAGAGGGAGCACCCCTAAGCCCTCCAGATGTCCCTTGGGACATGTTAACCTTAGACATCTGCTCAGTTCCCTTGATGGAGGCTAGAGTAGAAATGGGGAAAGAACCTGCAGAAGTCAAAGGAAATTAACAGAATATATTGGGAAAACTAAAAAAAAAAAAAACATATTTCCCTAAAGTGATAGGAAAGTCTACTATTTATTCCAATTCAGCAACCATGTATCAGGGGTTTTCTGTGTTCCCTAGCATCATGCTAGGCCCTGGAGATGCAATAGCCCTCTGCCCTCAGGCTTCTCATAGTCCCATCCTTATTGGTGCTTAGTCTCCTTAAATGACTTGTTTACAGACTATGTGTATCAACAGAGAAAGGATTCAAATCCAATTCCTCGATTCCAAATCTATGCTACCATTATGCCCCTTCTTGAGACTTGACCAGGAGTCTCCCTATTTAAGCTTCAGTTTCCAATTTATAAAATGGAATAAAATATGCTACCTACCTCACAGGATGACAAAAACAATTAGCATACAATATATTGGACATTGTAGAAGCAGCAGGGGATAAAAAGAAAGGAAAGAAATAGTCCCAGATATCCAGTAGCTCACATCCTATTATAGGAAGAGGCAATATTCACACATAGAAGTATGTTCAAGATAAAGACCAGATGATTTACAGAATCAGGAGTTGAGGGGGGGGCACCAGCAAATAGAACTTTTAACCTTTTTTTTCTTAACATGCATCCCTTCAGTAGCCTAAGTCTTCAGACCTCTTCTAAAAAATAATGTTTTTAAATGCTTAGGATTCTAAAGGAAATCACATAGTTTTCAAATTTAAAAAAGTATTCCCTTGTACCTGGGTTGAGAATTTCTGGGCTTGAAAACAGAAAAGGCTGTGTGTGTAGGAAGAGTTGATACCCCACCCAAGCCAGGAGGTGATAGTGAGAATGGAGGGCATTGCATCTATGTGGAGTTGAGAGGCCAAAGAGCCAGCTCTCTGAGACAGAATGTTGTATGTTAGGAACAATAAGAAAATATTCTCTGGGTTCTGTAGTACCTTCATGTGCTTTGTCAACAAAACACTACAGAAAGGTGAGCCATCATTGCTCTTCCTTAGGTGGATGTTTTCCCTCCTGGGGCTGAGGTATGGCCTCAAAGGCTTTGGGGTTCCCTAACCTGGGGCAGCCACAACCTTCTTTCTGAAGCTGTTTTCTGTTCCCTTGACCTACCAGTGTCCTCGCTATCAGGTTGAAAAGTTTGTCATCACAGTTTCAGAAACCTACCATTCTGATCTTTAAATGATGACCAAGTTAAGTACCTTGATTCTTCCAAAATCAAAATAATAATAGATAACATTAATATAAAGCCTGTTATGTATTGAGATTCACCTCTCTACAAATGCCTCATTTGATGCTTAAAACAATCCGGGATATGGGTGATTATCATCTCTGTTTTACAGATGGGTAAACTGAGGCAAATAGGAGTTATATAACTTGCCCAGGGTCACATAGTTATGGAATATCTGAAGCTGAATTTGAACTTGAGTCTTTCTGACTCTGTTCACTGGGCCTCCTAGTAAAGGAGCATGAAAAGTAATTTGCCAAGAATTGTTTGCCAAGCTGTTAATTAATGCAGCTGAATTTTCTTTTCTTTTTTTGTTCATCTAAAATAGGTTATATGAATCCTAAATTATGGGACATGTGTATCAGTCTATTGAGAAAAGAAGGATGGATGGAAGGAAGGAAGGAAGGAAGGAAGGAAGGAAGGAAGGAAGGACGGAAGGAAGGAAGGAAGGAAAAAAAGAAAGAAAGAAAGAAAGAAAGAAAGAAAGAAAGAAAGAAAGAAAGAAAGATGAATAGATAGACAAATAATATTTCTGTCATCCTTTATGGGCCTCTTATCTTTCCATTTTTCCTGTTATAAAATGTCAGCATCTATTGTCTTAAATCCCTTCTTTTGTCACTAACATGAGAAGCCACCTAGCTTAGCCTCTTTGAGACTGAGGGACCTCTTTCAAATAACAGAAAGCATTAACATGGTCACTATGTTTTCAGAAAGGGACTTCATCCAGATGCCAGAGAGACCGTTGAGGAGTCAAGCCCTCATGCTGTGGTGAACTCGGAAAGCTCTGGCACTGACTCAAGTAAGTAGAGCTCCTCCTATCTACACAATCTAAACCAGGAAAAGAAAGATACATGAAAATATTATGTAACATCTCCCTTTAAATTACAGAGAGAAGTGTGACATCACTTCAATCAAGCCACTTGGAGTCTCATTTTTCTCTTCTTTAATCTTCAAGAGCTCCCCAAAAAGTGTTTCTATTCTATTTATATCTCCTTGCACAGTACCCACTAAAGGTCACTCAGTAAATGTCAATAACTTTCTGATGGGGCAGAAATCCGGCAATCTCCAGTGGACATGGGCTTCTGGAACTAATTGCTGCAATACTGTATAAATTATTTCTCTTAACCTTTGTCTCTTAATCTACCTATTTGAATACAGAAATAAGAGAAGTAGTGCCCTAGTTTCTTGTACAAAAAATTATTAAATTCAATTTTATTAATAAAAATGAAGGGAGTACTTAATGATTCCACACACACAAGTTCGTAATGCCATTTTGTTCATAAATACAATTTAGAGTATCATCCTTTTTGTTGTCACCCATCATTTTTTCAATATCTTCATGTTTTTGTTTACTTCCAGCATCAGCAGATTCTGTAAATGGTGAAGAGGAGACACCACAGCTCATGCGAACAAAAAGTGATGCAAGTTGCATGATTCAGCACAGATCAAAATGCCGCACCCTCGGAGAAGCTCAGAAGATAAAGCGGCATAGATTCTCAATCAATGGACATTTCTATAATCACAAGGTAATCTCTCAGGATCAGAAATTCTTGTAATACATTTAACCCATTTACATTACAAATGAGCATTTGAAACCAAGAAAACATGGTCATGTCACTATATAATCTGTTCATTGTTGTGAGAGTCAATTATTAAAAAAGGATTTTTTTTTAACACTGTGTGTAGAATCTTAGGATTGGAAGGAATGTTTAGTGTAATTTGCTGCCTGGTGTATGAGCCCTTTCTATGGCAACTCTAACAAGTGGGTAGTAAGACCCTATTCCTGAAAGTATACTTCTCATATGGGCAATACATTATGAGGTACCATATTGTTAGAAAATCTTCCTCATATTGAACCAAAATCAACCTCCCTATAAATTTGATGCATTCATCCTAAATCGCTCCCTTAAAAACTTCTTAAAAAGAGGTCAATTCCTCTTCCAACTGACATAGACTCTAATATTTCAATGAGCTAATGACTTCATTGGTGTGAATATTCTCCCCATTAATGCATATGGACACAACACAATTGTAGATATCATGGTTCTGGTAATGTACCAAAGATGTGACTTGGCCATTTTGGCCACGTGCTTATGTATTTGATTTTTCCAATCCATTATACAATTACTCCTATTATATTTCATCTTCTTGTGATCTTTTGAACATTGATTTTATTATCCCCTGTGTCAACTTTATGTAATCTGAAAAGATATCAGGTATTGCCTTTTATGATTCCATCTAAGTCATCAAAATATGAAATGGAGGTGGCCTATGACAAGGTCAGGCCACAATGCTCTAGATATCTCTATCAAGAAAGACAAGAAATTTCTCTTCTCAGGGTGGTCGATCACTGGTTGAGAATATTGTAGAAAAGGAACTTTTGTTTAGGAACAGTTGGACTAGCTGACCTCTAAGAACCAGAACTGAAGTCCTATGATCCATTAGCAAAACTCATTGTGTGTTATCATTCACCAGGTGCAAATCCACCTAACTGCACTGTTGTCTAGTCCAAACCACTTCCTTTTGTTGACAAAAATACTGTAACTTGGTCAGATGTCTCCTGAATCCAGACTTAACTCAACATTTCTCAAATCTGCTTGCAAACTACTCTTGGCCAAAAAAAAAAGGAAATGTAGTTTGTCTATCATAGTTTACTCATAATGATCTTACCCTGGCTCCTAATGATGGAGAGATGTATAAGTAAAATGGTTGCATTAGTGAAGTGATTTGTAGCATCTGGGCTTTAATCCAGCTCTTCTCTATTCCTGTGGTCTTGGGTAGGTGATCCAACCTCTTTATGACTTCAGGTTCCTCAAGCTAGGGAGTCAGATAGACTTGAATTCAGGTCTTGCCTTTGACATATCTAAGCTGTTCAACTCTGGGCAAATCATTTTAGGTGTCAGAGTTATACTTCTTTCTCTTTTTTTGTGATTCTCAAACTTCTTATTTATTTTTATTTTTATTATATAAATATTTTATTTGTTTTCCAATTATATACAACAGTACTTTCTACCAGTCCTTTTTGCGAAGTTTTCAGTTTTACAATTTTTTCTCCCTCCCTCCCTTCCTTCCCTCCCCCCACCCCCAAAAGAAGGCAATCTGATATAGTCTTTACATTTGCATCTATGATAGATCATAATTGCATAGATCAGAATCGAATGGTTACACTTCTTTCTTAAGACTATATATTACAGAACAATTTTGATCTTACTAGAAGGAATTTTCTAAACTAATGAAGTCAGACCCAGCACAAGATGGAGGTTATTGTTTCTTCTCCTTTTGGTTAGCCATTTTCAGAAGCCTATTGGCTTCATACAGGTCTGACCTTTACCCTGATCAAGTTTTTATTTTTTATTTTTTGGCATCTTTCTTCTATGCTCTTCCATTGCCATGATCCTCCCTGAAGACCATAATAACCAAATTAAGCATATAAACATTTTGTGTAGATGTGCAATTTACCAAGGGAGAGAGTGAATGTGTGCTGCTCCTACTGGTGACCTTTCATCCTTCCTTTCTACAACCCCCTTTTTTCTGTTAACTCCATTTACACTTTAAAGGTCAAATTCTTTTCAAATTCATGTCATTTCCAGCTAATTAACTCATACTGTTTATCTAGTTGAACCTCATTATTAAACTTTTTTCCTCATCCTGGTCCTAGAAGCAATCAGGAAATAGTTCCTGCTTATCCATTCTTTGTTCTTAAGCTTCACTTTGAAAACTCTGCCTTATCCCACCTACCCTATACCAATTGAGGATAAAACATTAACTCTTTCCTAATACTCTGTGTCCTAGAAGTCTTCTTTCTCATCCCTGAATTTGTTGTTTAGTTTTTTTTTTATAAGCCTTAAGTCATCGCATGGTTAACTTTTCTAGAAACTTTATGGTTTATTGTAACTTGTTCATATTTCCATCTTGGTTTCCTATACTCTAATTCACAGAGCTTCTTATATAGGTATATTATACTCTATTAATTTTATCTTTTCTTCCTCATTAGTTAAAATTCTCAATTCTTTCCTGATAATTTAATTCTTGAGATCCTCTTAAGTCTCCCCCCCCCATTGTAATTTCATAACTCTCTTATTCCTGGATTCTTTTGAAACTTCCTTTACAAAAATTCAAACTATGGTCATCAAGTCTCATCAGTTACAATATATTCTATAATTATATTATCACATTCTTCCAAGTTTCTAGTTCTTTTTATTTCAACTGAATCATTTATTCCCATCAATCAGTGGTCTCAGTTATCCCAACTGCTCTCTGAAAGATGAAATTTTCATCAAATCAAGATTTTTTTTCACATTTTCCTTTTAAAGGAAAGATATATCCAGTAGCTATCACAGTAGTTGAGATTCTTTATTTTGGTTGCCATTTGGTGATCTGAATCAGGAATTCTCCACTTCTTGCACATGACTCATTTGAACAGTACTGGCCCTGAAGTCAAGAGAACTTGAATTCAAATTTGACCTCAGACACTTGCTAGCTAATGTGACCTTGGGCAAGTCACTTAACATTGATTGTTTAAAATCCAAAGCATTCTTGTGGAGCTTAGTTGAGATGTAAGTATATAAAGTGTTTTACATTAACTAAAGAGCTATATTAATATAAGCTATCACCGCTTGTAATATAGAGTTTTAAAGTGTAAGGGATGTGTGACCTTGGGAAAGTCACAACCCCACTGCCTTGCAAAAAAAAATAAAGTGTAAGGGACAATAAAAGCCACATTTCTATTCTTCCACAGTCTTAGCCAGCTATTCGCTTTCTAGATATTATTATTTCTCTTCTAAAATCCCAATCTTTAATTGGAAAATGTGGTAAGAAGGCCATGTGTCTCACCAAGTCTTCACTTGTCTGTTGAGGACTCAATATTTCCCAGAATTAATTTATAGTTATTCTCTTATAGTCTCATTTGTCTCCACACAATTCAGTAGAATTTAATAATGATTGACAAACATAAATTTCTTTAATCTCACTTTCCAGATGGTACCTATGGATCTTTTCTCTTAAACCAAAAAATATTGAGCAATATTTTTTGTCCCAACATCTAGAGCTATCCATTGAGTTATGGGGATTCATATTTTTCATAGAAGTTATATTTGAGAGGGTGCTATTCCCTTTCTTCTTTTTTAATTTTTTAAAATTTTCTAATCACCAGTGCTGTTGATAATTTTTTGATTCTCCATTACCTTCTCCAAACATTTTTTCTTCTTAGTTTTTTTCCTTTTTTTTCTTTTTTGGTTCACTCCTCTCATCATGTCCAATCATTCTTCTTAACTTTTCACTTAGTTTGCCTCAGCAAGGAGAAGTATCCCTCAAATTCATAAGCTATTTCTTCTAGTAGGCCATTCAATTTGCATTTTATCCAGTGTTTACCATTGCTTCCAAGAGGAATACAAACAGAACCATCCAGTAAGTCACTGGAACAACCCTTATGTTCCTTAACCTTTATTTCTTCAAGTTTTAGGTACTCTGAGTTCCAAGCTCTCAGTGTTTTATTACTCTCTCCTCCCATATCTGTGAACACTAAATTGATTTATAATTGAAGTGATTATTTTATATGAGGTTACTATAGCAACCAAGTTGATTATTTGCTTGAATGCCATATCAAAGTCATCCATCATTACCCTTTCTGTAAATTGAATAGATTAATTTGAGACATGTTCCACTGACCTCAGCAGATTGCATCATTTGGTCAACAGAACTATTAAAGGGAAGCAAATGTGACTATAAATAGAATGAGGAGACAGAAGATAAGGGCATAGGTGAAGGCTATTTTGAATTTTGTGGCAAAAATTGCCTAATGAAAATGCTTCCAGCTTGAATAGCTGTCCTATCTATTTTAAGGAGCCAAGGAGTTTAATTGAGAAGTTTACATCTGGCAGTTGGAGAGTTGGGGATGGGGATTTGGAAGTTCTGAGATCAAATTCTGTCTCAGATATTTCCATTTAATAGCATGACCCTGGACAAGTCATTTAACCTTTTTTTGCCTCAGTGTCCTCAAATGTTAAATGAGAAAAATCATACTGGCTTCCTCACAAGTTGCTGAGAGGATAAAATGAGATGAACTTTGTAAAACACTTTGCAAAACTTAAAAGTATTATTTAAAATATTATTGTTGTTTGATCATTTTTAGTTATGTTTTACTTTTCATGGCCCCTTATGGGGTTTTTCTTAGAGTAGTTTATCATTTTCTTCTCTAGTGCATTTTACAAATGTGAATACTGAGGCAAATGACATTAAGTGACTTGCCTAGAGTCAAACAGCTAGTATCTAGGTCAGATTTGAACTCAGGAAGCTGAATCTTTTTGACTCTAGGTTCAGCACTCTGTCTGCTTCAACACTTAGTTACTTCTCTATAAATGTTAACAATTATTAAAAGATTCAGTTAACTAGTACATATATCTATTGATTATTTTGGGCCCTAGGAAAGGCAATAGTTTAGGAAGCCAATTGCTTTGGGATTCATTTAAAGTTTTCTCTTCTACATCACCCTGTTGTTTGGAGAAGTAAGATATGTGTGGCAGGAGCTAAATTGGAACAATCAAGAATAGGGACTGTGTTGGGGGCAGCTAGGTGGTGCAATGGATAAAGCACCGGCCCTGGAGTCAGGAGTACCTGGGTTCAAATATGGTCTCAGACACTTAATAATTACCTAGCCCTGTGGCCTTGGGCAAGCCACTTAACCCCATTTGCCTTACCAAAAAAAAAAACCTTAAAAAAAAAAGAATAGGGACTGTGATTTTCAGATACCTGGACAGTGTTCTATTGCTTGAGACTCAGTTCTAGTGGAATAATTAGGATTAGTCTCAGGAGCAATCAGGATCCTATGCCCATCTATCTCAGCCCCAGCAAAATTCTTGAGGCCATAGCTCCAAGGACACAGCACCGTCTCTCTCAATAGAAAATGAGGTTCACCACTCTTAAACAAAGGCTTTGTACAACAGAACTAAAAACCTGCCATCTTTCAGGAGTGTAATGAATCTATCCAGCCTGCTTTGACTCAGCAAATCCCTGGGTCTACCTTTAAAAAACTAGCACATGGCATTGATCTTTTATCAGTCATGATTCGTCTGTCTGGGAGAGACTGAATGGTGCCTAGACTTCAGTCTTAGCTTGAGCCTTGATGCCAATATTCATTTTAGGTTCTAAATCCCTTTCATTGATATCAGAGGACAATTGTGTCCTTCCCCAACATTTTTTATTGTCTCCTTTACTATTGTGATAGGTACATTCTTGGGCTATGTGGACCTTGGATCCATTTCTTGAATTTTTATGATAATAATCAGTTCTGCATAGTGAACTGAACAAGATGTAATGATTTTTGATTTATCTAATCTTGAGCATTATGACAAGTAAATGCTTTAGAAATTCAGTGTTCAGCTTGCCATCTGTCAAATTGTTTTTATCATATGAGCTAGACATTGTGAAACATATCATTGTGAAACATTGAGTACCAAAGTCTCCAAGGAATTGAAAACAAAAATGTTCCAGTAGAGGTGTGTGGTGGTTGGGAACAGGCCATATCACATACAAATAAGGAACTACAAAGTGAAATAGAATAAAGAATGTCAGCAAACATTTACTTACTATGCCTGGGCACTGTGTAAGGACTATCACCAAAGAAAGATATGTTTCAAAAAGAGGATGGACTAGTCCTATGATAACAGTGAGGATGATAGACAATTCTTGATTTCTTTGTGATATCAAGTGAAAACCAGAAGGGAAGTAGGATACTGTGTGATCCGATGATCAACTGATGATGGTACAAGGAAACCTATTGTACAGGATAAGCACCCATACATCAATGGAGGGGAAACACTCACATGAATGTGATCAGCAGTTTATTTAAGTAGAATGATAGTTACTATGGAGCCTAATTTTTACAGTGAATAAATTACTGTGCATTACAGGTTCACCTATGGAATGGAGATTGGAGTCGTTCAGGTTACCTTTTGGTGAATAAATTTCTCCAGGAAATTGAACTAGAGTTTTGAAGGGTTAAACCACTTCCCTAGAATAATATTTTCCTGAAGAGCATTGTGGATACCATAAAAAAGGCCTGTTTCTCATGTCATTTTGTACCTAGGCATCAGCACCCATTATCAGCCAAGTAAGAGGGTGCCTAGGATATAACAATAGATAGGTTTTGTTGAGCTTTCACACTAGGAGATCACCCTTGAATTGACATTCTTGGAAAGTATAGAACATTACAATCATCTTTGTTCAGTAATTTGTTTTTTCATAATAGTGGTAGGACCTGCTTTCACTCACGCAGAGATTTATCCAAACACTATTTTTATAACAGGAAAGGTGATTTAATTTCCAGAATCGGCAAAGGTTTGTGACTTAGCCGACTGCTTTGACCTTGCCTGATAGATCCAGCTGGGTGCCACTTCCTAGTCTTGGCTGGAAAATCTGTCACGTTAATTTTGGCAATACTCATTTAAGTATCATTCCTAAAGCTAGATGTGAGAGCAACATGAAAACAATAATAACGGTAACATATTTCATGCCAAAGAACTTTCTTCTTACAAAGCAGAACAGCCTCACTGTTTGAGCATGGGTGTCTCATTTTCATGGCTTTGTTCTTCAGTGTTAATGCCTTTTTTGCAATGACTTTTCTCTAATTTTATTGGATTTTACTTTAAATTTTTAATTTCATTTTTTTCAGTCAATAAGAATCCATTGCTTTGCTTTTTACTCCCTCTACCTCTTCCTTAAGAAAAAAAAATCAAGCAAAAGAATTTTCCCTTATTGACCATGTCCAACATTAAATATTGTTCATTCTACTCTCTAAACTTATCATCTCTCTGACAGAATATGGGCAACCTGTTTCATCATGAGTCCTCTGCCTGTCATTAAATTCTTTCAAAGTCTTGGAAGTAAGATTGTATTATATATATTATATATATAATATATTATATATAGTAATATATTGGTTATTGTATAAATCGATTTATTGATCCTGCTCATTTCATTCTACATCAGTTCATACAAGTTTTCTGATACCATTCCTTTCATTGCTTCCTGACACATAATATTCCATCTCATTCATATACTATAATAGTATTATTATTACTAGAGTATACTATATATCCATATGCTATATTAGGAAACTATCTTCCCAGTTCTTTCCCACAGCAATTTTGTTTTAAAAAAACTCTTAAACCTTCTCTAATTCACCTAATTTATTCTGTACATTCAAGGGTCTGGTCATTTCTAAGTCATTTCCTTTGATCATAGTAATCAGGTTCCTAAATGATCTCCATTTGAAAAAATAGAGCTTTGGACTCTATCTCCTGATTTCTTGTACTATGCACCCTTTGTGCATTCTCAATTAATGATAATCCAACTATACCTTAATATCCCCTTTTAGCCTTCTATTCTTGGTAGATAGGCTATACTCCCACTTTGAATTTACGTTTTCTTTCACCATTCAACCCTGGGGCAGTTGCTATCTCCCAGGAGATGCCTTTCCTGATTCCTCTGACTATAAGTGTGGTTATCTTTCTCAAATGATCTCCATTTACTAATCTGTGTAAATGTCAGGTCTCCCACAGAGTTTTCACTGTACTGCACTGCAGAGCTGCACACTAAATTTGGTTTGGAGAGGATATAAATTGACAGAGGCAAAATGACCTTGTCAGAGAATCCTAGAATTTTAAATCTTGAAAAAAATGACCTCAATAGATTTCTAGCCCAGTAGACCTAAACATGAATCTCTTAGATTTAGTCCGTGAATTTTTAGTGTTCAACAGGGACAAAGGTGAGTTAGTATAATTTCTGGCACATAATAGGTAGGTTCTCAATAAATATTTGTGAATTTGACAGTTGGAACTCTTGGGTTTCTGATTTTTACCTTTAACCTTTCTCCCCTAAAATGTTAAGGGAGAGAACTACAAAACAGCAGGAAATAAAGCTGTTTAGGCCTCCTTTTATTTACCCATACAAGAACATCCACTGGATTAGAGTTTTGACCTCAAATGTGGAAGAACAAGGTCCAAATGTAGTTTAAACTTTGATACCTTTTGAGCTCAAGAAAATCATTTCTTCCTCATATGCAGATAAACAAGGTACCTCAGTGAATAGTGGAGGAAAATTAGACCAATCCCCTAAAATATGTCTGTGTAAAACTAAGACTTTTAATAAAATTGAAAATCTGGCTCATGGTATTTATTTTAGGATGCTGATGCTCACTTCCATCTGAGAAAAGCACCACTGGTACCTCTTATGGGCCAGGCCCAGTCTTAAGTTCTTCAAATTATATCATTTGATTGTCATAAGAGCACTATGAGGTAAATGCGATTATTGCCATTTTACAGTGAATGAAGCTAAAGCAAACAAAGATTTGTCCAGAATCACCTAGCTAGTCAGTATTTGAAGCTAGATTTGAACTTACAAACTTCCAGATTCCAGGTTTAATGCTCTGTCCACTGCAGTCAATAAAAGAAAAAAAAATAAATATCTGAGGAAACCTTGTTGAAGTTACCAAATATTCCTAATGAAGCAATTTGTGAGATGTTGGAGATGCTGGAGATGATGATACATCTACAAAACAAAATAATATTACTGATCATAGATTTCAGTATCCAAATTGAAATTCAATCCATTCTTCTATATATTGTGACATGTTTTACATAATTATCTTGAAATTACAGAGAGATTTTATGTTTTAGAATCCAATTCATCTCAGAATCCAAGCTCAATGTGATGCTAAATTATTTTTTAATTTTTTTTGGCTGTTAAAGATTTTATTTATTTTGAGTTTTACAATTTTTCCCCTAATCTTACTTCCTTCCCCCCACCCCCCCACAGAAGGCAATTTGCCAGTCTTTACATTGTTTCCATGTTGTACATTGATCCAAATTAAATGTGATGAGAGAGAAATCATATCCTTAAGGAAGAAGCATAAAGTATAAGAGATAACAAGATCAGACAATAAGATATCTGTTTTTCTTTTTCTGAATTAAAGGGAATAGTCCTTGGACTTTGTTCAAACGCCACAATTCTTTCTCTGGATACAGTTGGTATTCTCCTTTGCAGACAGCCCCAAATTGTCCCTGATTGTTGCACTGATGGAATGAGCAAGTCCATCAAGGTTGATGTGATGCTAAATTATAAACATTTTGAGACTTCATTTATTTTATCAGGATCCTGGAACCTTCTTTAGTGGGATGGTCATTACCTTGACATCTCTCTAGTATTCAGTTTGATGTCAAGTAATGGACCAGTGTGGTCAAGGTTATAATTGGTATAATATAGGAATACTCTGAATTCAAGTCTCACCTATAATGTGAGATATATTAGATAGGAAAATATAGATATAAACAGCCATATATTAGAGACAGAAGTAGAGAATAGAAACAGGCAGAAGTAGAGAAGCAGAGAGAGCTGGAGAGAGACAGGCAGGCAAAGACAGAGCGAGGCAGAGATACATAGGAAAATAGAGAGGTGGAAATGTTGCTTGTTGTTTTTAATAATACTATAATTCTTGTTTGTATCCCCCACTGCTACTGTTGTAAGTTTTCTGTTTAACAATGAGATGATAATGGTCCCTTTGCTCCTTTGTTTTACTTCTTGGCCTGTTATACCTTGTTCTAGGGATTCTGCACTAGAAATTTGGTTAAAGTTAGTGAAATGATTAAAACTGACCATCTGTTTTCATCTCCAGTGTCTAATACATAATAATGACTTAATGAATGCTTTTCATTCATTCAATTGTCCATTCTGAAGCATTCCTATTAGGACCTTAGATACTTAAGGATAGTGTTCAGTGGATTCTCTCATCCAGAGGAGAGTGATTGAATCAATCAATTGTTTTTGTTAAAATTAGACTTAGCCTTGGTGGGAGATTTCTTCTTTAGTACTGAGAATTCCATGAAACTGTAACTCCAAAAGTATATGGAGCTCCAAATGAAGACACTTCTCTATCGGGAAAATTTCTAATCCTGGAGAGATGCCTGGGGCAGTGAGAGGTTAAATAAATTGAAATCAGAAGCTGGACTTGAAACCAGATCTTCCTGAGTCCAAGGTCAACATTCTCTCCATTAAATCACTATTGCCTCTCTACTGGTTCGTCTAATAGGTTAAAAGATTTAATATAAATTCCACAGTTACAGGTCTTACAACCTGAGTTTATCTGAAGAATAGGGGGAGAGGGGTTGGTACAGAGATTGTGCTCTAGCAGGTTAGTAGCAAATGTCCATAGTTGTTCCATGTGCACAGTGAATGAGCCTCTAGCTTCCTCCCTATTTTCCAGAGATGCCCATGTGAGAGTGGCATGCTGAAGGTAAGTTGGAGCCATGACAGGAGCATGGATCTGGCTTCTACTCTATCTAATCAGCACTTCTTGTCTCTCTCTCTCTCTCTCTCTCTCTTTCTCTCTCTCTCTCTCTCTCTCTCAGACCTCAGTGTTTACTCCTGCCTATGGCTCCGTGACCAATGTGAGAGTCAACAGCACCATGACAACTGTCCAAGTGTTGACCCTGCTTCTGAACAAGTTTAGGGTAAGCCAGAGTGGGCGAAAGCATGGTTCACATCTACTGAGGGGAAAAGCTTGTGAAAATTCTGGGTCTGTGCAGACATACTCTTGTTAGGGCTTATGAGGTTTTATAATCTGGACCCTGTCAGGGTAGTGACAACCTTGTTCTTTTAAGGCAGGAGGGTCCACAAACTATAAGCCAGGGCTGGATCTCATACTTGTAAGCTAAGAATCTTTGTGTATTTTAAACACATAAAATAGAAAAGTTCAATGAAACTTTATTTAAAAACATAAAAAACCATTTTTAGCTTACTGTACAAATATAGGTGGTGGGCTAGATTTGACCCTTGAATCATAGTTTGCCCACCTCTATTTTAGGAGAAGAACGCAAAGCCAAGTCAAGATTTTAGAACAGGGTGAATGAGCTAGTTTATGTGTTGGTAGGTTGTACAAGAGGGAAGGCACATCCTATACTTTTAATCAATTCATTTGGCCACATTTATCAAGAGCATATGTCCAAGGTCTTATGAAGGATAGAACAGCAAAAAGAGAAATGGAAATGAATAAGACAATGATCTCTGCCCTTGAGAAGGCACCATTTTGCAATGAAATAGCCCTAGCTCTGCAGACATGTCTTGGTTTAATTCCACTTTAAGAGAGTGGTATTTGAGTGATATAAAATTGAAACTATAGATTGGACTGAGCTCATGGAATACTTTGAATGCTAGACTAAGCAACTTAGAACTCATGTCTGTATGAGCCTCTTTGATGCTTATATAGAGGAAATGTGATCTCAATTATAGTTTAGTATGATGTATGGATTTGATGGTTTGGAAAGGTCAGACCAGTTAGTAAACCTACTGCAACAAACCAGGTGAGAGGTATTGGGAACCTGATGTCAAGTGGGGGCTGTGAGACTACAAAGGAAGAGTAGAGAGGAGTTTTAGATCATCAAAACTTAGCAGTTATTTGGATATTGGGAACCAGGGAGAGGAAAGAAATCAAAGATGATCCCATTTTATGCTTGGATGATGAAAGTGGTTATGAAATTTAGAGAAATACTAGAACCAGAAGGAAAAACAGGTATGTCAAGGACCAAGGAAGTGATAAACCAGGAATCATACTAAGTCCTATACTATAATGAGTTATTTCTTAGTCTTGGTGCTAATATTTTGTTTTGAATGTTGCAGGTTGAAAATGGCCCTAGTGAGTTTGCACTCTATGTAGTTCATGAATCAGGGGGTAAGTTTCAAGCATTCCTTCTTTTCTTTTTTAAGATTTTATTTATTTTGAGTTTTACAATTTTCCCCCTAATCTTACTTCCCTTCCCTCACCCCCCACAGAAGGCAATTTGCCAGTCTTTACATTGTTTCCATGGTATACATTGATCCAAATTGAATGTGATGAGAGAGAAATCACATCCTTTAGGAAGAAACATAAAGTATAAGAGATAGCAAGATCAGACAAAAAGATATCAGATTTTTTTTTCTAAATTAAAGGTGATAGTCTTGGTCTTTGTTCGAACTCCACAGTTCTTTCTCTGGATACAGATGGTATTCTTCTTTGCAGAAAGCCCCAAATTGTCCCTAATTGTTGCACTGATGGAATGATCCAGTCCATCAAGGTTGAGATGATCCATTTCTAAGAGATTGATTGTGTATATTTAAAAAGAGCTCCCATGCTTTTTGTAGTACCTCAGGGTTTTGTTTCTCTTAATGCAATCTACCCTCAAAGAAATCACAGAGGTCAGCTTGCTTAATCTCTATCTATTTTCTGAGCCTCTCAATACATGTCTATCTTGTCCTGTTGTGATCCCAACCTCCCTTGGTGGGCAGTTTCCCAGATTTTTCTGTCCTGGATTGAAGTACTATAGTCTAGGAAAAGAACTATTTTTGTTTTGTTTAACTGTATTGAAAAGTTACAAAGGTTTGTTTATTTTATCCCGTTTCTTTTGTTTGTTTGGTTTTTGGTTTTTGCAAGGCACTGAGGTTAAGTGGCTTGCCCAAGGCCACACAGCTAGGTAATTATTAAGTGTCTGAGGTTGGATTTGAACTCAGGTCCTCCTGACTCCAGGGCCGGTGCTCTATTCACTGTGCCACCTAGCTACCCTTATCCCATTTCTTAAAGCACATAATAATATTCTATGATTTTCAAATATATTTTGTTCAAACATTCACTAATTCATGGGTGTTCATAGCTTTAGTTTCTAGTTCTAGTTGTTTGGCAATGCAAAAACTGCTGCTACACACACACACACACACACACACACACACACACACACACACACACAAATTTCTTTTTATTTCTTTGGAGACATAGCCCTTATGTTGATATTTCTGAGTTAAAGGATACTTATAGTTTCATTGCTTTGGGGACCAGATCCAAATTGTTTCCCAGACTGGAGGGACCAATTTAGAGCTGCACCAACAGAGCATCAATATGCCTGTTTTTCTTCATTCCCTTCAATATTTGTCATGTAAAGAAGGTCTTTCAAAACAAAAAATATCACATCTAGAACTTACATACCTTCCTTCCTTCAGAACGGACAAAATTAAAAGACTGTGAATATCCACTGATCTCAAGAATCCTGCATGGACCGTGTGAGAAAATTGCCAAAATATTTCTGATGGAAAAAGACTTGGGAGAAGAAGTTCCTTATGATGTAAGTGAGGGTCAGGGACTTAGCGACTAAGGAGAATGTGTCATTAAAAGGAAAAATACTTAGTTTCTCTGTCAATAGGGACAGTTGAGCAAAGCAGATAAAAGCCTTCCTCATTTCATCTAATTCATATTTTGACTGGTGCCCCCGATATTCCTTTGAAAACCCCATCAGCCAGAATAGATTCAAATCTATGGTCACCCCATCTCTATAACCTGAAATAGGTCAGCTATCTTCTTTAGTTGTGTTCACTTTCTACCCCACCCTCCCAATCCCCACTCCAGCTAAGAATTGGTATCACAAAGAAGCCAGGTAGGAGGAAAATTGTCTTTGCCTTACTTTTTCCCCCTCCCTCAATCCGCCCCCCACAGGTTAAAAAAAAACATCTTTGAAATTAAAGGGTTTTTCTTTTGGACGACCCAGAAAGATTATGCTAACAAGGGACTCAAGGTCAAGGTCAAGTCAGCTCTCATTAGAGCTCCGTCATTCTGGTTTGTGGCCAAATGATTAGCAAATCTCCAAAATTACCAGTGGGAAAAAGATCAGGCGATTGTAGATCCCACAGAGTCTATTCCCAAGACAGAATTGTTCAAATGTTGTCTATCTCCCCTGCACTACACTCCCTCCCCATTACTCTTCTGAGAGCTATTTCAAGTTTAACTCTCATTGTTCAAGAGAATGGGACTTAAACCACTCCCCATGAGAGACTTCAGTGTGAGTGTATTTCACTATTGAATGCTTTTCCTAGTCTTCAGTTTAATATTTCCTCTCATGGATAATAGCTTCTCTGCAAATAATAATGGGACCTTTAATTTTTTTTTTCTTTTGTATTCACTACTTAGCTTCAATTCCTTGATACCTAGGGATTTTATCATGGGCCCAGTGGGGGGAATAACATTTACAGGTAACTGGGATGTCTTTTTGCATTGGAATGCCAATGAAGCCATACTTGAAAAACAAAAAACAAATAATTTAAAGAACATTTTTAAAAAATATTAAATCTTCTTGGATCTTCTAGGTCGCTCAGTACATTAAGTTTGAAATGCCGGTGCTGGACAGTTTTGTTGAAAAATTAAAAGAAGAGGAGGAAAGAGAAATAATCAAACTGACTCTGAAGTAAGCAGCTCCAAAGAATCCATATAGCAGCTATCCATCAGGGTCACCACATGGATAGTAGAGTGGGCATCATCCATTAGGATGGCAAAGATGCTTTTCTCTTTATTCTCTGTGGCCAGAGAATCTTTAGAATAACCTAAAGAGTCTTTAGGTCTCCCCCACCTTCATGCTCCATTGCATGGCATTTATTTTTAGTTGGAAAGTAGCCCTCAGATCTCCCATCTACATGGTATAGGGGAAATAGAGGCTACTGAAAATGTGAACTTGAGGAAAAATTCCTATGTCTTTCTGTAATCCCATTATAAACTGATTATGTGATAAAGTGGTAGTCTTGAAATATTCAAAGACCTTTATGGAAAAAAATATGGGATGAGAATTCTTGTGAAGTGTAGGTTAGGCCCAGGGAAGAGATATTTTTAAACAACAGGAACTGTAAGCCTGCTACTTACTTCCGGCATAGATATTTTAAAAGGAGCTAGTCAAATGTTGAAATCCGATTGCACCAGATGGTGTTTTTAGGCTTCTGGAAGGAAAAGTAATGAGGTTTTTAGCTGACTGCTCTCAGGTACATAAAATTTTCCAATTTTTTGGTTTCATTTGACTTCAGATGTGATCAGAAAGACTTGTTCAAAGTTAGGTGAGGTGAGATCAATTAAGTAGATATTAACCCAAAGATAGGTATCACTCAAGGGGAATGTTCATTCAATGCTTTTATAATTCAGACTGATGGATAAGCTATCTAGAAATCCCTAACTAACTATAGGTTCTTGAGTAAGTCACCTTCACTTTCCCAGTCCCTTGAATATAATAAATGGTTTGAACTGAATGTTTGAACTGGACTAAAGGATCTTTAGCATCCTTTCAAATTCTAAAATTCTGAATTTTTCTTAATTTTTGTGAAGAACTACACCCATGTTCATTAAGCTTGCACAATGCCTTGCATATGGTAGTGATTTAAAAAAAATAATTGATTCAGTTGAAATTAAAACTCTCTCCAAACCATGTAAAAGAGAGAAAATAGCATTTTCCTCCTGGCTTACAAAACTGAGTTGAAAATTCACCAGTCACTTGGAGATAAGGGTTTTGAGATTCATCACATCTTCTCATTATTGTTTTTTGACAAAAATAGTACAGCCTTTAAAAAATATATAGTAAAATTCTTAGGCTCCCTATATCATCATAGATTCTCTTTTGTCTCTGTGACATAGCCTCCAGAAAAAATAAGGGTGTTATTGGGAAGGAAAACAGTTCAGAGAATTGAGGGCATAACCTAAAACAAGACAAGATTTACAAATGTTTGAGGATCCAGTTTCATGGGCCACATGACCTTTCATGATAACAAAGTATTTAGGTTTCCCCTGGGCAAAGATCCCATATTCACTATTGCATATATGCTGTCTAGCCAAGCCGTGGGGTGAGATCTGTGCATTGTGTCTCCCATAAGGTTCCGAACTCTCCGATTAATGATGTTGCAGCGTCTGGAGCAGCTGACGGAGCCAGAAGAGCTGGTGTAGCATCTGGTTTCCAGAAAGACCACAGATAGCAATGTTGAGGTGTGAAAAGGTGCCAGGATACAACCACCTGAAGCCAATCAGCTGGGATTTTGGATACTCACCCTTTAAATGTCATTTAAACCAACTCCCTAGAACACCTGGGGGATGGATACACTATTTATATGTTTGGCACTAATATCTTGTCTCTTGCTATTAACCATATCTTGGGAGTCTCTTGAAGTTATTCCCTCATCACTGTGGGAACTAGATCAGACCTTAGGGTAAGGGGAACTTGCAAATACAACTGGCATCTTGCTTTTGCAAGAGGATTCCTCAGAGTTTGACACAGCTTTCCTGATTACCTGGTAGTGAAATTTGGACTAGGACATGTGGTAGGTGTGGGGAGGCCTGATAGAAGCTATGTGAACCTCTAGCTCACATCCTTGCTGCCATTGTCATGGCAGGTAGCCATGTGTTAGGTCAGACTATCTGTTCTTTGCCTTGGGTGATATCTCTGAATCACCTATCCTCACTGTTCCTCTGGTCATCAAAAAAACAGTGGTGTTTACATCACACAATTTGTGCTCTGTCCTGTTGCCTCCAGACTATGAATTCCCATAAATCACACAGTCCAGGTGTGCCACCATGCTGAACAACACCAACCTCACTAGAGGTCGACAGAGTCAATTTTGCAATACAGCTGTTTGTAAAAATACTATTTCAATATGCTTTGGCCTTAAGTACAAGGTTGTCTCGAATCTCTTCAGTATGAACCTGAAAGTCAAAATCATTTAAATTCTCGTCCCCTACTCCCCCCTCCCCAAAATGTCAATCATAAAAATGCTCATTCCAGTACTGGCTCTTTACAAAAACAATAAGATTTGTGAAACATGTTTCCAGCAACTCATACTGGGAACACTTCCAGCTTGTTTCGCCACCATTAAAGGGGTGTTATGCCATGCTAGCTTGGCTGTAGGTCCAAGGGACCAGTTTACACAATATGGCCAGATAGCCAAAAGACAAAATACTAAATGAAAGGGTATCAGAGAGATACAAACAAAGTCATTTGTGTGGCCCCAGTGCAAAGAAGGTACTTTCCCAGGAGTGTGAAACTACTATTTCTACCTCTGGATCAGTAAGTAGAATGTTTGTTAATTCCTTCAAAGTGATTACAAGCCATGAATGCTTACATTGGGAGAAAAGGGCTTCAAGGTCCCAGGAGACACAACGCTGAAGAAATCTTGTATTTTTCTGCTAAGGAAAAATTCCAAGAATGAAATGGCCTTTACTAAAATATGCAAAGAACAACGACTGGAAATGCTAAGTCAAAACATAATCAAACCTGTTGCCTAGATTCTCCTTTTGGGACCACAATCTCATAGCCTGGATCCCCAGCTATTTTCTAACCCTTTCCCCCTAATAAGTGAACAACAAATATGGTGCAAATGGATTTCTGAGAGTTTCAAAGTCAACAATCATTTATTGATCTCCTAAAAACCGTAGTTGTCTTCTTTACATATAAAAATAACTTTCCTGAAAGCAGAAGCCAAGATGATCTGAAACTCACTGGTCCTGGCAAAGCCCTCAAGAGATTTAGGAAAAATATGAGGGCTTTTTTTTTAAACCAGATATGTGATTTCATCACTGTAGTGAATTCCTTCTTCTAAGGCAGATAAGTAGCTGCCTTTAAGGTTATAATTTAAGGGAATTATTGTCTGGGTCACTGAGATATCAGTTTACTTGTCTGGGCTCCCACAGAAAATATGTTAGCATCTGGACTTGAACTCCATTCTTCTTGATCTTGGGGTCAGTTTACCATCTATAATTGCCTTTCTATGAATACTTGTAAAATAAACATTCCATTCTGAACTCTGTGTCCCTGTAGCTGATAGGGAGGAGCACTTCTGGTTATGTTGAACCAGTAAATGTTGAGACTATTTCAAGAGCTTTTTCCCAGAAAACTGGTTCTGATCTCAATCTATGCAAGCTGTGAATGAGTATCTCTTTTAGTAAATATGGAGAAATAATAGTTAAGAGAACATACTTTTTTAAAAATTATTGTTTGCTTGTGCATGTTACCCCCTTGGTATGGATGTTCAATGATATTTGGCAGCTAAGTCCATTTCTTCTCCCTATGAAAGATCAAATACAAACTTTTTTAAATGCCTATGCATATTTCTATCAGTTAGATCGAATCTATAGGTCTTATTTGAGAGATATTGGAGAGAAGGTAACTGGAATTAACCATGATTTGTAGGGTAAGTGTCCTATGAGATTCCAGGTATTGGAAGCCTATTGCAAAGATCAGTCTTTGGATTTGGGGTCTTCCTCTAATTTCTTTTATTTTTCCTCTTTTTTCTTCCACTTCATACAATCCATTTGTCCAAAATTAAGAAAAATTAGCCAAGAGAAAAGTCAAATAGTGAATTACTTTCTTCCTCTACCAGTCTGAGTGTTTGAATACAACTGTTTACTCCATACATATAAATAAAACTTCAATATTTTTCTAAAATAGTTTTTATTCTCTTTCTCATCAAACTTCAATCAGCTAATGGGTTTTCTAGTATGTGGAAGTATATTGGATAACACTGCAATTGCTGTGATATTGTGGAACCTGGTAGTAGTGAATAGTGAGAGGACCCAGCCCTGGGGCTATCCCAGAATACTTCACCTGCCTATTTCCCTCACCCTCATCATTCTGCACCCTAGTCCTCTTGTAAAGCAGACATAGCCATTGTTTAAGCAAGGACGCAACATCTGATCCATGGATTATATAAAACTGGCAAAATCATTTGGTCCAGTACTGCCAAGGCAGCCACAGGTGAGACTCAAAATTCAATAAATCTAGGAGCTTTTTAGAGGTGAACTAATTAAATTTTTGATCAAATATGAGGCTAATATTTAAACTATATTTGGCAGACTAATATTTAAATCATATATTTGGTCTAGAACATTGGTTTAGTGGGGAATTTTCAATGTCAGGAACCAATAGTTATAAACTTTAGAAAGTTTAAACTTGTGCCAAGAAGAAACATTCTTCCTTGCTGCCACTATTGGCAGGTTACCCCAGTGTGAAGCTGACTTTGCTAATTGACTGTCATAGAAAGGTAATGAAAACTGGCACTATGGGAATTGGCACCACCCAATCTATATCTAGGGTCATACATCTCCTTCTTCTCTTTACAGCCCCACCAGGGCCTGACACAATGTATCCAAAGCAGATGCCAAATGAATGAATGAATAGAACTATAGGAGCTTCTGTGAATAGAAGAGAAAGCCAAGGTCATTGTTGGTTGATAAAAGACCAGGGTTCATTCATTATTTGCTAAAGTTAATCTCATATTCCCTTTGATTCTGAAGCAGTGCCTCTTCTTGGAGTACAGGTGGCCCTGGGTTCTCAAAAGCCCTTCTAATTGAACACAAACCATTTAACACATATTCATTGAACAAACATTAATCAACAGACTTATGTTAAATTTCCTATAGGTCAATGTGTCAAGCTAAATTCTGGTTCCTACTTTATACCAAAAAAAACCCCTCAAAAAACCATGATAAGCCCTGGATAAAATAGAGTTTGGATGAGTGAAAGTTCCTGCCCTTAGGGAGTTGCAGTCTAGTAGAATGAAATAGTTAATTGTAATATAGATCTTTTTTTTCAGCATGTCCCAAAAGTTTTAGTGCAACTTGAAGCTATTAAAAGGATAGGTGATTAAGTTGTTAATATTGTCTTCACTTTATAGATGAAACTGAGACCTGGAGAACTTCAGTGATTTATCAAGTATCCTACATCAGTAAGAACTGGAGGACAGATTTCAAATTAGATCTTTCCGACCTTAAGTCTAGCATTTTTTGCCCAATACCATACTTTTTTTGTTTCCTAAAGAGAATTTCATCTGTTTGTAAATATCCACAATATTATTTATTCACATTTCTAAGGTGTTTTAATAGTTACAGCATTTTCATTCCATGGTCCCAGGTACTAGAAAAATAGCTTACCCTTTCCTCATACAACAGTAGTACTGGCAAAATGATCACAAAGGCAGATCAACTGTGTATAGATGATGTCACAATTCAACAGATATTCATTTTTTGCCAATTGATATTTTATTTTATTTTCCCAAGTACATGTTATGAAGATTTTTCAACATTCATCCACATAAAGTCATATAATTTCCTTCCACCGTCCCTTCCCACCTTCCTTCCCTCAGTGGCAAACAGTCTGGTCAACATGGTACATATACATTTATGTTTAACATTTTTACAAATTAGTCATTAATTAGGATTAAGGGAAAAGAAAGCAAACTGTGAAATAGGAAAGAAAAACACAAGTGAAATTTTTAGAAGGTGAACATAGCATTCATTCAGATTCTGTGGGTTTTTCTTTGTTTTATTTTGTTTTTCAACAGATAGTTATTAAGGACCTTTTGAATGTCGAGGTGCTGAAGGAGACACAAAGTTTGGATAAGACAGTCCTCATCTTGTTGGAATTCTTAGTCTAGAACAGGGACATTACATTCACAAACAATCACCATATAGAGTAATGTTTTTGTTAAGTAATGTTCTAACTAATGCAGTAGCAATCCTCCACAACTAGACTTTATTTTTAAAGAATTAAGTTCTTTCAATACTCAGTTACTGAAAACACTTTATAACATTAGAAACATGTGCTATTATCAATATGAGTGAATAAGCATTTATTAAGTGCTTAGTATATACCAAAAGTTCACTGAAATTTTCCAGATTATATGGCATGAAGAGGTTACCACCAAGAATTCAAAGATACCTCTATGGTAACATCTCTATAAAGGTAAAGGGAATAGGTTGTCCTGTGACAATCACAGGGTTTTTTCTTTTAGTCATTGCTGGTAAGATTCTTGCCAGAATCCTCCTCCATCCTTCACCTGGAAGACGGTTACTTCCCTGAGAGCCACTGTGGCTTCCAAAAGGGTAGAGGAACCTTGATATGGTGGTTGCTGTCCCACAATTCCAAAGAAATGCCAGGATCAGAAGTCTGTATACAGCATTTTGTAGATCTGAGCAAGGCCTTTGACACTGTCGGTTGTGAGGGTATATGGAAAATTATGTCAAAACCTGGTTCCTTGGAGAAGTTAATTAGTATTGTACATCAGCTTCATGACGACATGCTTACCCAAGTTCTGGATAGTGGATGATGGTCTTGAGACTTGCCAGACACCAGTGGAGTGAAACAAAGATGTGTCCTTGCTCCCAGACTTTTTAGCATGATGTTTCCAGCCTTATTATCAAATGCCTTCACTGAAGATGAACACAGCTTCAAGGTCAGCTAACACACTGATGGAAAATTTTTCAACTTGCAAAGACAACACACCAAGACTAAAGTGGAGGGAGTATTGGCACAATACCTTCTGTTTGCAGATGATGGTGCCCTCAATTCAGCCTATGAAGCTAAGATGCAACAAAGGATACATCGATTCTCTGCTGCTTGTGCTCATTTTAGTTTAACAATTAATACCAAGAAAACTCAGGTGTTCCATCAGTTAGTACAACACCATCCATATGTGGAACCATCAGTGACAGCAAATGGAGAAGTTTTGAGTACCTTAAAGTTCACTTACCTTGGCAGTGTCCTTTTTAGGGAGGTACATATTGACAATGAGTTTGACAGAGTAATTTGGAAGGTTCTGAAACAAAGTGTGGGAGAGAAGAGGTATTAGACTAACTACCAAACTAAAAGTCAACTAAGCATTTGTACTCATCTTATTCCTATATACCTGTGAAACCTCAACAGTCAACCAGTGCCATGTCAGGAAACTGAATCGTTTCCATTTAAATCATCTTAGGAAGATTCTGAAGATCACTTGGCAGGAGAAGATTCCAGACACTGGTCTTTTCTCAAGCTAAACTGCCCAGCTTCCAACTTTACCAACTTTACAATGGACTGGTCATGTTTTGGAATGCCAGATACAGGCTTGCCAAAAAGGCTATTTAATGGAGAACTCACATAAGGCAAGTGCTCCTAAGAGGGTCAGAAGAAGTGATACTGGTGCACCCTGGAAGGTCTCTCTTAAGAACTTTGGGGGCAGCTAGGTGGCACAGTGAGGGGCAGCTAGCTGGAGCAGTGGATAGAGCACTGGCCCTGGAGTCAGGAAGATCTGAGTTCAAATCCGACCTCAGACACTTAATAATTACCTAGTTGTATGATCCTGGGCAAATCACTTAACCCCATTGCCTTGAAAAAAAACTAAAACAAAAGAACTTTAGAATTGATTATACATCATGGAAGACAGGACCATCTACCATGGCATGTCCTCATCAATGAGGCTGTTGTGCTCTAAGAGGAAGGCAGAATTGAAACAGCTTAAAGGAAATATGACATAGGTAAGTTTAGAGTACCCACCTATAGCAGAAAGGGTTATGTGCAGACAAATTAAAAGTACATACTTTTAATCTGGTCATCTCAAATCTGTCCCACAATGATACACACTCTCTCTCTTAAGTATTCAAATGAGAATTTAATAATTACTATACTTACTACCCAAAAGATATACAATTACATATATGCATATATGAAGGAAAATATCATCATAGATAAAAGGAAGGAAAGACAAAAGATAAAAGAAGAGAATAGTTACCCAATTGAGGAGGCTCCAACACACCTGGAAATCTGGCTGGGGAAGTCCCTAGATGTCATGACAGAGCCTCCAGGGGTCTCATTTGGGAATATCCCTTCAGCAGAGCATCCTCTCTGAAGGAATGGACTTCCAAAGTCCATTTTTCCAAGTAAAACCTCTAGTGCTCACACAAAAGTGGCATAGGTCCAAGGGTTTATAAGACTGAACTCAGTGATCCAGGGAGTTTCAATCAAAATATCCTCAGATCCTGAATACAATAACTTTCTCCAGGTGTCTTGTGATAAACACCCAGGGACAGGCCAAGTCCCCAGGTGTGGATGCCAAAACATGTTTACTAGGAATGTTCCCCAGCACTCCTTGCCCTAGAACAGGTCTTGATCAATCGTGCTTCATTTCAGTGTGCTCTAGAAGTTCCTTCTCCCTGGACATCCTTGTCCTCCTTGGATGTCTGATAGGGAAGATCTCAACTTCACCACCCCTGGTGTTCATATGGACTATTTGTGCTTAACCTATGGTAGAACAGTCTGGGCTCATACTGGTCTCATCAGTCACAGTTGGACACATTGCAATTTGTTTCAAATTAAGAACAAGAAACTATGTACCAAGTTCATTATTAAGTGCTAGGGCTAAAAATAGGGTAAAAAATTGGGACAGTCCCTGTTCTCAAGAAACTCAACTTTAATTAGTGGAAAAATATAAAAGAAAGTTTAGCAATAGAACAGGTGAAGAAACTGAGAAGACCAACAATTCAGCAGGGCAAGGCCCAGAAATCCAGACTGTCTAAATAGATGAACTAATAATGCTAGGAAACTGCAAGACAGGTGATAAGACCTGAGGATATTAAGAGATGTCAGGGCAGATGGTTATACCTGGTTGCATGCCATCTTGCCATCTTATAGGAAGAATGGAGGTCCTGACTCCCATGTCATCCAAGCCAAGCAGCCTAAGCAAGAGGCAGGGGCTGGGGGTGGGTTATTAACCAGGATGGAAGTGAGTCTTTCTAGTGCAGGATTGTCTGGAATGACTTCAGTAAGAAAGTTTAAAATTCCCTCATAATGAATTAGAGTAATTCAAAAAGAACAAAATAGGTGCAACCAAATCCTTGTACTTCTCTGAAACTATTTCCTTATCTTTAAGATGAGGGGATTAGATTAGAGTATCTAGAAAGTATAGCTCTAAATCTATGCTGCCAATTCTCCCAGGTAAGAATCCCTAGTTTGTTGCATAGATTTAAAATATTGCTTCCTAAAATGTAGCATCCAAAAGTATAAAAAAAATGTGTAGAGGTTATAAACAAATTTAATTTTGAGGAAAGGAAATAATTTCCTTATGATCAATGTTACCTGAAAGTTGTATGAATTGATTCAAGAGAAAACAGATACCTTCTTCCAGTAAGCCTGAATGACTATATTGAAACTTTACTTTGGAAGAGATTTCTGTGTATAGTTTGGACCAGATGGTCTCTGAGACACTTCCAATTCGGATATTCTTAAATACTGGGAATACAATATTCCCGATATGGACTGATGACGGCAGAGTTCATTGAGTCCAATGTCCAATAGAGCACAGTACACTTCCTGTATTTTGCTGACTGTTGGCAAAAGCTCATTGCCTGTTACCTCCACTGTTCTGGACAAATTGTTTTTATGAGCACAGACTAAAAGCACATTAGTTTGTTTTGAGTTTGTATCCCTCTTAAGGAAGATGTGAGTCAGCTGATTACTAACAGTAGGCCAACCTTTGAAATTCTGAAAGATGAACACAATGGCCTCATTAAAAGGCCTTTGCTAGATAACATTGTGGGAGAAATATTACTGATACTCCACAACTAGAGCTGCCTACTATTGTGAAGTTACAACCACCAGTGGGGACTCTTGACAGTGTTCCAAAGTCATCGTCATTGGTTATCTGAGCACGCAAGAACAATTTTAGTGTTTTCTAGACATGTGAATGTTCAAAATCAATGTTGATGTCAGATGATGGCAATGGTCTTAGGTTTTACTTTGATGAATTTCTTTTCTCAAAGCACACTTACTTCTTGTACAGCCTATTATCTTCATAACTTCAGATGTAAGTGGAAACCAGTAAACTTGAAAGAGTCCCAGATACTGAGTGAAAGGAATCTAGGACTGAATCTTGGCTCTTAATTTCAGAGTATCTCATCTTGGGAAAGGTCATATAACATTTCCATTACCCAGGTTGCTCATCTATGGAACAGAGGGATGAACTAGATCAGTGGTCCTCAAAGAGTAATCCACAGACCTCTAGAGGTCTCTCTGACCCTTTCAGGTGATTTGTGAGGTCAAAACTATTTTCATAATCTTAATTTCTAATACACTAATTATCAATACATATAGTTTGCATAAACAAAAGGGTCCTGAGAACAAAAAAATAAGAGCCACCAAACAGGATGATCTCTAAGGACCCTTTTGAACAAGAGTATGCTAATAAATGTTTAACAGCCAGTTCCCCAGAACAAAAGAAAAATGTAATCTGGGCACAGTTTGAAGCATAGTCTACATTATTACCATTTTCTTTATCATTTTTAAATTTAGATAATTTATTTCTTTATTTATTGACTGACTGACTGACGTTCTTGAGAGGCAGAATGATTTGGCTACAGCAAATACTTACTTTAACTTCAAAACCGCTGATCTTCTTTAACCGGAGGAGGTCCTAAACTGACCCACAAGATATTTAATTCCTGTATTTTGGTGATATCAGTGCATTTTTTGGTCATCACTGATGTTATAAGTTGCCTCCTTAATTTGTGAGATTTAGAATGATTCAGTCTTATTGGATAAGTAAGACCTTAGCTTGACTTATTAGATAAAACCCTAATTTAGACAGGAAGTTCTTCTTTGTAAACTTGACATCCCAAAATTTCACACCATGACATATGGGAAATCCCCAACTAGAAACGGTAAAACCCTATTAAGCAGAGTCCTTAGAGACTGCTGGTTCTGTGTATGAAATTACCATCTCTGAAGAATAACTGATGATGCATGGAGATGTAATACTTTCAGTAATACTAAAAACTTATCTAGAATGAAAGTATAAGTCTGGATCCAACACATTTTTTGGGAGTATAGCAAACTTTCTCATGCACTACCTTCGAACTACAAATGATATTTCTAAGTATGATGACTACCTCATATAACCACAAGTATGCTTTCATAGTTCCTCCCCTTAAGCATGACTTTCCTTCTAGTCAATGCCTTTAACTCTGTCCCTTATGGCAATAGTTTACTGTTCCAACTCACTACGGGAAGGAAAAAGGGGAATTTGGATATGAACTTTCCTCAGAAGATTACTCAAGTTCATCTTCAAATTTTTCCCTCAACAAGCATTTCAGGTTCATTGGATCTAGGGATTGAAATAATTGTATGTGTTCTCTCTGCTTCAAGAAAGTTATTTTACATAAATATATATATATATATACACACACATACATTTGTACATGTAAATATAATTATATTTATAGACAGATATCTTTTGTTGTTTGGAAATTCCAATTTTATGTCAAAGAATCTCTCCTAGTGGTAATAGAATATACCAATCTTTCTCCAAGTATGTCACCAACTATACAGCCTTTCTCCTGGCTATATTTTCTTTTCTACTCCACCCACTTATCTTAAGAAAAATAGCTTCTTTGAAAATAAATGCTGGGGCAGCTAGGTTGCACAATGGATAGAGCACCAGCCTTGGAGTCAGGAGTACTTGAGTTCAAATCTGGCCTCAGACACTTAATAATTACCTAGCTATGTGTCCTTGGGCAAGCCACTTAACCCCATTGCCTTGAAAAAAGAAATAAAAAAAAAAAGAAAATAAATGCCAAGCCAGAAAATAAGCCAATTCTTAAAGAGGAAGGATTGGGGAAACAGATTCATATGAAAGAGAGAATAAAAATATGTGTTAACATCTCTATTCCCACCTCCTTTTGGCATCTTCAGCTACTCCATAACTTCTCTACTGAGACCACCATTTCTGCCTTCTCCCCATTGTGTTCCAGGAATCATGCTGGAGACCCAAAAAGAAGCATGACAATCTCTGCCCTCAAGAAGTTTACAATTTAACAACAAGTAAACAAATATGTTATATAAAAAAATTAATAAAAAGCACTAGAATTGAAAGAGATTGGGAAAGGCTTTCTCTGAAAGATGAAATTCTATTTAGGTCTTGAAACCAGGGAAACCAGAAGGCAGAGAAGTCAGTCTCTAGTCTCCCTGTCTCTCTCTGTCTCGCTGTCTCTCTGTCTCTGTCTCTGTCTCTGTCTCTCTCTCTCTCTCTCTCTCTGCCACTTGTCTATCTGCCTTTCTATTAATCATTTCTTTCTCTATCTATCTATCTATCTATCTATCTATCTATCTATCTATCATCTACCTGACTATTTATCTACTGATCTGATTATTAATCTCTCTCTCTCCACTCTCTATCAGCTACCTGTCTATCTGCCTGTCTATTAATCATCTATCATTTATCTGTTTATCTATCAATTATCTATCTATCCATCTATCTATCTATCTATCTATCTATCTATCTATCTATCTATCTACCTACCTACCTACCTATCTATCTACCAGAAGCAGCTAGTTAGTGAAATGAATAGAATGGTAGGCCTGCAATCAGGAAATTAAATGTGGACTTAGGCATTTACTAGTTGTGTAATGCTGGGCAAGTCAATCAGCTTATTTGCCTCAGTTTTGTCAATTGTAAAATGGCAATAATAATATCCACTGCTTCTTAAGGAATGTAATGCAGATCAAAGGCAATATTATTTATAAAATGCTTAACACAGTTCCTAGGACTGTTTAGTGCCTATTCCTTCTTTCTTTTCCTCTCACCCCACCCTCAACCCCTTCTTCTCTTCATACACTTAGGTTAGGGCCTCTCTTATGGTGCTATACTCTGGGGCCATGGCAGCAGCCCCAGTTTGAGCTTATTGAGTCTTTCCACAAAAGTAGGCGAGGTTGACTTTCTTCAAATCAACAAAAGGAATATGTGACTGCTGGTGGAGGCTGATCTTCAATAAATAGACCAGAAATTAGCCTAAATGAAATCAAACTTTTCCAAATTCACCAAAGTAGCCATCTGAAGGATGGATTTGCTCACATTTAAAGGGGAAAAACATATTTAGTTACTAAGTATATGCAAAGTGAACTTTCAACTGAACAGCTTGAGATGCAAATGGTGTTGCTGAAGTTTCTCCTTCATTCCTGAAGAACATGACATCACCGAGTACTTAAGAGTCATGACAGCAAGTGAATTGGATATGAGTGAAGGGCTGCTCTGCTCAGTCACCAGCCTCACTTTCTCCTCTGGAGCCATCTGGATCCAGTGGCCAGATATGAACTAGGACAATTGCAGAAGGCACTGGATGTGAAGCAAAGTTAAGTGACTTGCCAAAGGTCACACAGCTATTAAGTATCAAGTGTCTGAGGTCAGATTTGAACTCAGGTCCTCCTAAATCTAAGGCTAGTGCTCTTTCCACTGCACCACCTAACTGCCCACTGTTGCTAATATTTACATAGTGCTTCCTCTGTGACAAGGACTATGTAAAGCACTTGACAATGATTTTTTCAATAGATCTTCACAAAAACTCTGAGATAGATGCCATTCATTTTCCCCATCTTTCCCTCCCCTCCATTTTACAGATGTGGAAACTGAAGCAAACTGAGGTTAGATGACTGGCTCAAAGTCACACATCTAGTGTCTGAAACTGGATTTGAACTCAGAGTCCAATTCACTGTACCACCTAGCTTAACACAGTATCTAGGAGATAGTAGGTTCTTAATTTTTGTTCTCTATCCCCAAGAGATCCTTGCTTCATCACCATTATGATTATTATGGTAGAATCATTAACAGCTAAGGGGCAAACAGTCCTACAACATGAATCAAACTGATTATTGAACAATCTATCTGATCTCCTCTAGGGCCATCTCCAGTCATTTTGATTCATATCTGGCTACTGGATCTACATGGTTCCAGAGGAGAAAGCGAGGCCGATGACTTAGCACAAAACCTCCTCACTCAAATCCAATTCATATGCATGTCATGACATCACCTACCTGCTGTCATGGTCTTTTTCAAGAATGAAGGACAAACGTAAGAACAATCCATCTAAAGTCAGCATATAATTGAATTATGAAAAGTCAAATACAATGGAATTCAAAAGGAATAATAATTATTAATCATATTTATATGTGTTCATTTTTATAAAACACTTTCCTTAAAATGACTTGAGAATATAAGATGAGGAAACTGAGGCTGAGAGGTTAAGTGATTTGCTAAACATCAGTTAAATGACAGAGCTAGGATTTGAACCCAGATTTCCTGCCTCCCATTCCCGAGCTCAGTAAGTGACACAATGCCAGAAAACTTCCTGGAATTCTCCTGTGGACCCTCTAAAGTGCGTGCATGTGTGGGTGCACACACACACACACACACACACACACACACACACACACACACAGGCACACATGCACATGTTTCACGTGGCAAAAATATTTTACTCATGTGCTAGATGAAAATATCCAAGCAGCTGTAGCAAGAAGCATTATACAACCTTACCAGATGGATTGTAGCTCAACCTCCACCTTTCATTTTTTATTGGACAGGCTGTTTTGCCTTGACCAAAAAGTCCTAAAGACATGTAAACAGTCAGATGTGCACAAGAACCTATATTTAGATATCACATATTTTGTGTCACAAGGAATGTCTAAAACTTTCCTCAGACACTGAATAGCAATGTGAGCAAAGGCAAATCACTCAATTTCTCTGTCTCAGTTCCCCCATCTGTAAAATGAAGGGGTTGAACTCATGGTCTCATCACTCCCTCCTACCTCATTACTCACTATTCCATCCAGGCTCTTAGTGTAAGTTCCAATACCATTTCAGTATAGTGTGCTGAAAAGGAAAAAGGACGTGGCCTCATAAGATCTGGATTTGATTTTTGATTCTAACATTAGAATTTAAGGTCACCTATCTGAATTTGTGATCTTGAGCAAATCTATTGTCATTTCTAAACCTCAACACATGAGCTAATGAGTTCCAAGTTCTTTTAAAACCTTAATATGCTATATAACCAACATTTTAAAAAACTGAGGGATATTGTCTTCATAGACAATAATCATGATATTGTCTCCACAGGGAAAATAATCCATATACTATTGCATACAATTTCTATGTGAATAGGAGCTATTGTTATGATTATAACAAGTGACTTTGCTAGTAGGCAGTTTTAAGGCAGGGCTCTACCAGACTTAGGGCTGGGAATGTCAAGGGCTTCCTTTCCCAGAGAAGTCAAAGGAAACAGAAAGTAAGGCCTGGGGCCTTTGGTGAACAGAATACATTGTGTGTCCTGGGAGGTTTGATTCACACAATAAAAAAGCTCTTATTGCAAAAGGGTCAGAGGCTTGTACAGGAGACATGTGAGAGGTCACATAAGCCTGGCTTCATCTCTTAATCATTTCCTCTTAAACAAAGCCCCCAAGACCAAAATAACAACACTTCTCACTGCTTATGCAGCACTTTTCACGTTCAGAGGTGCTTCTTATCTTTTTTTTTCTTCTTTTTTTAAACTGTTGAAAGAATAAATAGACTATAAGAAAGTGACATTGTCCTTCTGTTAAAGGCCCCTTCCTTAGGACTTCCATTCCCAGTGCTTGTTGCTCCAGCAAGTAGCAATAATCGCTGAGCTTTATATAGCACAGTAAGGATTCAAAAGCACCTTACAAAACATTATTTTATTTCATTTCATTTTCATAGCCACTGTCTGAGCTAGGCACTATAACTATTTATTATTTCCATTTTTTGGGAAGGAAATTCAGAGAGGTTAAGTGTTTTGACCATGGTCATATAGGCAATAAGGATAAGAGATAAAATTTGAATTCACTTATATCCTGACTTGCTCTTGCCAAAATATCACATTACTTTTTTTATGGTAAAACTTCATAATTTGATCATAAAGAATTAGCACCAAAGTAGCCAAAACATCCAGAGTCCTCGTAAATGTGTCAATTGTCATAGTTGTACAATGGAAAGACCATGAATTTTGAGTCAGAGGTCATGAATATGAATTCTAGCTCAGATACAACTTAGATGATCTTGACTAAGTCACTTAATTTATCTGGAATTCAGATGACACTCCATCTTCTACTCGGTGACTAGCACATCCTTCAGTTCTGGAATGTACTTTATTTTCTACTCCTCTTCCTCAAAGAGGCCCTCTCTTTTTAAAGATTTCTTCTGTATGAACTGCTTCATGATCACTCAACAGCTTCTGCCCTCAACTATTTTGGTTTTAATTATTTTGTATATTTTTTATATTGATTCCCTATCTATTTTTACTATATATATTTATATATGTTATCTCTTCTTTTAGAATATAATTGTTTGCCAAGACCCCAATTGGTGTAGAAAGGGCAGAGATGGTGGAATGATCTAGACTTGCTGCTTGGCAAGACAGGAACCACAGTAGAAAAGAGAAGCATGGTATGCTGAATAGTGTACAGTTGAACTGGCAATAGAATGTTTGAAGTGCAGCAAGAAAATGTTAGAAAATTAGAATAGTGCCATTTTGTGGAAGGCCTTGAGAATGAGACCAATGTAGGTATTGATCTAGTAGGTTCTAGGAAGACACTGAAGGTTTTGAGGAGATAAGTGAGCTGACCATATTCTTGCTCAAAAGATACTAATATCACAGCAGTAGAAAGAATGGAGTAGAGGCAAGACCTAGTAGGGATGGGGATACTTCTTATTATGTTATTGCAGTCGTTCAAGGTAATAATAGAGAAAAGGTGATATATGCCCCTTTAAAGTAAAAAAATAATCACTGATTTGATCAATTTTAGCATATTAGTTTTTATTAAGAAGCAATTCTTTGCTTTCTTGGTAGTAATAACACCACCCTAGACTAAATCACTGCCAAAGCTCAAGGGAAGCATGCTATGCTTAAGAGCTGGTTGCCCTAGCCCTGGGTCAATTACCCCATGGAATGCTTAACTACCTAGGGGTAAAATTGATTTCCAATGGATTACGGTGCAATATTTAGGATATTTTCTTGTCTATTTAGCTGGAAGTGGTTTGGGCTGTGGGAGTTCCAGGAATCTTTACCCTAGTTTAGAAACATGTTTGCATTATGATAATTTTAGCTTACATTTGTACACATAATTTTTGAAAGTTATTCAAAGCTTTGTATTTTTCAAAATTATTACCATACCCATTTGGTCTTTACAAGACATTAAAGATGGAATTTTTTTAGATGAAGCTACTTAGACTTGCAAATATTAAGCAAATATTAATATTGCTAGTATTTGGCAAAGTCAGGGCTAAAACGCAGGGCACCTATAACCTCACTCATAGCAACACATTTATATAACATCTGTTAAGCATGTTTCACATATTATTTAAACCCTTTAAATAACCCTGTTAAGTAGGTACTATGTTTATTTCTATTTGAGAGATAAATTGGAAGAACTATGAAGCAACTTGTCCATGATTATAAATCTAGGCCAAGTATTCCATCCATTATTCCTTACTTCCTTTTAACTTCATGCTACACAGGAATTACTTGTCATTTTAAAACTAGAAGGAATATAGATTCCATCTAATTCATTCTCTTGTTTTATAGATGAGGAAACTGAGGTCCAAGAAAATGTTCCATTTGTGATTAGGTTGTTTTAATTTTGAGGCTACATTTTTACATTTATTAAAGGAGGTACCGATTAATGTTACTGTTCTCTGTTTCTTGTCTTCTCTATTTTATGAGCATTCTCCTGTCTCCTCCCTCAAAATTGCATGGGCATATGGTGTTGACTTAGTAAATTCTTCTAAATGAATGTTTAGTTTCTCTTTCTTCCTCCCTTTTTAAATTTCTGGTGCTAAAGACACAATGTTCTCAATTACTTTCTTATCTGGAATAATTAAAGGGCAGCTTCAATCAACATTTATGAGGCACCTACTATTTGCAATAGAGAAACAAGGGAAGGGAAGTAGGAGAAAAAAACAACTTAGTACAATGGAGTTAGTGACTACTAGATTTAGAATCAGGACTTGGACTCAAAATTTTGACTTTGAAAATTATTAGCTGTACCACTTTGGACAATTTACAAAGACTTCAGTTTCCTCATTTGTAAAATGAGGGGGTTGGACTAGATTCACTCTGATTCCTTCCAGCTGCAAATCTATGCTCTAGGAATTTATATATAGATGGTGATGAGTTAATTTGAGGAGGGATAAAGCACTGACATTTGGCAAGATGAGAAAAGAGGACCACTTTATAGAGGAGGTGGTATTTGGGCTTAGTTTTCAGAAAGATAGAGAAACTAATTAAATCACTAAAGGAGGCCCAAAATGAGACACGAGGACCTAGGACTGAGCCTAGGAGGAAGGCTTTGCTTAGCTTAGAAGTTGGAAGATGGATGATGATGAAAAAATAAAGAAGGTAGAGAGGAAATTGTCAGAGAGGAAGGAGGAAAACCAGGAGAAGCTAGTCTCAGTGTTTGTGTGTGTGTGTGGAGAATGGGCTCTAAACAAAAGGCCATTGGATTTTACAGTTTAAGACAGTATTTTGGTTATTTTCTATTTATTCTCTTTATATCATGTGTATCAGAAAGTTCCTAGTTGTGTGACCCAGGGCTAATCACTTGACTCAATTTGCCTCAGTTCTCTTAATTGTTAAATGAGCTGAAGAAGGAAATGGCAAAGTGCTCAAGAAAGTCCCAAGTGGGATCATGATGAGTCAGACATAATTGAAAAGGACTGAACATATCTTTTAAGTACAAAGTTGTTTACAAGTTGTCTTTCCCATTAGACTGTGGGTACCTCGAGGACAGAAACTGTCTTTTGCCTTTCTTTATATCTCCTGTTCCTTACTTACTGGCGCCAGTAGGGACTGAATGTTTAGTGATTGACTGGCAGTGCCATCTCCCATCATCCTGATGTATATCTTGCCACTAGACCCAGATGACTCCAGAGGAGAGACTGAGGTTGGTGACTTTGCACAGCACCCCTCCCCTAAATCCAATTCATTTGCAAGTCATCTTCTTGATGTTATGGTCCTCTTTGAGAAAGAAGGGCTGATTGGTGACTGTGGCGTTTCAGTGAGTGCAGAAACTTCCAATAAGAGGAAAAGATCTTAATCCTCTTTGTGGCATGGATGAGCCCTTTTTGCAATATGGTGAAGAGTATGGACTCCTTCAGATAACATTTTGAATTCATGAAATAAATGCAAAGGAAATCAATTATTTTAACTTTTTTTTTAAATTTTGAAGGCAATGGGGTTAAGTGGCTTGCCCAAGGTCACACAACTAGGTCATTATTAAGTGTCTGAGGCTGAATTTGAACTCAGGGACTCCTGACTCCAGGGCAAATCATTTACTTTAAAATTCTGTCCTCAATGGATGAAAAAAAAAGTTTATGGATTCCAGGTAAAGAACTCTTGCTCTGGAGGTTCAGCAGAGGAAGGAAGGAGCGACAAAGGGATGGAGCATCGCTGGAAGGGAATAACAAGGTCAAGGTGAAGGTGTCTCCCTCCTCCTTCCCCCGCCCCTTCCACGGACGGCTGAGGCGGAGCATGCGCAGTTGCAGTTAGGGCGCCAAGGAAGACCAGAATCCCCTGCGCTCCACCCAAGGGGGCGGTGTGCCCTCAGCAGGGCCCCGGAGGCCCGTGAGTGTCCCGCCTCCTCCCAGGCCCTCCAGCTCCCCCGCTAGGCTCGCGGGCCTCACCGGATCCTCACTACGCCCCTAGGAGGCGGGTCGGCAGCCCCAAATGAAAGGGGGGCCCCGGGGCATGATTCCAGCGCCCCGCCCCCGTGCCCACGAGCCGGGCCAGCGCCAGCAGGCGGCTCAGCGGGCCGGACACCATCGAGTCGAACCTCCCGGGTCCTAGAGGGCGCCCAGCGGAAGTCGCGTGGCCGCGCCTCTCCGGGACTTCCGGCGGCGGGAGCGGCGTGGCGCGTCCCCCTAGGCCGCGGCTGCTGGGCGGTAAGTGCGTGGCCTCCCCGGGCCCGCGTGGGCCAGGCTCCTCTCGGGGCCGCTGCCGGCGGCTGGGCGGCCCCGACCCACGGCCGCGGGCCACGCGCGAATTGGGCCCGCGGCCCTGGGGGCGGGGGAGCCCGAGAGATGGGGGGCCTGGGGGCCCCGCCCCCAGCGCGCCCTCCCCTGCCCGAAAACACCCTGCCAAGGCCGCGGGGGGGCGGGGTGTGGCACAGAGGTTCCGGCATTTACGTGCCGTGCCACCCCCCCAAAAAAGGGGGAAAGGGGGCTGATGTCCAGCGGAGCCCTGAATAACAGTATCGCCCGGAGCAACGGGGCAAGAAAAACAGTGACCGCGGGAGGACTGCCCGGGGAACGGGCGGGGAGACCCCAAGAGGGGCAGCACCCGTAGTGACGCTGCAGCAGCGCTGGCCCGGACAGCGGCGAGAGTGAGCCGGGGCGCCGCAGCAGTGAGAGTGGCGGTTGGAATGTTAGTGACGGTGACACAGTGACCTGTCTGACAGTAGTCATGGTAACAGTAGCGATAACAGTAAGGGTAATAAGTGTAGTGACACTGCAGCAGCTCTGGCCGTGACAGCAGTGAGAGTGAGCCGGGGGCGCCGCGGCAGTGAGAGTGGCGGTTGTAATGTTAGTGACGGTGACACAGTGACATGTCTGACAGTAGTCATGGTAACAGTAGCGATAACAGTAAGGGTAATAAGTGTAGTGACACTGCAGCAGCTCTGGCCGTGACAGCAGTGAGAGTGAGCCGGGGGCGCCGCGGCAGTGAGAGTGGCAGTTGTAATGTTAGTGACGGTGACACAGTGACATGTCTGACAGTAGTCATGGTAACAGTAGCGATAACAGTAAGAGTAATAAGTATAGTGACACAGTAGCAGCGCTGGACGTGACAGCAGTGAGAGTGAGCCGGGGGCGCCGCGGCAGTGAGAGTGGCGGTTGTAATGTTAGTGACAGTGACACAGTGACCTGTCTGACAGTAGTCATGGTAACAGTAGCGATAACAGTAAGAGGAATAAGTATAGTGACACAGTAGCAATGGCAATAATAGGAATGAGAATAGTAAGAGAATAATGGCACAGCAGCAATTAGAATAGCAGTAATAGTAGCAGGTGCCACGGTGGTAATAGTGATACCAGCAATTAGTGATCCAGTGACAGTTTGAGCACTACTAGTAATAGCTAGTAACAGTGATAGTAGTGGTGACTGACAGCAGTAACAAAAACAGTGATAGTGATGCAATAGCAATTATAGTCACACTGGTAATAATAGCAATGGCAGTATTGACAACAATAATAGTGATACAGTAGCAGTTATATTTATTATATTTTTTACTTTTTAAAATTTTAAGGGGCTTGCCCAAGGCCACACAACTAGGCAGTTATTAAGTGTCTTAGGTCACATTTGAACTTAGGTCCTCCTGACTCCAGGGCTGGTGCTCTATCCACTGTGCCACCTAACTGCGCCTACAGTAGCAGTTATAATAGCATTTATAGTAATAGCTATAGCCACCCCTACAATAGCAATTATAATAAAAATGATAATAACGTTATTAACATTAGTGACAATAATTTTAATAGTAATAATAGCAATATTAGGTTAAAATAGGAATAATAATAGCAGAAAATATTTGCAGTAATAATACCAGTAACAAAGGTAATAGAAATAAGAGTAACAGTAATAATATTAACAATAAAATCAATATTAACTAATAGCATTTTTACAGGGCTTTAAAGTTTGCAATTCACTTTCTACTTTGCAAATGTTATTTCTTTAGGATCTCAACAAACCTGGGAGGTAGACATCATTATCCTGGGTGATGAAGTGTCATGATGCCATGACAGGGTGGTAGTACCATGACAAGCACATGAATTGGATTTGAATGAGGGGTTGCTATGATAAGTCACCAGCCTCAGTCTCTCCTCCAGAGCTATTCCTATTTTACTGCTGGGAAATCTAAGGCAGAGGGCAGTTAAGTGACTTGTCCAGGAGTCATGCAGCCTTTACATGCCTTGAGACTAGATTTGAATCTAGCTCTAGACCTTAGTCATGCTTTTTTCTCCATTCTATTTAAACAGAGTCTTCACTGGCCACTTAAAAGGTTTGAAAGAGCTTCCTTCTGGGACAGATGAGGTTGGAGCAGTGATAAGGAATATTGATTTATGGTTCTAAAGTGTGCTTCGGTTCTCTCATCTTCACTCTGTGAAGTTAGTGCTCTAGGATTTGAGGTAAGCTTGTTCTGATGCCTCTGTGATAAGGAAAGCTCTACATGTTGGACTGACACCATTCTCCCAATGTTGTTGCCAGGAAAGAAGGTAATATTTAAGGGGGTGGAGGGAGTGGACTAGGTTTGCTTATCTTAGAGTACTCTGCTAACTATTCTTGCCTTTATATGGCAACTTGTAGCACTTGAGGCAAACTTAGTGTTTAAGAACTATAGCTCTTCCCCATTCTTGTGTCCTTGGGAGGCATTGGAGCCTTTCTCACAATAATTTTTTTAATTGCATAAAAAAATGTAGAGGACTTTACAAGGAACTAAAGATAGAGAAAATAAAGATGTGGATTTTTTTATCTCTTCCAAATTCACGTCCTCCCCTCCTTCAGGTTAAGAATGGTCCTATTGTAGAAGAAGAAACTGAGAATCACCTAGTGTCATTGGATGATTCAGTCCAGAATTTCTTTAGGTTTATTTACTCATTGCTAGTGAAGAACCATGTGGAGGACAGAGAGATAGCCTCAAAGTCAGGTTCAAGCTTTACCTCTGCCATCTCAACTGGATGACATTGGGGAAATCCCTTTGAAGACAGGAGGAAATGCACTGGGGAGAAAAGGCTTAAATATCAATTTATGGGGGTCTGTTTTTTGAGGAAAAACCAATCTCTGACTCAGGGAGTTAAGAACAGGCATAGACTTTAATTCGTAGGTTACTGGAGAGTTTGCAAGTTGCTACCAATTTCACAGGTTCATGCAAATTTCACAAAATACTACAGAAGTTCACAAATTAGGTCCTGTAGGGGAGTAGTTAGGTAGTGAATATCTTAAAGGAGATAGTTGTAAGGGCATAGTAGTTTCTTGAGAAAGTAATAAAGTTAAGACCAGTCAAGTGAAAAGAAAAAAGGAAAAAGAGATTTAGAGTAACAAAGATCCAGTTGCATGGAGTTGGGACCATATTGTTCCAGCAGCATGGTCTGGATATATGAACCCAGCTTAGACCCAGGCAAGAGTCCAGGAGAGAAAAGGAGAGAGAGACCCCGTGAGATAGACAGAGACAGGGAGGGAAGGAGGGAAAGAGGAAGAGAAAGAGAAGGACTTAGCATTCTGGCTCCAGGCATTCTTCCATGCACATATCACAGGGTTGGTGCCCAAGGAGTGGCTAATACAACCCTCACTGTGCCTTTTCTCCCAACCCAAAGGGTGTGGCTAAAAGTCATAGAGTTTGAATTTCCCCCAAAGAACAGCTCTGTATCTAGAATTTTCCTGCTACATCTTGATCTCTCAATGCCTCAGACAATTCCTAAACTTGAAATTTGGGATCAGGGGCTGATGGATAGAGCAGCAGTAGAAGCTAGATTCATTGAGGGGTCAAGAAGAAATAATGTGATGGGGGAGCATGTGAAAAAGGGAATAAATGATGGCATCTTAGTAAGTATTTATTCCTCAACCTTACCTTGGAGGGCTTTCCACAAGGCATTTCCTTACTAGGCTATACACTTCCCTTACAATGACTCTCAACACTGGATAATCTTACTCCTTTCTCCTCCCCCATGTATTTATATAGACTACTCACATTGTCCAGAACTCACTCTTGCACTTTTTTGATGAAGGCTTCCTTGATACCTTTGCCTGCATTTCTCCCTCATCACATCTAGCTTTATTATATTCCGTGTCTATTAGTTCCTATCTCTTCAAGAAGACGGGAAACATTTGAAATCATCATCTGTCCTACTCTATCTTTGTATTTCCAGGACCCAGCACATAGTAGGTTTTTAAGTGCTTGATGTCTTGCATTGATTGTAGTTAACAGTGACAGCATAAGAGCCTGTCCTTGAGGAGCCCTCACTAAATTTCAATAAACAAATGAGTACCTACTTGATTGAGACAGAGAAGCACTCACAATTGGATAGACTGGGAAAAACTCTCAAGAAGTAGGAGCTGAGGTGAGTTTTGAAGGTGACCAGGGATTCTAAGGGGCAGTGTATGTGAGGGAAGATGTCCACCAAGAGCCTTCATGTTTTTAAAAAGATACTTATAATAGGTGAGTCCATTTTTTAGGAATAATGCATCAAGAAACTGAAGTAAGTAATATATATATAATTTCATTTTCTTCTCCTAGGATTCTTTTATTTGGACTGACACAGAATAGTTCTCTGCTCATAGTGTGGACCCTGATTGAAGATTATTTTACACAACAGGAAGAAGACCAATTCCACATGAAGTAAGTAATATTTAATGTAATCTCACCATTAGTAATGTATATAAAGACAACTGTTTTGAACTAAATCAGGACTTTTTTGTAAAATGTAAAATAAAAGTTGTAAATTTTATATTTTGAGGGATTTTAAGACTTGACATTTCGAGAATTCTCAATATTTTACAAACTTTGATCTGCTTGTAATATGTAAATTTGATATATCACCACCATCATCATTATCCTCACCATCACCTACTTCCCATTACTGTTCCCATTACCTTTTTTCCTACCCAGTACTCCATTGAAGAGCAAAGAATTTTTGAATATTTTTTCCTCCCCAGAAGAATTACTTCAGTTTTTTTGATATATTATTTATTTTATTTTCTTACCCAGAAATTAAAAAAAAAATCAAAACTCACTTCTAATGGTTGCTAAATGTTACCAGGATATAGAACACTTATTTAAGCATTAAACCCTTCTTGTGAAGTATTCTAATGTAATTATTAATTTAGATTTACAAGATTGGGTTTTTTGGGGTATACATAGAAACATCAGAGATCTCCTTTAATCCAGTTACTTGTTACATGCATTCTACCAGGTGAAGATGAAATCTAGACCTAGGTCAGAATCTGTCAGGGATAAATATTGGATACCTATTTGTAACTACATGAATGAACACTGGCAAATTTTGAATATACTTTAATGCTCAAATTTTGAATTTAATTTTTTTTTTAGAATAATTTAATCACATCAAGAAAATACAGATCTTCCTCTTTCTTGTTTTTACATTTTACTATTCCATTTATTTGGCATAATGTAATTTAAATTTTATTCCTTATTTCCTTTTGTAAAATAATTTTTTATGATCTTGGTCATTAATACAAATATTACAATGAGTAAAGAAAAACAAAAAAGAGGATCGTATATGAAACAGCATTTCTGAAGTTTTTTTTATTTTTTATGATTTGTAGCACATGCTTTTTATCCCTTTTTGATTGCCTCTTGTGCTTCAGAAATTTCGTTTGTACTTTTAAAAATATATATTTCTTCCTACCACATCACTTTTCTCTCCCAACTCCAAACAAATAATGAGTTTATCCCAGATAATTTGCACCTTACTAAAATATGTCACATTGTGTATCTCTGTGCCATCATTTATTAGGAAATGGATACTTGCCTTTTTATTGGTGTTTTTGTATCCTCATTTGGTCACTGCACTGATGGGTGTCATGATGTTTTCCTTTTTTAAAATTTCATTTATTTAAGGCAGTGGGGTTAAGTGACTTGCCCAAGATCACAGAGATAGTGCCTGAGTCTGAATTTGAGACCTCCTGACTTCATATCCTTATGACTAAATCATCAGTGCTCTATCCACCTAGCTGTCCCCTTGATGTTTTTCTAAGCCATCTTTATATTATTTTTGTTATTGTGTAAACTGTCCTAGTTCTGTTCACTCTAAATCAGTCCAATTAAATCTCATTTTTTTTATATTTGCATTTGTTTCTCAATTCTTTATATTTAGCATTTCTTTTGGCAAAATAATAGTCAATTATATTAATATACCACATTTCCTTTAGCTAATTCCCAGTGAGTGGGTACTTAGTTATTTTCAAATCCTTTTCTCAAACCAAACAAACTCTCTTAAAAATATTTTTATACATGAGTTATTTCACCCTGGCTTTGATTTCTTTTGGGGTCTTGGTCTCATAGTGGCATTTCTGTGACTTTTTGCGCTTTTTGAGTTGAATCAGCTTAGTGACTTTTAGTACAGTTCAAATTCTTTTCTAGAATATTTGGACCAGTTAACAATTCCATCGACAGATTTATTTTCCTTCCCAATTTTCTTCATTTATAAGTGTCCATATTGTCAGAATAAAAAAAAAAGACAATTACAAATGAAATTAGAATTTTGATATGGTGTTCCTCTGTAAGATTTCAATTCTTAGTATTTTTGTCTAGTGGCAGGGAGTATAGAATTCACAAATGTTTATATCTATATCTATATCCATATCTATATCTATATCTATATCTATATCTATGTATCTATATATATTTATCTTAGCATTTTTGATGTCTAATATATTTTTCTTTCATTGCAGATAGGTTTTGTTGTTCTGATTGGGCATTGAAATAGGATTGATCCATGCCATGGAATTCTTAAAGAAAACTCACTATCAGATTTTTTTTTCCAACTCTCTTTCTGACAAAGGAATTAACTAAGATGTGCATATTCTTTTTCTTTAGAAAATTATGGGATTTATTCTCCTACAAAGAAAGTGAAGCAGCATTGGATCAAAGAGAAAAACAATAGAAAGTAGTCAGCAAGATTATTTTTAAACTCTTCAGGATGCAGTTAGGAAGAGCCAAAGGAAATATTTCCCGAAGCACAGGCCAAGGAATAACCTTTGAGAATCAGTGTAAGACAGCACAGCAACGGAAGAGATGGGGAATGACTTCCCAGTATGACACAGGTTTCAGTAGATTTAGAAACAGCTTGGAAGAGAAACCCTATAAATGTACTCAATGTGAGAAAAGTTTCAGTCAGAGTTCAACTCTTTTTCAGCACTTAAAAATCCACACTGGAGAGAAATCCTATAAATGTGCTGATTGTGGCAAAAGCTTCTTTCAGAGCTCAAACCTCATTCAGCACCGAAGAGTCCATACTGGAGAAAAGCCCTATAAATGTACTGAGTGTGGGGAAGGATTTAAACAGAGCTCAAATCTCATTCAACATCAGAGAATTCATACTGGAGAAAAGCCCTATCAGTGTGATGAATGTGGTAGATGTTTCAGTCAGAGTTCCCATCTTATTCAACATCAGAGAACCCACACAGGAGAGAAACCCTATCAGTGTATTGAATGTGGTAGGTGCTTTAGCCAGAGTTCTCACCTTAGCCAACATATGAAACTGCATAGAGAAGAGAGACCTCATAAAATCCGTGGCAAAAATACCAGAAGGAAAACTCATTTAGTATCAACTTGGAGAATCCATACAGGAAGGAAGTCAGTGTCTTTGCTGTGCTAAACCAGAAACACCACACAGGCCTACTTTAATGAAAAAATAAAAATAAAAACTGCAACTCTTGTCCCCACCCCTACTCTCCTTGACATCAACCTCCTTTCCAAGATCTCTCTTACTTCACCCCTTCCTACCTCCATTCCAGAGAAAATGATTTAAATTTCACTTGGATTTATTGTGAGTTGTTGATCAGTGTGAAAGACTATGATTCCTTCTATCAATGTCCTTTGATTTGCTGGCTTTCCCATCTATAAATTTCCCTGTGGTGCTTTTAAGGATGAAATAAAAGGGTACACGAATGTCAGTAGGTGGTCATTGAGTTTTAGAATTGATCTGGCTTTGTATAAAGTAGAAGTGAAGGGAAGTGAATTCCATTCAAAGAATTGATGGATTAACTTCAATTGGATGGATTTTGTTCCTGTTGTGTTTGATATTTTTTCAAGGACTTAAAACTTAGAAGATTTATTACAAAGCCTGATCATGGATACAAAGATAGATTAAAGCTCATTTTTAATTGGTGGAGAACAATTTAATCCATGTCGGATTAAAGTTTTCCATTATTATTCTTTTATCATTTATTTATACAAGAGTATAATAGAACCCCTCTAATTCTCATCAGCTTCAAGAGCTCTCCTATTTTCAGCAAAAAAAAAAAGCTGAAATGAGAATTAGTATTCTTAGGACTTGGGTGTTTAAATTGCTTTACTAACTAATCATGCTTTTCCTTTTATTCAAAGATAATGCAATTATAAATTAGTAAATCATGAGTTTTTCTAGGGGAGGTGATGCATTTATTCTGCTTCCTGTGTGGCCATGATCTTGAATTTGCAAGACCAGGGTTGTGACTATAGTCTATATCCTGTGAACAGAATGAAGATATACTGGCACACATGGTTTTGGCATCAATAATGTACTTTAAGCTAACCATTTGAACTCATGAGCTCCTTGAAGTAAAAAAAAAATTATAGCATATCAAAATATCTTATGCTCTTATGTGATCTATTAACTATTATTAGCTTGTATGCTTGTTAATTAAAAAGATATGATTTTTGACTTCAACTTTGAGAACTTTAGAAACCTGGATCTTGAAGCAAGTTTTTTTTGCCTGCAAAAGCCATTAACTTAGTTTGTGTGCAGTTTGGCTCCTCCTTTGAAATGTTCCTCCCCTCCCCTTCCTGCTTTCTAGATCACAGTTAACATTTTAGAAGTCCAGGAAAACCTGTTTCTAACCTTCTGAGGGAACAGTGTCATGTTTCAGACATCCTGGCCAAACTTTTAAAGCTCAGGGTTTTGGTTCCTATTGGATGCCGAGATTCTCATAATTTTCTCTATCTTTTGTAATCCTTTCATATCCTTCTGTGCTAATAATGACAGTTCTCCATATGAAATAAAACTATTTTGTACAATGCCAGTCTTTGTGTTTTTTTTAACTTAAGTTTATAGTTAAGTCCTTTTCCACTGAGTTGATTCACCATCCAGTAGTCATTGTTCCCTTCTCTCCCAACTCCTCATCTTTCTGAATCATCTAAAAATGAAGTTAACTATCTCCATGTTCTAGTTTGTTGCCTTTTCCTGAGCCACTATTGAAATGCTATAAAAATTTCTTTTGAGAATTCTAAGGCATATTTCACTGAATATAAAAGTCAACCTCTTGCATCTTGCATTCACTTGATGGGTAAGTGGAAGTCTACATTGTACTTGAATTCCAAGTACCTTTAAAAAGATAAAGTAGGAAATCTCTAGTTCTCTATTTCAAGATTGTATATATAGTTTTATTTAGGTATGTGCCACTGATAGATTTAAAGTTTTGGGGATGCCAGCATTCATGACCCTTCCACTATTCTGATGAAGGGACTCTCCAAATTTATCTAGGGTGTGTACTGTTGTACACAATCTTATTTCTGGGCATGTTCTCTTAACTCCATCAAAATGAGATTGGAATGGAATTTTAAGTAGAGTAAAATAATTATATTAACTTAAATACATGAATGGAGAACAAAACTTGGAAACAAAAATCTAGAAGTTTCTATATCTCATTAGGTACTATGTCCTTTTATTCAATTTCAAGCATTTATAGTGCACACTGCATTGTTACTTGGCATACTGACAGGTTTTAGATATACTGTAGACAAACTTTCTAAGATGCAGAGTACTTTTCTCAGGTTTTGAAAAATTGCTTGTCCCCCACCCCCCATAGTCCTCTACTAGCATCAGAAACTGCCCTGCATGACCCATTTCTTATTATATAGCTATAATATTTGTAGATTGCTGGAGAAAGTGAAACTAGTCAGAGATCTATAGTGCAGTTATTTCAGTAGAACTATTCCTTATAAAGAATGGCACAAGTTTTAAATTTATTCTGAAAAGTGAATATCATGCGGTTTTTGCTGTTGGTATAGGAATGAAAAGGCCTAATGGGAGTAAAACAACTAAACAAAGCTCCAAAGCACTAAGGTCAGCATGGTATAGTACAGATCATTGTTTTAGCTAAAACATACCTTGGACATCATCTTGCTTAAAGTTTAGTAAATAGCCCCTTTTATAAAAATTAAGGTCAAGACAAAGTCAGCCTTCACTATAAGGCATCTAAGGCCGTCTAGTCTAACTCCCTCATTTTACAGATGAGAAAACAGATGAGATGTCTTATCCAAGGCCACATGAGCAGTAAGTGGCATATTTGAGATTCAGACTCTGGGTTTTTAAATTAATGCACTTTCTACTATGTTTCTACCATTTACCTCTTATGCAATGTGGTAAAGTGTCATTTTATTTGTAAAACAAATGAACTCGATTACTTTTCAGAGTCCCAATTACAAATCTAACATTCTGTGATCATATTTGATCATAGATCTTCCTGGAGATTGTTTTTCCTATCAAACTTTATGTGACTCCCAAGCAATGAGTATAAGCATTTGTTTCAGTATTTTTGAGAAAAAGTATTCTCATGATGTTTCCGTGATGCCATGACCTTCAAAGGTAAATGAATGATCAAAGAAAAAGATATTTTGTATAAAGTAATGAATATTTGATATGGAAGGTTTTTTTTTTTTAGGGTTTTGCAAGGCAATGAGGTTAAAGTGGCTTGCCCAAGGCCACACAACTAGGTAATTATTAAATGTCTAAGGCTGGATTTTGAACTCAGGTCCTCCTGACTCCAGGGCTGGTGCTCTATCCACTGCGCCACCTAGCCACCCTTGATCTGAAAGTTTTAAGCTAGATGACTATTTTTAATCATGTTAGATAGTTTTTGTATTGGGTGGGATGTGAAAAAAAAAAACTTAGAATATCTTATCTATTTTTATATGTCGTTAAAGTACAAAACCCCAGGGATATGCCACTTGGTAATAATCTATGATAGGAAAGTTCTGCTCACCTTCCAACTAATTCTATAGTTAATTTTTTAAATGTTAAATCAGAGTTCTGAATACGAATCTTGCAATAATGCAAATTATTTTGCCTTTTTTTCTCCTAGACTGTCAATAACTTGTTGATTGACTCATTCCCAAAATAATACACATAAGGAAATTTTATTCATATTACAAATTCTCAACTAGAAAGAACTTAAAGACTAGCCTGTCCATTTCCTTCCATTGGTTAATAGACTTTAAATGAGTCTAAGTGGGTACAATAATAAAACCAAATGAAAACCAAAACTATTTCCTGTGGTAAAGGAGCTTATAGGGAGTCCCTTGGACTTTGGGTTCACAAAAAAAAAAAAAGAGCTAAGAGGGTCAATTTCTTTCCACCTTCTACCTTGAATACTTCATGGATATCTGAAAAAAAAAGACAGGTAGGCCTTATGTTTTAAATTTTCCTCAAAGTGAGCACCAGGGTTCCTAGCTCCCACAGAAGTACTGTTTCATATAGGATGTAAGTATAGGGACAAACTTTAAGTCTTACCACATTAACTGACATAAAGAATTCACAGGCATTCATGACCAAAGTATTAAAAAATTTCTTGGAGCTGCTCGGTGATGAAGTGGATAGAGCACCGGTCCTGGGGCCATGAGGATCTGAGTTCAAATCTAGCCTCAGACACTTAGTAATTACCTAGCTGTGTGACCTTGGGCAAGTCACTTAACCCCATTGCTTTGCAACCCCCCCCCCCCCAAATAGCTCATCAGACTTTTCTTTCATCTGGACAAAGAGAGTAGATGGTTACTGTATTAATATTACTTCTATATTATTAAATACATATTATTGATAACATCCTTTCATTATCTTTTGTGCAATTTTTCTCTCATAGGTGTGATAAAGTTCAATATATTTTTTAATTTTGAATTTTTTTTAAGGCAGTGGGGTTAAGTGACTTACCCAAGATCACACAGGCAAATTATTAAGTGTCTGAGGCTCGATTTGAACTCATGTCCTCCTGACTCCAGGACTGGTGCTCTATCTACTGGAAGTTCAGTATTGTTGCAGTGTCCATTTCAAAATCCTTTAATTGAAGGATTATCTCCTAGTTTTCTCCCTCAGAGGGTCATGCTATTGGGGAAATCTAAGGACTTGTGATTTGAAAAAAATTCAAATCTCATAACTCTCAAACTTCCATGGTAAGTATTAGAGTTCTAGGGTGGGAGTAACATTCCTATAATGTACCTAGAAAAGAAACAAAAAAGGGAGACTGCCTTGATCTTGAGGTCTTTCCCAGACTTATCCTATATTGAGACAAGTAGTGAGTTGTTGGAAGAAGGGATGGGTAAAGAGAACAACCCCTTTTTCTTCCTTTTTTTTTGTTTTTTTTTGTTTGTTTTTCAAGGCAATGGGATCAAGTGACTTGCTCAAGGTCACACAAGCTCAGCATGTATCAGGTGTCCAAGTCAAATTTGAACTCAGGTTCTCATGACTCTAGGGCTGGAGTGCTATCCACTGTGCCACCTAGAGAGAGAGTAGAAAAGGCTAAAAATAAGAATCAAGGAGAAAAAGAGATAAAACTTCTATTTGCCAACTTCTAGCAAATTTGGCCCCTATTAGAGTCTTAACCAATCTCTATCTTTGTCCATTTTTCTATAGTGATGAGTTTGGAAAGTATATCCACTGCCACCTCCTTCCCCAGAAAAATTAAATCCGTTACTACCCTAACAAATAGCCAATCAAAGAATAAAAGTTTCTCCCAAGAAGTCCAATGCCAGATGAGCTTCTAAGTTGTGTGGGGACCTTGCTCTTTAGGAACCCGAAGGTCTGGGGTGAATTACGAGTCAGTCTTTTACTTTCATGGGAGAAGTCAAACTATTATGTGAAAAGTTCTCAGTAGTATTTAGAAGCCCAGACAATTTCACCAATAGTTTCTCATGGCATCTAGAGTAAACAGAGGCCCCCAGGAAATTAATAGCTTGCCCTCAGATGCATAGAAAAATAAACATCAGAGATGTCTGACTTTGGGCTATCAAATTCACTATCTGCCTTCTCCACTTCTGCCTTGAAAGAGTATTTATTGCTGTTTTCCAAAATGTTTCATAGTGAACTTTGCACAGAGTAAGTATCCAGTAACTATCGGTGGGATGAATTTAAGGAAAAAATGTCCATGGATTATAGAACTCAATGACCCTATACTTTGAATTGCACTGTACTATGGAAATGGATGGGATGGAGAGAGTCTCCTCTGGTGGGAGGCTGTCTCTCATTAAAGAATATCTTGAAAAATATGTTCAGCAGTAAGAAAATTCACATTTCCTTCTAAGAAAGTGTGATGTCAGGGCAGCTAGGTGGTGCAGTGGATGGAGCACCGGCCTTGGAGTCAGGAGTACCTGGGTTCAAATCTGACCTCAAACACTTAATATTAATTACCTAGCTGTATGGCCTTGAGCAAGCCACTTAACTCCATTGCCTTGTAAAAATCTAAAAAAAAAAAGTGTGATGTCATAGATAGGACATCTAGAATCCAGAGTCCTGACTTTGAATCTGACTGGTGACACTGGCAGCATGTTCATGGGCATATCATTTGACTCAGAATATCAGTTTGTGTATATAAATCTAAAATAGCAATTTTAACTCCTTAGCTTATGAGGTATTGAAAAAGTGCTTGAAAACATTGTTAATATATGTCCTTTATATATACTATATGTAGTTAGTAAGGGTAGCTTAGTAGACCTTGTCAAATGTTTTTGTGGAAATCCAGGTTTTTACTATTCCCATCTTCTCCTAATTAGATTGATTTGACATGACATGTTTTTAATGAAGTTTTGCTAGTTCTCCGTGATTTATTTAATCCATTACATATAGAGAAACCAACAATATCTTTTGGAATTTTGCCGGGAATTGAAGTCAATAACACTGACTTGTAGTATGACAACCCTGTCGTCTTCTTCCTCCCTCTACCCTTAAAAATTAAACCGTTTCCTCTTTTTCAATCTACAATTCTTGAGTTCTTGAAGGTTGTACTGGTTAAGCATAAGCTTAGACAGGCCCTACCAAGCTCGGCAAGAGTTTGACGACAGGCCTAGATAAGTGGGTCTGTTTTTTGAGGACTAAATTGAGGAAGCTTATTAATAGAAGACAGCTGATAATGAGCTTTACTTCCATCATCACCAAATTTTGAATTTTTTTTGTACCAGCAGCTCATCAAGTCTGAGATGTGAATTGAGAATTGAGAAAATAAAAACACCACAATAATGAAATCACAAATGTTGAAGTATTTTGATACCCAAGAGAGATGTCATCATCCAGTGGGAGTTTAATCATTGATCTTGATTATAATGGGTTTTGTGACTGATATAGGTCAAAAGTTTAAGTCCCTAGCCCTTATTTGAAATCCGAGGACTATGAACTTAGTTTGAATGTTGAAACTTATCAGGTACTCCACAAATATTTGCTAAATGAGCTTAAAAATCTTTTAGAAATTTTTTAAAGGTTGCTTTTTATGGGAATGACCAGTAGATGGCGAAAAAGGCAAATTAAACAGATAGAGAATCATTTGCTTACCATTATCTGTTTACCCTGGAAAATTTCCCAAGGATCCAGTGAATCTTGAATATTAAAATGATTCACTTCTATAGGTTCAAAAAACAACGGAATCTTTACCACTAAGTGAAAAAAATAGTGAATAAAATGAAAGTTTGTTTTAGGGTATCTTAATATTTTAAAAAATAATCTGATATTATTGCTGAAAGAAATGCTAGGAATCATTTAATCCAATCCTTTTCTTTTAATAAATTGAAGTATAGAGAAAGGAGTGACTTAACCAAGGTCACCCTGAAAGTTAACTGAGCTGGTACTAAAATCTAAATGGTCAGTCTTGGATTGTGGGTTTCCTCCTAGCAGACTAGGGTCTCAAGACCATCTAAAACTGCAGTAAAGGGGACTAAAAGTAGTGTCAAATAGATTTTTTACATATAACTTTAAAAAAATTAATAAGGTAGCATGACAAAATTGTTCTATTAGATGCCTTAAAAAGAAACATATTTCCTGTGTATTTTATAAATGTTATACTGATTTTTTTATTTCATTCACTACTCACAGGACCCCCCCCCAAATTGAAGCACTCCCCTAAAATTTATGATAATTTTGCAAAATCAATCAACACATTGGTCAGTGTGAAACTGCTTACTCATTCTGTATTTCTTGGCTATCATGATTTGAGCTCCAAAAATATATTTATTTTCATGTCACAATTTTTGAAGTACATACCCTTCCTCTTCCCTTGCAAGAAAACCTACATTATAACAAAGAAAACTTGTTAAGTAAAAAGAAGTCATCTGGAACAGATAATGTTCATTGTCTTTAATCTGAGTTTGACTTCTAAGGTCATTTCATTTACTTGATTAGTTATATATATATATATATATATATATATATATATATATATATATATATATATGTATAATTATTCTTCAGATTCTTTTCTTTAGTTGGCATTAACTCTTAAGAGTTCAATCTACTACAACCAGTATTTGTTAGCTTTTATCCTATGCTAAATACTATCCATATTTCTCTATGGAGTCATAATATTCCATTACTGTCATATGCCAAAATTTGTTCAACCATTCCCCAAACAGTAGAGAACCCATTTTTTTTCTCTTTAATATCATAAATAAATGCCCCTATGAATATTTTGGCATTTATAAGACCTTTCAGTCTGTCTTTGACATTTTGGGCTTATGTCCAATTCTCAAATATATTCCTATATTCAAAGCTTACATCCGAGTTCTTATCTCACAGGATGCCTTTTATGGAATGTTTGGGGGAGAGAAAAAATACTCTTTCATGAGATCATAACAAAACCTTTCCTCTTTACTTCTATGAATCTCCTCTATTCTTATTCAAAATTAAGGAAAGTTAAGAAATAAATACTTTGGTTCTACCTTCAGTATAACACTATCCTAGACCAGAGGAGAATCTTATTATTGAAATTATTTTATAATGTAAATTTTTGGGCTATAAATAATGGCCATCATGTAGTATCCAAGATGGACTTAATCTATGTCAAATTTCTCTCACTAACAGAGCCCTGGCCTGTAAGATAGCAAAACTGCTTTTAACTCCCTCTGTAATCTTAGGTAATTCCCTTACCTTTGCTGAGTCTCAATTTCCTTTGCTTATAAAATGAACCAGTTGAACTAAATAGCCTCTAAGGATCCTTGCAGCTCTGTAATATTATGATGTTGGCATAGCAAAATTCTATTAAATGAAAGATGTTTTCTGTAGAATTTAAATATTTTTGTTTGCCCAAATATATATGTATATACACATATATATGTACACATATGCAATGTTTCATTTTTGGCCTAGTCATTGCAGTTATTTAATAAATACTAATAAAATATTTATAAAACTATTAAGTCAAGAAAGATGAATATTTGTAAAATATCTTATCAGTCAATTATTATTATGGGAAGAAATTCTCATTTGACATTCAGCTTAGCTTTCTAAAATATGTTCAGAGCTTTTATATTTCTATTTACAAAAAGTCAAAAATTCCATTAAACATTTTTAAATCTATGATGCATATATCTCCAAATAACCAGTTTGATATATTTTTCACTCAATCTATTCACTGGGGATAGATAAACTGATAAATAGGGTGCAAAGAACTGTCAGTTTGATAACTAAATTACTCTCTGTGATTACTAAAGTTTGATGAAAAGTTGGAGAAGGGTCATACGACTGAAAAGATGACATTTGAAAACTATAGGCCTAAGAGCTTGTCCTTGATTTCTGGCACAATTCTAGAATATACATATACATATATATATTATATATATATTATATATATATATATATATTATATATGTATATATAATTTGTAAAGGAATAAATAGCCACAAAGATAGAGTATAGCTTCATCAGAAAAAAGCCATGCAGGATCAAGTCCATTTCTTAGGTTTTATTTATTTATTTATTTATTTATTTATTTATTTGTTTGTTTGTTTGTTTGTTTGTTTGTTTATTTGTTTATTTATTTATTTTTAGTTTTTGCAAGGCAATGGAGTTAACTGACTTGCTCCAAGGTTACACAGCTAGGTAATTATTAAGCGTCTGAGGCCGGATTTGAACTCAGGTACACCTGACTCCAGGGCCGGTGCTCTATCCACTGTGCCACCTAGCATTACTAAAGCATTACTTTAGTGAATGCTACAGATAAAATTTACTGAGATTTTAGAAATATTTGACAAAGCTTCCTGTCATTTTTAACAACAAGATGGAGAGATATATGATGTATAATACCATAAACTAATGGCTTTAGAAGTATTGAATGGCTGGGTCTAAGGAGTAGTCATTTATGGACCAATGACATCTTGGAATATGGCCTCTAATTGTTATTTAGTCATATTTCAGTCATGTCTGATTCTTTTTGACCCAATTTGATATTTTCTTTGCAAAAATGCCAGATTGGTTTACCATTTCTTTTTTCCACTTCATTTTACAGATGAAGAAGCTGAGGTAAACAGGGTCAAGCAACTTGTCCAGGGTCATACAGTTAGTAATTGTCTTACAACAAATTTGAACTCATGAAGATGAGGCTTTCTTATTCAAGGGCTGGCATTCTATAGAATACCCCTAACTAATTAATTAATTGAATAGTTAATCAAAAAGTAGTTAATTTGCTGTTTCTATTTGAAATCTCTACAGATTTGGGGCCTTGTTGAGAGTTTTATATGTACAAAAATATATGTACTTAGATAACATGTATGTATGTGATATAGATGTATCTGTGCATATATATATATATATTCTGTGAATTAATTATTGAAGGTTTGATATAAAAGAAGGCTTAATTATCAAATTTGAATATGACACAAAGTCAAAAAGCAGAACCAAGTATCCAAAACCATCCTGACAGACCTAGAAACTGAGCCAATCTTAAAAAAGATATGGCATTTAAGAGGGACATATGTAAAATCTTGTAATTGTATTTTTAAAAGTCAACTTTTCTAGTGCAAGATAAAGAACGTGTGGCAAGTTATTTGGGAAAGTATCAGATGTTTTTAGTGATCTATAAGCTCAAAAAGAGTCAATAAAGCCATAACTAAAATAAAAAAAAATTGAGTTTTAAAAATATACTTTATTTCATTAAATATTTCACAATGGAGTAAAAACTTTTAAATATTCTTTTTTAAAAAATTGAATTCAGGGGGCAGCTAGGTGGCGCAATGGATAGAGCACCGGCCCTGGAGTCAGGAGTACCTGAGTTCAAATCCAGCCTCAGACATTTAATAATTACCTAGCTTGTGTGGCCTTGGGCAAGCCCTTAACCCCATTTGCCTTGCCCCCCCCCAAATTGAATTCCAAATTATCTTATTTGCCATCTTTCCACTACCACTTGAAAGGCAATCAATTTAAAATAAATGAAAATCAGCTAAATCAGTAGCTAAAATCAATAAATTGATAGTCAGTGGTTTCTCACTAATACCAAAGAAACAAAAAGAGAACACTGAGTGTCTCAATTTTTTTTTGAAAGAGAATGACTCTGGCAAGAGAAATGTATCCTGATTGATGGACATTTAAAATCAGGAGCTGGTCTTTAGCTCCTCCTGCTGAGAATTTGACTTGGTCATGAGATTCAGTTACCTTCAGTAATCTAGGCAGACAAATTCATCTCTACTCAGACCATTCTGGTTGGTTTTCTCGTTAATAAATAGGGTCACTCTCAATTCCAATGAATGGTGTAACAAATCATCCAGATTAGATGCTGTTAACACTCTAAGCAGAAGTAATCTACTCCTAGGTGTAAATCCAGAGGCTTAGGGCTTTCTTCCCAATAGTTATGTCTTTCAGAGATTGAATATATATATATATATATATATATATAGATATAGATATAGATATAGATATAGATATAGATATAGATATAGATATAGATATAGATAGATAGATAGATAGATTTGTGAATATGTGTTTAGAATACTATTTGATATTTCATTATTTATGGTGCCTTTTAGCAAATTTAGTTTCCCTTATCACTTTTAATTTGTTCTATTTTTTGTTTTTACATGTCTGAGATTACTATTCTTGCCTTTTTTTTATTTCATCTAAGCATAATAGATTCTGTTCCATTCCCTTATTTTAACTCTGTGTGTGTCTCCCTGTTTCAAATGTATTTCTTGTGAATGAGAAATTGTTGAATTACTGTTTCTAATTCATTCTACTATCTGGTTCTGTTTTACAGAAGCTCATTCTATTTACATTCAGGACTACCATGACTTCCCCTCCATCCTATTTTCTTTTGTTTATCTTCTTTTTTTTATCCTGCCCTCCTCTGAAATCTGTTTTGCTCTAGAAAGTATGTATTTATTTCTCCCTCTTTGGAGGGGAATGTTGAGAGAGGCTAGTTAAATGTTTTTTCTACCCTGCCATCTTGGCTTTACCCTTAGTCCCAACTAATATATTCTTTTTTTCCTTTTTCTTTACTTTCTTTTAATTTAGGAAATAAAACAAGCCTTTAAGAATATAGTAAAATAGTAAGGCAAGTCCACATGAAACTGCAAATTTATTAGGTATAACTTTCTATTCCTTTTAAATATATAATAAATTTAGTATGTAAATTTCTTCTTTTTCTTTTTTTTTTAATCCTTCCACCCATTCCTGAAATGGTTACCATTAGATACAAATATATGTACTTATAAAATTATTATATCTTATTTCTATTTTTCAGTTCTTTCTCTGTATGCAGATAATTTCTTAACCTAAATTAAGGCAAGCATAGTATCCAGGGCTAAGGAAGAGATAGATTTACTGAACTCTGTTCTTGTCAGATCATATCTTGGGTATTATATTTAATTCTGGGAATTACATTTTAGGAAGGAGACCATCCAAAGAAAACTCACCAGATGGTGTGGTGCTTAGAGATTTATGTTAGTATTACTTGCTAGAACTAAAAAAAAAAATTACTTTGACTTAGGGAATACTGTGGGAAGAGGGGGAGTCTTCATAACTCCCTTCAAATGTTTAAAGAGCTATCATATGGAACTGGGATTAGTTTGGGTTTATTCCTGGGGGGGGGGAGGGGGAGAATTAGTAGCAGGAGGCAAATTTAGACTTGAAGTAAGCAAAAAATAATTAATAATCAGAATTTTTCTAAAGGGGAATAAACTGCTTTCCATAGTTTAATAGTTGGTGCCTTCCCCTCAAAGAGGAAGATCAAAGGCTGGAAGAGACTCTGAGTTATGTTGTAGAGTGTATTCTTGTTTATTAATGGACTAGACTAGACTTCTAATTCTTTAAAACTCTGTAGTTCTGTCATCCTATGGCATGTATATATATTTTTGGTACTATCAGATTACTGCCTATAATATAACAGATGTATTATAGGTATGTGTTACTACCCAGAGACTCTTCAATGAAAGGCCATGTGATATGGAAGTTAGTAAGTTGATCTCAGGAATAGGAAGCCGTGATTAAAGCTTTGACTTTATTCTATCCTGGTTGAGTCATATTTCATTGTAATATGAGATAGAGTTTCCTTCTGTATACCAAGGAAATCTTAGGTCTGAACTAATTGTGTGGGCATGTTTGTATGGAAGTGGACACCTGTATATGTGTATAGGTATGCATCATATATGAGTACATACACACATATAGATATACATCATACATGGGTGAATGCAAGCACATTGGTGTGAGAGTTTCTGTATACATATAATGTACTTAGATAATATGTATACATGTGATATAGATGTATCTTTGTGTACATATATTATATATATTCTGTGAATTAATTATTGAAGGTTTCTACCCACTGATGTATGGAATAGCCTCCACAAACTGTGGTTGCAGGGGTGGAAAAGAGATAATGACCAGAAACACTGAAAAAATTTTGCCCAATGTTTTTACATTCACTTTTACGCATGAAAACAAAATTCAGATAAACAGTAAGAAAAGTTATTATAATATTATGACTTCATTCAACTAATAGTTATTTTAGCAATTTATTACTTAATATGATATGCACAAATGCAAATTTGTGTCAGTGTAGAATTTTGATGTAGGTAAGAATTACCACCATCACTATCAGCTACTTTCAGCCTAAAAATGAATTGTATTGTGTTGATTGATCCAATTGAACAAGACATGTATAAATTTGAAGTTAATGTTTGTGTAGAAGTAAAAATAGATCACAATAATTGCTTTATTTCTCAATTTCATTTTGGCAAATATTTAACCATCAGCTAATTCCAAAATTATTATAATCTTTTAAAATTTCCCAAATTTGTGATTATTGACACAATTTTTATTGGCTTTTAAAACACTGATATTACATTTCTTTAAAATGACTAAATACATTATTGATTTGAAGAGAAAATCCACTAGAGTAACTGAAACTATTGCAATAAATGACAATTTAGACATAAGAATACAATGCCAAGGGAAATAAAGAGAAAAAAAATTATAGTAAGAAAGGATAGTAAAAATTATAAAAAGCTATTAAGGGATTAATAAGAAAGAAAACTGAGAAAAGTTCAAGTTTAGCAGTTGAGAACACTTACTGGTAACATACAGTAAAAAAATACCGGTGGTCAGGTCTATTGTACTTTGTTGTTGTTTATTCATTTAGTTATGTCCAATGCTTCACGACTCACAATACACCTGACCCTCATATTCTCCACTATCTCATAAAGTCTGTTCATGTTTGCTGTTTCCATGATGCTATCTATACATCAATCCTCTGTTATTTTTTTCCCCTTGCATTACACCTTTTACTTTCTTTTTTTTTTAAGTTTTTGCAAGGCAAATGGGGTTAAGTGGCTTGCCCAAGGCCACACAGCCAGGTAATTATTAAGTGTCTGAGACTGGATTTGAACCCAGGTACTCCGGACTCCAGGGCCGGTGCTTTATCCACTGTGCCACCTAGCTGCCCCTATTTTTTCTTGGTATGAAGGCTTACTCTTTTCAGTGGTTTTCATCCACTTTTGATCTCATTGAACTTCAATGATTCTGGAAGTTAGAGTCAGGCTGATGACTCTGCAACTTTGCCTCAATTAAATCCAATTCCTGGGCAAATTATCACCCATCAGATTGTAATGACAGTGGTCCTCTAGAAAAGGAGGAACAAAATTAGGAAACTACAGAAGTTACATTATTTTTTTTAATTAAAGATTTTATCTATTTTGAGTTTTACAAATTTTCTCCCCATCTTACTTTCCTCCCCCCCAAGAAAGCAATTTGTCACTCTTTACATTGTTTCCATGTTGTACATTGATCCAAATTGAGTGTGTTGAGAGAGAAATCATATCCTTAAGGAAGAAACATAAAGTATAAGAGATAACAAGATCAGACAATAAGAGATCAGTTTTTTTCCTAAATTAAAGGGAGTAGTCCTTGAACTTTGTTCAAACTGCACAGTTCTTTCTCTGGATCCAGATGGTGTTCTCCATTGCAGACAGCCCCAAATTGTCCCTGATTGTTGCACTAATGAAACAAGCATGTCCATCAAAGTTGATCATCGCCCCCGTGTTGCTGTTTGAGTGTACAGTGTTCTTCTGGTTCTGCTCATCTCACTCAGCATCAGTTCATGCAAATCCCTCCAGGCTTCCCTGAATTCCTCTCCCTCCTGAACCAATGAACTTTTAATTAATCTCTAAAAAGAATGTATTTACTTCAAAGATGACTAATTATTTTCCTTCTCATGATAGAATAATCTCTATTTTATGGGCATTTGTGGCATTTAAAATGGGTCTACTCATATACTGAAGAATTGAATTTTACTCAGTTCAGTCCAATCTAGTTCATTTCAGTTCAGGTTGAACCAGCAGATGATATTGATAGTTATTAAATGAATTTTCATTGAAAACTATACTTGTCCTCTCTCTCTCTCTCTCTCTCTCTCTCTCTCTCTCTCTCTCTCTCTCTCATAAGTATAATTTGCTATCTGGAATAGTGGGAATATGCAGGACTCTCTGGTTCTCAAGGAATAGATGACCTCTGATCCAGCATTACTTCTCTCTGGGTGGCCATACCCACTCTATTGTTATGTGGATTGTTTTGTCACACACTGAGTCAGCTCTTGAGACCCCAGCTATCCAAGACCCTGGCTTTTTTCTATCTTGTACTTTTTAAAGCTCTAGTTATGTATTAGTACAACAATTATGTCCTAAAGAAAGAGAGAAAACTTGTGCAAATGAATGCAACTATTTTATTCTTCTGATATAATCAATGAATGCAATGAATAGTACATAATAAACTATCAGTACACAATTAAATACCATGAATCTTTGTTCCAATCCCAATCTCTCTGAGGTCAGGCAGTTCCCTGGGATTACTTAAATTCTAAATTCAGTGATTCCTTCAGCATCCCACAACTATTCCTCCTAACACTGACCAAAGGAGAGTTAACAATCTGAGATAAATTGCAACTGAAATTCAACTCCCACACCCAGAAGGGCTAGTCTTTATTATTTTTTAAATTTCATTTTTCAGCTTCAGTTTCAAGTTCTCTTCTTCATTTTCTCACTGTAATAATTCAATGACCAGTTTTCGATAAAGACTCAGGTACTCAGAATTCAGCATCTCTGCCAGCTTTGGGCATGGATTTGAGATCTGGTCAAACTTGAAAATCTGAAGGTCAATGTTTTTCCATTCAATACCCTGTCTCTGGTAGGAATATCTAATGACTATGTAATGGCTAGTTCATCATTTGTGGATTCAGGGATCAACTTCAGCAAGGTGCGGGGTGGGAATTCTATCATGGTAATTTCAGCATCTTGTTCTTTCTGAACTGAGGTTAGCAATTTTCTGTTACAATGCTATATCTTCTCCTAGTTTCCTACAGACTAGCTAAAGCCCTATTCTCCCATACTACCATGTAGGGGAAGAAAAAAGTGAAAGGAGTAACATGCACACACACACATACTCTTAAACACCTGCTAAATGTTTAGCACCATTTTAGATGTTGGGGATACAAGAATAATAAAATGAAAGTTCATATTTGTCATCAAGGAGCTTAAATTTCTCTTGGGGTAGATGCAATAGGTTCAGAAATAAGCATTTTTTTCAAGGGAATGAGTAGTAGGATCAAAAGAAAAAAACTGTCTATATCAACAGATAGATTTCTGAGTCATATCCCTGCTTATAAAATATTTGATAGAGGTTTACCATTTGGTTTTGGTATTACCATTATTAGCATAACCAGTTATTCAATCACTCTAATATGTGATAGAAGATTCTGCCTTAAAAATTAACCTGAGGTCTTTCGAAGGACCACATGCACCTATCTCTTTCTTTCAGATCCCAGGTCCCAGCTAGGAACAAGATTATTTGAATTAATACAACTAGAAATATATCAAGCAAGCACTTTAGGGTGGGATGGTTAAACACACATGCTTAAGATGTTGAAGTTATTGGATTTTTCTTGGAAGAACAACTGGTAGCAACAACTCAAGGTTTCCTTTTTTCCTTCTATTGATATTGATGTATGTTACTTAAGGGTTTTGCCTCTTCTTTCTCTTTATTTAATGAAATGTTTCTAAAGAGAAACTTCTGGGAATTCCAGTTGAAATCTTCTGAGAATTTCATGAACTGCATTACATCCCTCAGAAACCATTATATAATTTTGGTTTTTAACAAGATGGAGTATTAAATTGACACCATCAACAGCAATCTGTTAATTCAAAAGGAAAATCATCAAAGTACTTTCTTCATTTCTCCTCCATATTTCTGACTCAAGACTACAGAGTCCTCCAAATTCCCAGGGGTGCATGTAAAGCTGGGTTAATACCACTTTCTACAAATTAATTCCCCCAAGTCTCTGGAAACTCTATCTTCATGATCTGATCTCTCCTATTAAAAGTTCATAGTCATATTTGGTTGGGAGTTATCCCCAAAGACTTCATCTCAGTTGTCTCTTAAATTTAAATTCTTCATCAGAAATAATAGTGCTGACTACCATAAGATTTCTCTATAGGAAGTTGTCCCTACTTGATAATTAAACCCTCCTGGAAGAAAAGATAATGAGTTCCGATGGGCAGCATCTTCAACATTATAATTCTGGGATTTTAGGCTTCAAAGATTTCATTTTGTCTTTCTTCCAGAAAGAGGAATAATTAGTACCCAAGAGAAAAATCAATACACAGGAGATTCCAAACACATCCCAAGTGCTTTCTGAGGCTGCCTACTTTCTCTGTTTGACTTTCAGTATTAACAATCAGTGAATTCAAAGACCATCCCAGATTTGCTTGGCATCCTCATCATTTCCCTAATCCAAAACAGGAAATGTGGAGTATAGAAAGTACTTGGAAAAAAGAATATCAATGATACTAGTAATAAAGGAAGGTATGAATTGTGCCTTAGGATTTTTTGGTATATGTTTGAATAACAATCAGCACAGAGCTATACTTATATTAATTACTCAATAAATATTATATGTCAATATGCTTTTCAGAAATGGAGGAAGGTAGATCACACCAGAAACCAAGAGAAGGAGTAACATTCCATTGGGAAGACAAGAATTTTCAGAATGGATCTTGAAAAATATGGAATGTTCTATATAAAATTTAATTTATAGCAATTACTTATTCAGCATAGATGACCTAGAGCTGAGGTTAGTGCCAAGTATGTATTGGATTTTCTAGCACTTAACATTGATAAAAGAATAGAAAAAGCTGAATTCCTGGTGATGATTCAATTCAAAGCAGGAAAAGGAGATAGTCAAGGGAATACAAATATACTAAATTGAAAGATAATATAGAAGAGGGGAAGCAAAAGCAGAATAATGTTAAAAGACCACTTAATCTTTATATGAGTAAAGGCATTGATTTGAAGAAAATACAAAAGCCAAACAAAACAAAAATGTCTAGACTTCAAATTCCAAGAAACATAGTGGTTAAATTAAACCTACCAATAACAAACAACACATTATGTAAGCAACCAAGAGGAAGGTATTGAAATATAAAATCAATTTAAATAACATAAGATTATTATGTATGCATCAGAAACTGAAGGAGTAAATAGGCTCCTTATTTAAACACATGCTTACTCACATATGTAGGTATATATCACATGCACATATGTTTGTGTATATTTACAGCATATATAGGTGGATAGATATGCATATATCAATATCTATCTATATCTACACAAGCATATATGTATCTATTTAATTAAATAGACTAACGGGAGATGGAGATCTTTCAACTGTTCTAATCTAATAATACTTGATGTATGGGAAATCCATTTTCTGAGCATTATGCTTCCATGGACAACCACAAGCAAAGAGAAATTAGGACTCCTAGAGATAAATAAAATCCAGAAGGGGAGAATGATATGCACTCAGAAAGAATGTTGTATGATACATGGGAGAGAAAAATGACTATTGGCAGGTTACCCCAGTGTGAAGCTGACTTTGCTAATTGCCTGTCATAGAAAGGTAATGAAAACTGGCACTATGGGAATTGGCACCACCCAATCTATATCTAGGGCCATCCATCTCCCTCTTCTCTTTACAGCCCCACCAGGGCCTGACACAATGTATCCAAAGCAGATGCCAAATGAATGAATGAATAGAACTATAGGAGCTTCTGTGAATAGAAGAGAAAGCCAAGGTCATTGTTGGTTGATAAAAGACCAGGGTTCATTCATTATTTGCTAAAGTTAATCTCATATTCCCTTTGATTCTGAAGCAGTGCCTCTTCTTGGAGTACAGGTGGCCCTGGGTTCTCAAAAGCCCTTCTAATTGAACACAAACCATTTAACACATATTCATTGAACAAACATTAATCAACAGACTTATGTTAAATTTCCTATAGGTCAATGTGTCAAGCTAAATTCTGGTTCCTACTTTATACCAAAAAAACCCCCTCAAAAAACCATGATAAGCCCTGGATAAAATAGAGTTTGGATGAGTGAAAGTTCCTGCCCTTAGGGAGTTGCAGTCTAGTAGAATGAAATAGTTAATTGTAATATAGATCTTTTTTTTCAGCATGTCCCAAAAGTTTTAGTGCAACTTGAAGCTATTAAAAGGATAGGTGATTAAGTTGTTAATATTGTCTTCACTTTATAGATGAAACTGAGACCCGGAGAACTTCAGTGATTTATCAAGTATCCTACATCAGTAAGAACTGGAGGACAGATTTCAAATTAGATCTTTCTGACCTTAAGTCTAGCATTTTTTGCCCAATGCCATACTTTTTTTGTTTCCTAAAGAGAATTTCATCTGTTTGTAAATATCCACAATATTATTTATTCACATTTCTAAGGTGTTTTAATAGTTACAGCATTTTCATTCCATGGTCCCAGGTACTAGAAAAATAGCTTACCCTTTCCTCATACAACAGTAGTACTGGCAAAATGATCACAAAGGCAGATCAACTGTGTATAGATGATGTCACAATTCAACAGATATTCATTTTTTGCCAATTGATATTTTATTTTATTTTCCCAAGTACATGTTATGAAGATTTTTCAACATTCATCCACATAAGTCATATAATTTCCTTCCACCGTCCCTTCCCACCTTCTTTCCCTCAGTGGCAAACAGTCTGGTCAACATGGTACATATACATTTATGTTTAACATTTTTACAAATTAGTCGTTAATTAGGATTAAGGGAAAAGAAAGCAAACTGTGAAATAGGAAAGAAAAACACAAGTGAAATTTTTAGAAGGTGAACATAGCATTCATTCAGATTCTGTGGGTTTTTCTTTGTTTTATTTTGTTTTTCAACAGATAGTTATTAAGGACCTTTTGAATGTCGAGGTGCTGAAGGAGACACAAAGTTTGGACAAGACAGTCCTCATCTTGTTGGAATTCTTAGTCTAGAACAGGGACATTACATTCACAAACAATCACCATATAGAGTAATGTTTTTGTTAAGTAATGTTCTAACTAATGCAGTAGCAATCCTCCACAACTAGACTTTATTTTTAAAGAATTAAGTTCTTTCAATACTCAGTTACTGAAAACACTTTATAACATTAGAAACATGTGCTATTATCAATATGAGTGAATAAGCATTTATTAAGTGCTTAGTATATACCAAAAGTTCACTGAAATTTTCCAGATTATATGGCATGAAGAGGTTACCACCAAGAATTCAAAGATACCTCTATCGTAACATCTCTATAAAGGTAAAGGGAATAGGTTGTCCTGTGACAATCACAGGGTTTTTTCTTTTAGTCATTGCTGGTAAGATTCTTGCCAGAATCCTCCTCCATCCTTCACCTGGAAGACGGTTACTTCCCTGAGAGCCACTGTGGCTTCCAAAAGGGTAGAGGAACCTTGATATGGTGGTTGCTGTCCCACAATTCCAAAGAAATGCCAGGATCAGAAGTCTGTATACAGCATTTTGTAGATCTGAGCAAGGCCTTTGACACTGTCAGTTGTGAGGGTATATGGAAAATTATGTCAAAACCTGGTTCCTTGGAGAAGTTAATTAGTATTGTACATCAGCTTCATGACGACATGCTTACCCAAGTTCTGGATAGTGGATGATGGTCTTGAGACTTGCCAGACACCAGTGGAGTGAAACAAAGATGTGTCCTTGCTCCCAGACTTTTTAGCATGATGTTTCCAGCCTTATTATCAAATGCCTTCACTGAAGATGAACACAGCTTCAAGGTCAGCTAATACACTGATGGAAAATTTTTCAACTTGCAAAGGCAACACACCAAGACTAAAGTGGAGGGAGTATTGGCACAATACCTTCTGTTTGCAGATGATGGTGCCCTCAATTCAGCCTATGAAGCTAAGATGCAACAAAGGATACATCGATTCTCTGCTGCTTGTGCTCATTTTAGTTTAACAATTAATACCAAGAAAACTCAGGTGTTCCGTCAGTTAGTACAACACCATCCATATGTGGAACCATCAGTGACAGCAAATGGAGAAGTTTTGAGTACCTTAAAGTTCACTTACCTTGGCAGTGTCCTTTTTAGGGAGGTACATATTGACAATGAGTTTGACAGAGTAATTTGGAAGGTTCTGAAACAAAGTGTGGGAGAGAAGAGGTATTAGACTAACTACCAAACTAAAAGTCAACTAAGCATTTGTACTCATCTTATTCCTATATACCTGTGAAACCTCAACAGTCAACCAGTGCCATGTCAGGAAACTGAATCGTTTCCATTTAAATCATCTTAGGAAGATTCTGAAGATCACTTGGCAGGAGAAGATTCCAGACACTGGTCCTTTCTCAAGCTAAACTGCCCAGCTTCCAACTTTACCAACTTTACAATGGACTGGTCATGTTTTGGAATGCCAGATACAGGCTTGCCAAAAAGGCTATTTAATGGAGAACTCACATAAGGCAAGTGCTCCTAAGAGGGTCAGAAGAAGTGATACTGGTGCACCCTGGAAGGTCTCTCTTAAGAACTTTGGGGGCAGCTAGGTGGCACAGTGAGGGGCAGCTAGCTGGAGCAGTGGATAGAGCACTGGCCCTGGAGTCAGGAAGATCTGAGTTCAAATCCGACCTCAGACACTTAATAATTACCTAGTTGTATGATCCTGGGCAAATCACTTAACCCCATTGCCTTGAAAAAAAACTAAGACAAAAGAACTTTAGAATTGATTATACATCATGGAAGACAGGACCATCTACCATGGCATGTCCTCATCAATGAGGCTGTTGTGCTCTAAGAGGAAGGCAGAATTGAAACAGCTTAAAGGAAATATGACATAGGTAAGTTTAGAGTACCCACCTATAGCAGAAAGGGTTATGTGCAGACAAATTAAAAGTACATACTTTTAATCTGGTCATCTCAAATCTGTCCCACAATGATACACACTCTCTCTCTTAAGTATTCAAATGAGAATTTAATAATTACTATACTTACTACCCAAAAGATATACAATTACATATATGCATATATGAAGGAAAATATCATCATAGATAAAAGGAAGGAAAGACAAAAGATAAAAGAAGAGAATAGTTACCCAATCGAGGAGGCTCCAACACACCTGGAAATCTGGCTGGGGAAGTCCCTAGATGTCATGACAGAGCCTCCAGGGGTCTCATTTGGGAATATCCCTTCAGCAGAGCATCCTCTCTGAAGGAATGGACTTCCAAAGTCCATTTTTCCAAGTAAAACCTCTAGTGCTCACACAAAAGTGGCATAGGTCCAAGGGTTTATAAGACTGAACTCAGTGATCCAGGGAGTTTCAATCAAAATATCCTCAGATCCTGAATACAATAACTTTCTCCAGGTGTCTTGTGATAAACACCCAGGGACAGGCCAAGTCCCCAGGTGTGGATGCCAAAACATGTTTACTAGGAATGTTCCCCAGCACTCCTTGCCCTAGAACAGGTCTTGATCAATCGTGCTTCATTTCAGTGTGCTCTAGAAGTTCCTTCTCCCTGGACATCCTTGTCCTCCTTGGATGTCTGATAGGGAAGATCTCAACTTCACCACCCCTGGTGTTCATATGGACTATTTGTGCTTAACCTATGGTAGAGCAGTCTGGGCTCATACTGGTCTCATCAGTCACAGTTGGACACATTGCAATTTGTTTCAAATTAAGAACAAGAAACTATGTACCAAGTTCATTATTAAGTGCTAGGGCTAAAAATAGGGTAAAAAATTGGGACAGTCCCTGTTCTCAAGAAACTCAACTTTAATTAGTGGAAAAATATAAAAGAAAGTTTAGCAATAGAACAGATGAAGAAACTGAGAAGACCAACAATTCAGCAGGGCAAGGCCCAGAAATCCAGACTGTCTAAATAGATGAACTAATAATGCTAGGAAACTGCAAGATAGGTGATAAGACCTGAGGATATTAAGAGATGTCAGGGCAGATGGTTATACCTGGTTGCATGCCATCTTGCCATCTTATAGGAAGAATGGAGGTCCTGACTCCCATGTCATCCAAGCCAAGCAGCCTAAGCAAGAGGCAGGGGCTGGGGGTGGGTTATTAACCAGGATGGAAGTGAGTCTTTCTAGTGCAGGATTGTCTGGAATGACTTCAGTAAGAAAGTTTAAAATTCCCTCATAATGAATTAGAGTAATTCAAAAAGAACAAAATAGGTGCAACCAAATCCTTGTACTTCTCTGAAACTATTTCCTTATCTTTAAGATGAGGGGATTAGATTAGAGTATCTAGAAAGTATAGCTCTAAATCTATGCTGCCAATTCTCCCAGGTAAGAATCCCTAGTTTGTTGCATAGATTTAAAATATTGCTTCCTAAAATGTAGCATCCAAAAGTATAAAAAAAATGTGTAGAGGTTATAAACAAATTTAATTTTGAGGAAAGGAAATAATTTCCTTATGATCAATGTTACCTGAAAGTTGTATGAATTGATTCAAGAGAAAACAGATACCTTCTTCCAGTAAGCCTGAATGACTATATTGAAACTTTACTTTGGAAGAGATTTCTGTGTATAGTTTGGACCAGATGGTCTCTGAGACACTTCCAATTCGGATATTCTTAAATACTGGGAATACAATATTCCCGATATGGACTGATGACGGCAGAGTTCATTGAGTCCAATGTCCAATAGAGCACAGTACACTTCCTGTATTTTGCTGACTGTTGGCAAAAGCTCATTGCCTGTTACCTCCACTGTTCTGGACAAATTGTTTTTATGAGCACAGACTAAAAGCACATTAGTTTGTTTTGAGTTTGTATCCCTCTTAAGGAAGATGTGAGTCAGCTGATTACTAACAGTAGGCCAACCTTTGAAATTCTGAAAGATGAACACAATGGCCTCATTAAAAGGCCTTTGCTAGATAACATTGTGGGAGAAATATTACTGATACTCCACAACTAGAGCTGCCTACTATTGTGAAGTTACAACCACCAGTGGGGACTCTTGACAGTGTTCCAAAGTCATCGGCATTGGTTATCTGAGCACGCAAGAACAATTTTAGTGTTTTCTAGACATGTGAATGTTCAAAATCAATGTTGATGTCAGATGATGGCAATGGTCTTAGGTTTTACTTTGATGAATTTCTTTTCTCAAAGCACACTTACTTCTTGTACAGCTTATTATCTTCATAACTTCAGATGTAAGTGGAAACCAGTAAACTTGAAAGAGTTCCAGATACTGAGTGAAAGGAATCTAGGACTGAATCTTGGCTCTTAATTTCAGAGTATCTCATCTTGGGAAAGGTCATATAATATTTCCATTACCCAGGTTGCTCATCTATGGAACAGAGGGATGAACTAGATCAGTGGTCCTCAAAGAGTAATCCACAGACCTCTAGAGGTCTCTCTGACCCTTTCAGGTGATTTGTGAGGTCAAAACTATTTTCATAATCTTAATTTCTAATACACTAATTATCAATACATATAGTTTGCATAAACAAAAGGGTCCTGAGAACAAAAAATAAGAGCCACCAAACAGGATGATCTCTAAGGACCCTTTTGAACAAGAGTATGCTAATAAATGTTTAACAGCCAGTTCCCCAGAACAGAAGAAAAATGTAATCTGGGCACAGTTTGAAGCATAGTCTACATTATTACCATTTTCTTTATCATTTTTAAATTTAGATAATTTATTTCTTTATTTATTGACTGACTGACTGACGTTCTTGAGAGGCAGAATGATTTGGCTACAGCAAATACTTACTTTAACTTCAAAACCGCTGATCTTCTTTAACCGGAGGAGGTCCTAAACTGACCCACAAGATATTTAATTCCTGTATTTTGGTGATATCAGTGCATTTTTTGGTCATCACTGATGTTATAAGTTGCCTCCTTAATTTGTGAGATTTAGAATGATTCAGTCTTATTGGATAAGTAAGACCTTAGCTTGACTTATTAGATAAAACCCTAATTTAGACAGGAAGTTCTTCTTTGTAAACTTGACATCCCAAAATTTCACACCATGACATATGGGAAATCCCCAACTAGAAACGGTAAAACCCTATTAAGCAGAGTCCTTAGAGACTGCTGGTTCTGTGTATGAAATTACCATCTCTGAAGAATAACTGATGATGCATGGAGATGTAATACTTTCAGTAATACTAAAAACTTATCTAGAATGAAAGTATAAGTCTGGATCCAACACATTTTTTGGGAGTATAGCAAACTTTCTCATGCACTACCTTCGAACTACAAATGATATTTCTAAGTATGATGACTACCTCATATAACCACAAGTATGCTTTCATAGTTCCTCCCCTTAAGCATGACTTTCCTTCTAGTCAATGCCTTTAACTCTGTCCCTTATGGCAATAGTTTACTGTTCCAACTCACTACGGGAAGGAAAAAGGGGAATTTGGATATGAACTTTCCTCAGAAGATTACTCAAGTTCATCTTCAAATTTTTCCCTCAACAAGCATTTCAGGTTCATTGGATCTAGGGATTGAAATAATTGTATGTGTTCTCTCTGCTTCAAGAAAGTTATTTTACATAAATATATATATATATATATATATATATATACACACACATACATTTGTACATGTAAATATAATTATATTTATAGACAGATATCTTTTGTTGTTTGGAAATTCCAATTTTATGTCAAAGAATCTCTCCTAGTGGTAATAGAATATACCAATCTTTCTCCAAGTATGTCACCAACTATACAGCCTTTCTCCTGGCTATATTTTCTTTTCTACTCCACCCACTTATCTTAAGAAAAATAGCTTCTTTGAAAATAAATGCTGGGGCAGCTAGGTTGCACAATGGATAGAGCACCAGCCTTGGAGTCAGGAGTACTTGAGTTCAAATCTGGCCTCAGACACTTAATAATTACCTAGCTATGTGTCCTTGGGCAAGCCACTTAACCCCATTGCCTTGAAAAAAGAAATAAAAAAAAAGAAAATAAATGCCAAGCCAGAAAATAAGCCAATTCTTAAAGAGGAAGGATTGGGGAAACAGATTCATATGAAAGAGAGAATAAAAATATGTGTTAACATCTCTATTCCCACCTCCTTTTGGCATCTTCAGCTACTCCATAACTTCTCTACTGAGACCACCATTTCTACCTTCTCCCCATTGTGTTCCAGGAATCATGCTGGAGACCCAAAAAGAAGCATGACAATCTCTGCCCTCAAGAAGTTTACAATTTAACAACAAGTAAACAAATATGTTATATAAAAAAATTAATAAAAAGCACTAGAATTGAAAGAGGTTGGGAAAGGCTTTCTCTGAAAGATGAAATTCTATTTAGGTCTTGAAACCAGGGAAACCAGAAGGCAGAGAAGTCAGTCTCTAGTCTCCCTGTCTCTCTCTGTCTCTGTCTCTGTCTCTGTCTCTGTCTCTCTCTCTCTCTCTCTGCCACTTGTCTATCTGCCTTTCTATTAATCATTTCTTTCTCTATCTATCTATCTATCTATCTATCTATCTATCTATCTATCTATCATCTACCTGACTATTTATCTACTGATCTGATTATTAATCTCTCTCTCTCCACTCTCTATCAGCTACCTGTCTATCTGCCTATCTATTAATCATCTATCATTTATCTGTTTATCTATCAATTATCTATCTATCTATCTATCTATCTATCTATCTATCTATCTATCTATCTATCTATCTATCTACCTACCTACCTATCTATCTACCAGAAGCAGCTAGTTAGTGAAATGAATAGAATGGTAGGCCTGCAATCAGGAAATTAAATGTGGACTTAGGCATTTACTAGTTGTGTAATGCTGGGCAAGTCAATCAGCTTATTTGCCTCAGTTTTGTCAATTGTAAAATGGTAATAATAATATCCACTGCTTCTTAAGGAATGTAATGCAGATCAAAGGCAATATTATTTATAAAATGCTTAACACAGTTCCTAGGACTGTTTAGTGCCTATTCCTTCTTTCTTTTCCTCTCACCCCACCCTCAACCCCTTCTTCTCTTCATACACTTAGGTTAGGGCCTCTCTTATGGTGCTATACTCTGGGGCCATGGCAGCAGCCCCAGTTTGAGCTTATTGAGTCTTTCCACAAAAGTAGGCGAGGTTGACTTTCTTCAAATCAACAAAAGGAATATGTGACTGCTGGTGGAGGCTGATCTTCAATAAATAGACCAGAAATTAGCGTAAATGAAATCAAACTTTTCCAAATTCACCAAAGTAGCCATCTGAAGGATGGATTTGCTCACATTTAAAGGGGAAAAACATATTTAGTTACTAAGTATATGCAAAGTGAACTTTCAACTGAACAGCTTGAGATGCAAATGGTGTTGCTGAAGTTTCTCCTTCATTCCTGAAGAACATGACATCACTGAGTACTTAAGAGTCATGACAGCAAGTGAATTGGATATGAGTGAAGGGCTGCTCTGCTCAGTCACCAGCCTCACTTTCTCCTCTGGAGCCATCTGGATCCAGTGGCCAGATATGAACTAGGACAATTGCAGAAGGCACTGGATGTGAAGCAAAGTTAAGTGACTTGCCAAAGGTCACACAGCTATTAAGTATCAAGTGTCTGAGGTCAGATTTGAACTCAGGTCCTCCTAAATCTAAGGCTAGTGCTCTTTCCACTGCACCACCTAACTGCCCACTGTTGCTAATATTTACATAGTGCTTCCTCTGTGACAAGGACTATGTAAAGCACTTGACAATGATTTTTTTCAATAGATCTTCACAAAAACTCTGAGATAGATGCCATTCATTTTCCCCATCTTTCCCTCCCCTCCATTTTACAGATGTGGAAACTGAAGCAAACTGAGGTTAGATGACTGGCTCAAAGTCACACATCTAGTGTCTGAAACTGGATTTGAACTCAGAGTCCAATTCACTGTACCACCTAGCTTAACACAGTATCTAGGAGATAGTAGGTTCTTAATTTTTGTTCTCTACCCCCAAGAGACCCTTGCTTCATCACCATTATGATTATTATGGTAGAATCATTAACAGCTAAGGGGCAAACAGTCCTACAACATGAATCAAACTGATTATTGAACAATCTATCTGATCTCCTCTAGGGCCATCTCCAGTCATTTTGATTCATATCTGGCTACTGGATCTACATGGTTCCGGAGGAGAAAGCGAGGCCGATGACTTAGCACAAAACCTCCTCACTCAAATCCAATTCATATGCATGTCATGACATCACCTACCTGCTGTCATGGTCTTTTTCAAGAATGAAGGACAAACGTAAGAACAATCCATCTAAAGTCAGCATATAATTGAATTATGAAAAGTCAAATACAATGGAATTCAAAAGGAATAATAATTATTAATCATATTTATATGTGTTCATTTTTATAAAACACTTTCCTTAAAATGACTTGAGAATATAAGATGAGGAAACTGAGGCTGAGAGGTTAAGTGATTTGCTAAACATCAGTTAAATGACAGAGCTAGGATTTGAACCCAGATTTCCTGCCTCCCATTCCCGAGCTCAGTAAGTGACACAATGCCAGAAAACTTCCTGGAATTCTCCTGTGGACCCTCTAAAGTGTGCGCATGTGTGGGTGCACACACACACACACACACACACACACACACACACACAGGCACACATGCACATGTTTCACGTGGCAAAAATATTTTACTCATGTGCTAGATGAAAATATCCAAGCAGCTGTAGCAAGAAGCATTATACAACCTTACCAGATGGATTGTAGCTCAACCTCCACCTTTCATTTTTTATTGGACAGGCTGTTTTGCCTTGACCAAAAAGTCCTAAAGACATGTAAACAGTCAGATGTGCACAAGAACCTATATTTAGATATCACATATTTTGTGTCACAAGGAATGTCTAAAACTTTCCTCAGACACTGAATAGCAATGTGAGCAAAGGCAAATCACTCAATTTCTCTGTCTCAGTTCCCCCATCTGTAAAATGAAGGGGTTGAACTCATGGTCTCATCACTCCCTCCTACCTCATTACTCACTATTCCATCCAGGCTCTTAGTGTAAGTTCCAATACCATTTCAGTATAGTGTGCTGAAAAGGAAAAAGGACGTGGCCTCATAAGATCTGGATTTGATTTTTGATTCTAACATTAGAAGTTAAGGTCACCTATCTGAATTTGTGATCTTGAGCAAATCTATTGTCATTTCTAAACCTCAACACATGAGCTAATGAGTTCCAAGTTCTTTTAAAACCTTAATATGCTATATAACCAACATTTTAAAAAACTGAGGGATATTGTCTTCATAGACAATAATCATGATATTGTCACCACAGGGAAAATAATCCATATACTATTGCATACAATTTCTATGTGAATAGGAGCTATTGTTATGATTATAACAAGTGACTTTGCTAGTAGGCAGTTTTAAGGCAGGGCTCTACCAGACTTAGGGCTGGGAATGTCAAGGGCTTCCTTTCCCAGAGAAGTCAAAGGAAACAGAAAGTAAGGCCTGGGGCCTTTGGTGAACAGAATACATTGTGTGTCCTGGGAGGTTTGATTCACACAATAAAAAAGCTCTTATTGCAAAAGGGTCAGAGGCTTGTACAGGAGACATGTGAGAGGTCACATAAGCCTGGCTTCATCTCTTAATCATTTCCTCTTAAACAAAGCCCCCGAGACCAAAATAACAACACTTCTCACTGCTTATGCAGCACTTTTCACGTTCAGAGGTGCTTCTTATCTTTTTTTAAACTGTTGAAAGAATAAATAGACTATAAGAAAGTGACATTGTCCTTCTGTTAAAGGCCCCTTCCTTAGGACTTCCATTCCCAGTGCTTGTTGCTCCAGCAAGTAGTAATAATAGCTGAGCTTTATATAGCACAGTAAGGATTCAAAAGCACCTTACAAAACATTATTTTATTTCATTTCATTTTCATAGCCACTGTCTGAGCTAGGCACTATAACTATTTATTATTTCCATTTTTTGGGAAGGAAATTCAGAGAGGTTAAGTGTTTTGACCATGGTCATATAGGCAATAAGGATAAGAGATAAAATTTGAATTCACTTATATCCTGACTTGCTCTTGCCAAAATATCACATTACTTTTTTTATGGTAAAACTTCATAATTTGATCATAAAGAATTAGCACCAAAGTAGCCAAAACATCCAGAGTCCTCGTAAATGTGTCAATTGTCATAGTTGTACAATGGAAAGACCATGAATTTTGAGTCAGAGGTCATGAATATGAATTCTAGCTCAGATACAACTTAGATGATCTTGACTAAGTCACTTAATTTATCTGGAATTCAGATGACACTCCATCTTCTACTCGGTGACTAGCACATCCTTCAGTTCTGGAATGTACTTTATTTTCTACTCCTCTTCCTCAAAGAGGCCCTCTCTTTTTAAAGATTTCTTCTGTATGAACTGCTTCATGATCACTCAACAGCTTCTGCCCTCAACTATTTTGGTTTTAATTATTTTGTATATTTTTTATATTGATTCCCTATCTATTTTTACTATATATATTTATATATGTTATCTCTTCTTTTAGAATATAATTGTTTGCCAAGACCCCAATTGGTGTAGAAAGGGCAGAGATGGTGGAATGATCTAGACTTGCTGCTTGGCAAGACAGGAACCACAGTAGAAAAGAGAAGCATGGTATGCTGAATAGTGTACAGTTGAACTGGCAATAGAATGTTTGAAGTGCAGCAAGAAAATGTTAGAAAATTAGAATAGTGCCATTTTGTGGAAGGCCTTGAGAATGAGACCAATGTAGGTATTGATCTAGTAGGTTCTAGGAAGACACTGAAGGTTTTGAGGAGATAAGTGAGCTGACCATATTCTTGCTCAAAAGATACTAATATCACAGCAGTAGAAAGAATGGAGTAGAGGCAAGACCTAGTAGGGATGGGGATACTTCTTATTATGTTATTGCAGTCGTTCAAGGTAATAATAGAGAAAAGGTGATATATGCCCCTTTAAAGTAAAAAAATAATCACTGATTTGATCAATTTTAGCATATTAGTTTTTATTAAGAAGCAATTCTTTGCTTTCTTGGTAGTAATAACACCACCCTAGACTAAATCACTGCCAAAGCTCAAGGGAAGCATGCTATGCTTAAGAGCTGGTTGCCCTAGCCCTGGGTCAATTACGCCATGGAATGCTTAACTACCTAGGGGTAAAATTGATTTCCAATGGATTACGGTGCAATATTTAGGATATTTTCTTGTCTATTTAGCTGGAAGTGGTTTGGGCTGTGGGAGTTCCAGGAATCTTTACCCTAGTTTAGAAACATGTTTGCATTATGATAATTTTAGCTTACATTTGTACACATAATTTTTGAAAGTTATTCAAAGTTTTGTATTTTTCAAAATTATTACCATACCCATTTGGTCTTTACAAGACATTAAAGATGGATTTTTTTTAGATGAAGCTACTTAGACTTGCAAATATTAAGCAAATATTAATATTGCTAGTATTTGGCAAAGTCAGGGCTAAAACGCAGGGCACCTATAACCTCACTCATAGCAACACATTTATATAACATCTGTTAAGCATGTTTCACATATTATTTAAACCCTTTAAATAACCCTGTTAAGTAGGTACTATGTTTATTTCTATTTGAGAGATAAATTGGAAGAACTATGAAGCAACTTGTCCATGATTATAAATCTAGGCCAAGTATTCCATCCATTATTCCTTACTTCCTTTTAACTTCATGCTACACAGGAATTACTTGTCATTTTAAAACTAGAAGGAATATAGATTCCATCTAATTCATTCTCTTGTTTTATAGATGAGGAAACTGAGGTCCAAGAAAATGTTCCATTTGTGATTAGGTTGTTTTAATTTTGAGGCTACATTTTTACATTTATTAAAGGAGGTACCGATTAATGTTACTGTTCTCTGTTTCTTGTCTTCTCTATTTTATGAGCATTCTCCTGTCTCCTCCCTCAAAATTGCATGGGCATATGGTGTTGACTTAGTAAATTCTTCTAAATGAATGTTTAGTTTCTCTTTCTTCCTCCCTTTTTAAATTTCTGGTGCTAAAGACACAATGTTCTCAATTACTTTCTTATCTGGAATAATTAAAGGGCAGCTTCAATCAACATTTATGAGGCACCTACTATTTGCAATAGAGAAACAAGGGAAGGGAAGTAGGAGAAAAAAACAACTTAGTACAATGGAGTTAGTGACTACTAGATTTAGAATCAGGACTTGGACTCAAAATTTTGACTTTGAAAATTATTAGCTGTACCACTTTGGACAATTTACAAAGACTTCAGTTTCCTCATTTGTAAAATGAGGGGGTTGGACTAGATTCACTCTGATTCCTTCCAGCTGCAAATCTATGCTCTAGGAATTTATATATAGATGGTGATGAGTTAATTTGAGGAGGGATAAAGCACTGACATTTGGCAAGATGAGAAAAGAGGACCACTTTATAGAGGAGGTGGTATTTGGGCTTAGTTTTCAGAAAGATAGAGAAACTAATTAAATCACTAAAGGAGGCCCAAAATGAGACACGAGGACCTAGGACTGAGCCTAGGAGGAAGGCTTTGCTTAGCTTAGAAGTTGGAAGATGGATGATGATGAAAAAATAAAGAAGGTAGAGAGGAAATTGTCAGAGAGGAAGGAGGAAAACCAGGAGAAGCTAGTCTCAGTGTTTGTGTGTGTGTGTGGAGAATGGGCTCTAAACAAAAGGCCATTGGATTTTACAGTTTAAGACAGTATTTTGGTTATTTTCTATTTATTCTCTTTATATCATGTGTATCAGAAAGTTCCTAGTTGTGTGACCCAGGGCTAATCACTTGACTCAATTTGCCTCAGTTCTCTTAATTGTTAAATGAGCTGAAGAAGGAAATGGCAAAGTGTTCAAGAAAGTCCCAAGTGGGATCATGATGAGTCAGACATAATTGAAAAGGACTGAACATATCTTTTAAGTACAAAGTTGTTTACAAGTTGTCTTTCCCATTAGACTGTGGGTACCTCGAGGACAGAAACTGTCTTTTGCCTTTCTTTATATCTCCTGTTCCTTACTTACTGGCGCCAGTAGGGACTGAATGTTTAGTGATTGACTGGCAGTGCCATCTCCCATCATCCTGATGTATATCTTGCCACTAGACCCAGATGACTCCAGAGGAGAGACTGAGGTTGGTGACTTTGCACAGCACCCCTCCCCTAAATCCAATTCATTTGCAAGTCATCTTCTTGATGTTATGGTCCTCTTTGAGAAAGAAGGGCTGATTGGTGACTGTGGCGTTTCAGTGAGTGCAGAAACTTCCAATAAGAGGAAAAGATCTTAATCCTCTTTGTGGCATGGATGAGCCCTTTTTGCAATATGGTGAAGAGTATGGACTCCTTCAGATAACATTTTGAATTCATGAAATAAATGCAAAGAAAATCAATTATTTTAACTTTTTTTTTTAATTTTGAAGGCAATGGGGTTAAGTGGCTTGCCCAAGGTCACACAACTAGGTCATTATTAAGTGTCTGAGGCTGAATTTGAACTCAGGGACTCCTGACTCCAGGGCAAATCATTTACTTTAAAATTCTGTCCTCAATGGATGAAAAAAAAAGTTTATGGATTCCAGGTAAAGAACTCTTGCTCTGGGGGTTCAGCAGAGGAAGGAAGGAGCGACAAAGGGATGGAGCATCGCTGGAAGGGAATAACAAGGTCAAGGTGAAGGTGTCTCCCTCCTCCTTCCCCCGCCCCTTCCACGGACGGCTGAGGCGGAGCATGCGCAGTTGCAGTTAGGGCGCCAAGGAAGACCAGAATCCCCTGCGCTCCACCCAAGGGGGCGGTGTGCCCTCGGCAGGGCCCCGGAGGCCCGTGAGTGCCCCGCCTCCTCCCAGGCCCTCCAGCTCCCCCGCTAGGCTCGCGGGCCCCACCGGATCCTCACTACGCCCCTAGGAGGCGGGTCGGCGCCCCCAAATGAAAGGGGGGCCCCGGGGCATGATTCCAGCGCCCCGCCCCCGTGCCCACGAGCCGGGCCAGCGCCAGCAGGCGGCTCAGCGGGCCGGACACCATCGAGTCGAACCTCCCGGGTCCTAGAGGGCGCCCAGCGGAAGTCGCGTGGCCGCGCCTCTCCGGGACTTCCGGCGGCGGGAGCGGCGTGGAGCGTCCCCCTAGGCCGCGGCTGCTGGGCGGTAAGTGCGTGGCCTCCCCGGGCCCGCGTGGGCCGGGCTCCTCTCGGGGCCGCTGCCGGCGGCTGGGCGGCCCCGACCCACGGCCGCGGGCCACGCGCGAATTGGGCCCGCGGCCCTGGGGGCGGGGGAGCCCGAGAGATGGGGGGCCTGGGGGCCCCGCCCCCAGCGCGCCCTCCCCTGCCCGAAAACACCCTGCCAAGGCCGCGGGGGGCGGGGTGTGGCGCAGAGCTTCCGGCATTTACGTGCCGTGCCACCCCCAAAAAAAGGGGGAAAGGGGGCTGATGTCCAGCGGAGCCCTGAATAACAGTATCGCCCGGAGCAACGGGGCAAGAAAAACAGTGACCGCGGGAGGACTGCCCGGGGAACGGGCGGGGAGACCCCAAGAGGGGCAGCACCCGTAGTGACGCTGCAGCAGCGCTGGCCCGGACAGCGGCGAGAGTGAGCCGGGGGCGCCGCGGCAGTGAGAGTGGCGGTTGTAATGTTAGTGACGGTGACACAGTGACATGTCTGACAGTAGTCATGGTAACAGTAATAAGTATAGTGACACAGTAGCAGCGCTGGCCGTGACAGCAGTGAGAGTGAGCCGGGGGCGCCGCGGCAGTGAGAGTGGCGGTTGTAATGTTAGTGACAGTGACACAGTGACCTGTCTGACAGTAGTCATGGTAACAGGATAACAGTAATAAGTATAGTGACACAGTAGCAGTGCTGGCCATTACAACAGTGAGAGTGAGCCGGGGGGCGCCGCGGCAGTGAGAGTGGCGGTTGTAATGTTAGTGACAGTGACACAGTGACATGTCTGACAGTAGTCATGGTAACAGGATAACAGTAATAAGTATAGTGACGCAGTAGCAGCTCTGGCCGTGACAGCGGCCAGAGTGAGCCTGGGGGCACCGCGGCAGTGAGAGTGGCGGTTGTAATGTTAGTGACAGTGACACAGTGACCTCTGACAGTAGTCATGGTAACAGTAGTGCTAACAGTAAGTAATAACAATTATAGTGACACAGTAGCAATGGCAATAATAGGAATGAGAATAGTAAGAGAATAATGGCACAGCAGCAATTAGAATAGCAGTAATAGTAGCAGGTGCCACAGTGGTAATAGTGATAAAAGCAATTAGTGATCCAGTGACAGTTTGAGCACTACTAGTAATAGCTAGTAACAGTGATAGTAGTGGTGACTGACAGCAGTAACAAAAACAGTGATAGTGATGCAATAGCAATTATAGTCACACTGGTAATAATAGCAATGGCAGTATTGACAACAATAATAGTGATACAGTAGCAGTTATATTTATTATATTTTTTACTTTTTAAAATTTTAAGGGGCTTGCCCAAGACCACACAACTAGGCAGTTATTAAGTGTCTTAGGTCACATTTGAACTTAGGTCCTCCTGACTCCAGGGCTGGTGCTCTATCCACTGTGCCACCTAACTGCGCCTACAGTAGCAGTTATAATAGCATTTATAGTAATAGCTATAGCCACCCCTACAATAGCAATTATAATAAAAATGATAATAACATTATTAACATTAGTGACAATAATTTTAATAGTAATAATAGCAATATTAGGTTAAAATAGGAATAATAATAGCAGAAAATATTTGCAGTAATAATACCAGTAACAAAGGTAATAGAAATAAGAGTAACAGTAATAATATTAACAATAAAATCAATATTAACTAATAGCATTTTTACAGGGCTTTAAAGTTTGCAATTCACTTTCTACTTTGCAAATGTTATTTCTTTAGGATCTCAACAAACCTGGGAGGTAGACATCATTATCCTGGGTGATGAAGTGTCATGATGCCATGACAGGGTGGTAGTACCATGACAAGCACATGAATTGGATTTGAATGAGGGGTTGCTATGATAAGTCACCAGCCTCAGTCTCTCCTCCAGAGCTATTCCTATTTTACTGCTGGGAAATCTAAGGCAGAGGGCAGTTAAGTGACTTGTCCAGGAGTCATGCAGCCTTTACATGCCTTGAGACTAGATTTGAATCTAGCTCTAGACCTTAGTCATGCTTTTTTCTCCATTCTATTTAAACAGAGTCTTCACTGGCCACTTAAAAGGTTTGAAAGAGCTTCCTGCTGGGACAGATGAGGTTGGAGCAGTGATAAGGAATATTGATTTATGGTTCTAAAGTGTGCTTCGGTTCTCTCATCTTCACTCTGTGAAGTTAGTGCTCTAGGATTTGAGGTAAGCTTGTTCTGATGCCTCTGTGATAAGGAAAGCTCTACATGTTGGACTGACACCATTCTCCCAATGTTGTTGCCAGGAAAGAAGGTAATATTTAAGGGGGTGGGGGGAGTGGACTAGGTTTGCTTATCTTAGAGTACTCTGCTAACTATTCTTGCCTTTATATGGCAACTTGTAGCACTTGAGGCAAACTTAGTGTTTAAGAACTATAGCTCTTCCCCATTCTTGTGTCCTTGGGAGGCATTGGAGCCTTTCTCACAATAATTTTTTTAATTGCATAAAAAAAATGTAGAGGACTTTACAAGGAACTAAAGATAGAGAAAATAAAGATGTGGATTTTTTTATCTCTTCCAAATTCACGTCCTCCCCTCCTTCAGGTTAAGAATGGTCCTATTGTAGAAGAAGAAACTGAGAATCACCTAGTGTCATTGGATGATTCAGTCCAGAATTTCTTTAGGTTTATTTACTCATTGCTAGTGAAGAACCATGTGGAGGACAGAGAGATAGCCTCAAAGTCAGGTTCAAGCTTTACCTCTGCCATCTCAACTGGATGACATTGGGGAAATCCCTTTGAAGACAGGAGGAAATGCACTGGGGAGAAAAGGCTTAAATATCAATTTATGGGGGTCTGTTTTTTGAGGAAAAACCAATCTCTGACTCAGGGAGTTAAGAACAGGCATAGACTTTAATTCGTAGGTTACTGGAGAGTTTGCAAGTTGCTACCAATTTCACAGGTTCATGCAAATTTCACAAAATACTACAGAAGTTCACAAATTAGGTCCTGTAGGGGAGTAGTTAGGTAGTGAATATCTTAAAGGAGATAGTTGTAAGGGCATAGTAGTTTCTTGAGAAAGTAATAAAGTTAAGACCAGTCAAGTGAAAAGAAAAAGGGAAAAAGAGATTTAGAGTAACAAAGATGCAGTTGCATGGAGTTGGGACCATATTGTTCCAGCAGCATGGTCTGGATATATGAACCCAGCTTAGACCCAGGCAAGAGTCCAGGAGAGAAAAGGAGAGAGAGACCCCGTGAGATAGACAGAGACAGGGAGGGAAGGAGGGAAAGAGGAAGAGAAAGAGAAGGACTTAGCATTCTGGCTCCAGGCATTCTTCCATGCACATATCACAGGGTTGGTGCCCAAGGAGTGGCTAATACAACCCTCACTGTGCCTTTTCTCCCAACCCAAAGGGTGTGGCTAAAAGTCATAGAGTTTGAATTTCCCCCAAAGAACAGCTCTGTATCTAGAATTTTCCTGCTACATCTTGATCTCTCAATGCCTCAGACAATTCCTAAACTTGAAATTTGGGATCAGGGGCTGATGGATAGAGCAGCAGTAGAAGCTAGATTCATTGAGGGGTCAAGAAGAAATAATGTGATGGGGGAGCATGTGAAAAAGGGAATAAATGATGGCATCTTAGTAAGTATTTATTCCTCAACCTTACCTTGGAGGGCTTTCCACAAGGCATTTCCTTACTAGGCTATACACTTCCCTTACAATGACTCTCAACACTGGATAATCTTACTCCTTTCTCCTCCCCCATGTATTTATATAGACTACTCACATTGTCCAGAACTCACTCTTGCACTTTTTTGATGAAGGCTTCCTTGATACCTTTGCCTGCATTTCTCCCTCATCACATCTAGCTTTATTATATTCCGTGTCTATTAGTTCCTATCTCTTCAAGAAGACGGGAAACATTTGAAATCATCATCTGTCCTACTCTATCTTTGTATTTCCAGGACCCAGCACATAGTAGGTTTTTAAGTGCTTGATGTCTTGCATTGATTGTAGTTAACAGTGACAGCATAAGAGCCTGTCCTTGAGGAGCCCTCACTAAATTTCAATAAACAAATGAGTACCTACTTGATTGAGACAGAGAAGCACTCACAATTGGATAGACTGGGAAAAACTCTCAAGAAGTAGGAGCTGAGGTGAGTTTTGAAGGTGACCAGGGATTCTAAGGGGCAGTGTATGTGAGGGAAGATGTCCACCAAGAGCCTTCATGTTTTTAAAAAGATACTTATAATAGGTGAGTCCATTTTTTAGGAATAATGCATCAAGAAACTGAAGTAAGTAATATATATAATTTCATTTTCTTCTCCTAGGATTCTTTTATTTGGACTGACACAGAATAGTTCTCTGCTCATAGTGTGGACCCTGATTGAAGATTATTTTACACAACAGGAAGAAGACCAATTCCACATGAAGTAAGTAATATTTAATGTAATCTCACCATTAGTAATGTATATAAAGACAACTGTTTTGAACTAAATCAGGACTTTTTTGTAAAATGTAAAATAAAAGTTGTAAATTTTATATTTTGAGGGATTTTAAGACTTGACATTTCGAGAATTCTCAATATTTTACAAACTTTGATCTGCTTGTAATATGTAAATTTGATATATCACCACCATCATCATTATCCTCACCATCACCTACTTCCCATTACTGTTCCCATTACCTTTTTTCCTACCCAGTACTCCATTGAAGAGCAAAGAATTTTTGAATATTTTTTCCTCCCCAGAAGAATTACTTCAGTTTTTTTGATATATTATTTATTTTATTTTCTTACCCAGATATTAAAAAAAAAATCAAAACTCACTTCTAATGGTTGCTAAATGTTACCAGGATATAGAACACTTATTTAAGCATTAAACCCTTCTTGTGAAGTATTCTAATGTAATTATTAATTTAGATTTACAAGATTGGGTTTTTTGGGGTATACATAGAAACATCAGAGATCTCCTTTAATCCAGTTACTTGTTACATGCATTCTACCAGGTGAAGATGAAATCTAGACCTAGGTCAGAATCTGTCAGGGATAAATATTGGATACCTATTTGTAACTACATGAATGAACACTGGCAAATTTTGAATATACTTTAATGCTCAAATTTTGAATTTAATTTTTTTTTTAGAATAATTTAATCACATCAAGAAAATACAGATCTTCCTCTTTCTTGTTTTTACATTTTACTATTCCATTTATTTGGCATAATGTAATTTAAATTTTATTCCTTATTTCCTTTTGTAAAATAATTTTTTATGATCTTGGTCATTAATACAAATATTACAATGAGTAAAGAAAAACAAAAAAGAGGATCGTATATGAAACAGCATTTCTGAAGTTTTTTTTATTTTTTATGATTTGTAGCACATGCTTTTTATCCCTTTTTGATTGCCTCTTGTGCTTCAGAAATTTCGTTTGTACTTTTAAAAATATATATTTCTTCCTACCACATCACTTTTCTCTCCCAACTCCAAACAAATAATGAGTTTATCCCAGATAATTTGCACCTTACTAAAATATGTCACATTGTGTATCTCTGTGCCATCATTTATTAGGAAATGGATACTTGCCTTTTTATTGGTGTTTTTGTATCCTCATTTGGTCACTGCACTGATGGGTGTCATGATGTTTTCCTTTTTTAAAATTTCATTTATTTAAGGCAGTGGGGTTAAGTGACTTGCCCAAGATCACAGAGATAGTGCCTGAGTCTGAATTTGAGACCTCCTGACTTCATATCCTTATGACTAAATCATCAGTGCTCTATCCACCTAGCTGTCCCCTTGATGTTTTTCTAAGCCATCTTTATATTATTTTTGTTATTGTGTAAACTGTCCTAGTTCTGTTCACTCTAAATCAGTCCAATTAAATCTCATTTTTTTTTATATTTGCATTTGTTTCTCAATTCTTTATATTTAGCATTTCTTTTGGCAAAATAATAGTCAATTATATTAATATACCACATTTCCTTTAGCTAATTCCCAGTGAGTGGGTACTTAGTTATTTTCAAATCCTTTTCTCAAACCAAACAAACTCTCTTAAAAATATTTTTATACATGAGTTATTTCACCCTGGCTTTGATTTCTTTTGGGGTCTTGGTCTCATAGTGGCATTTCTGTGACTTTTTGCGCTTTTTGAGTTGAATCAGCTTAGTGACTTTTAGTACAGTTCAAATTCTTTTCTAGAATATTTGGACCAGTTAACAATTCCATCGACAGATTTATTTTCCTTCCCAATTTTCTTCATTTATAAGTGTCCATATTGTCAGAATAAAAAAAAAAGACAATTACAAATGAAATTAGAATTTTGATATGGTGTTCCTCTGTAAGATTTCAATTCTTAGTATTTTTGTCTAGTGGCAGGGAGTATAGAATTCACAAATGTTTATATCTATATCTATATCCATATCTATATCTATATCTATATCTATATCTATGTATCTATATATATTTATCTTAGCATTTTTGATGTCTAATATATTTTTCTTTCATTGCAGATAGGTTTTGTTGTTCTGATTGGGCATTGAAATAGGATTGATCCATGCCATGGAATTCTTAAAGAAAACTCACTATCAGATTTTTTTTTCCAACTCTCTTTCTGACAAAGGAATTAACTAAGATGTGCATATTCTTTTTCTTTAGAAAATTATGGGATTTATTCTCCTACAAAGAAAGTGAAGCAGCATTGGATCAAAGAGAAAAACAATAGAAAGTAGTCAGCAAGATTATTTTTAAACTCTTCAGGATGCAGTTAGGAAGAGCCAAAGGAAATATTTCCCGAAGCACAGGCCAAGGAATAACCTTTGAGAATCAGTGTAAGACAGCACAGCAACGGAAGAGATGGGGAATGACTTCCCAGTATGACACAGGTTTCAGTAGATTTAGAAACAGCTTGGAAGAGAAACCCTATAAATGTACTCAATGTGAGAAAAGTTTCAGTCAGAGTTCAACTCTTTTTCAGCACTTAAAAATCCACACTGGAGAGAAATCCTATAAATGTGCTGATTGTGGCAAAAGCTTCTTTCAGAGCTCAAACCTCATTCAGCACCGAAGAGTCCATACTGGAGAAAAGCCCTATAAATGTACTGAGTGTGGGGAAGGATTTAAACAGAGCTCAAATCTCATTCAACATCAGAGAATTCATACTGGAGAAAAGCCCTATCAGTGTGATGAATGTGGTAGATGTTTCAGTCAGAGTTCCCATCTTATTCAACATCAGAGAACCCACACAGGAGAGAAACCCTATCAGTGTATTGAATGTGGTAGGTGCTTTAGCCAGAGTTCTCACCTTAGCCAACATATGAAACTGCATAGAGAAGAGAGACCTCATAAAATCCGTGGCAAAAATACCAGAAGGAAAACTCATTTAGTATCAACTTGGAGAATCCATACAGGAAGGAAGTCAGTGTCTTTGCTGTGCTAAACCAGAAACACCACACAGGCCTACTTTAATGAAAAAATAAAAATAAAAACTGCAACTCTTGTCCCCACCCCTACTCTCCTTGACATCAACCTCCTTTCCAAGATCTCTCTTACTTCACCCCTTCCTACCTCCATTCCAGAGAAAATGATTTAAATTTCACTTGGATTTATTGTGAGTTGTTGATCAGTGTGAAAGACTATGATTCCTTCTATCAATGTCCTTTGATTTGCTGGCTTTCCCATCTATAAATTTCCCTGTGGTGCTTTTAAGGATGAAATAAAAGGGTACACGAATGTCAGTAGGTGGTCATTGAGTTTTAGAATTGATCTGGCTTTGTATAAAGTAGAAGTGAAGGGAAGTGAATTCCATTCAAAGAATTGATGGATTAACTTCAATTGGATGGATTTTGTTCCTGTTGTGTTTGATATTTTTTCAAGGACTTAAAACTTAGAAGATTTATTACAAAGCCTGATCATGGATACAAAGATAGATTAAAGCTCATTTTTAATTGGTGGAGAACAATTTAATCCATGTCGGATTAAAGTTTTCCATTATTATTCTTTTATCATTTATTTATACAAGAGTATAATAGAACCCCTCTAATTCTCATCAGCTTCAAGAGCTCTCCTATTTTCAGCAAAAAAAAAAAGCTGAAATGAGAATTAGTATTCTTAGGACTTGGGTGTTTAAATTGCTTTACTAACTAATCATGCTTTTCCTTTTATTCAAAGATAATGCAATTATAAATTAGTAAATCATGAGTTTTTCTAGGGGAGGTGATGCATTTATTCTGCTTCCTGTGTGGCCATGATCTTGAATTTGCAAGACCAGGGTTGTGACTATAGTCTATATCCTGTGAACAGAATGAAGATATACTGGCACACATGGTTTTGGCATCAATAATGTACTTTAAGCTAACCATTTGAACTCATGAGCTCCTTGAAGTAAAAAAAAAATTATAGCATATCAAAATATCTTATGCTCTTATGTGATCTATTAACTATTATTAGCTTGTATGCTTGTTAATTAAAAAGATATGATTTTTGACTTCAACTTTGAGAACTTTAGAAACCTGGATCTTGAAGCAAGTTTTTTTTGCCTGCAAAAGCCATTAACTTAGTTTGTGTGCAGTTTGGCTCCTCCTTTGAAATGTTCCTCCCCTCCCCTTCCTGCTTTCTAGATCACAGTTAACATTTTAGAAGTCCAGGAAAACCTGTTTCTAACCTTCTGAGGGAACAGTGTCATGTTTCAGACATCCTGGCCAAACTTTTAAAGCTCAGGGTTTTGGTTCCTATTGGATGCCGAGATTCTCATAATTTTCTCTATCTTTTGTAATCCTTTCATATCCTTCTGTGCTAATAATGACAGTTCTCCATATGAAATAAAACTATTTTGTACAATGCCAGTCTTTGTGTTTTTTTTAACTTAAGTTTATAGTTAAGTCCTTTTCCACTGAGTTGATTCACCATCCAGTAGTCATTGTTCCCTTCTCTCCCAACTCCTCATCTTTCTGAATCATCTAAAAATGAAGTTAACTATCTCCATGTTCTAGTTTGTTGCCTTTTCCTGAGCCACTATTGAAATGCTATAAAAATTTCTTTTGAGAATTCTAAGGCATATTTCACTGAATATAAAAGTCAACCTCTTGCATCTTGCATTCACTTGATGGGTAAGTGGAAGTCTACATTGTACTTGAATTCCAAGTACCTTTAAAAAGATAAAGTAGGAAATCTCTAGTTCTCTATTTCAAGATTGTATATATAGTTTTATTTAGGTATGTGCCACTGATAGATTTAAAGTTTTGGGGATGCCAGCATTCATGACCCTTCCACTATTCTGATGAAGGGACTCTCCAAATTTATCTAGGGTGTGTACTGTTGTACACAATCTTATTTCTGGGCATGTTCTCTTAACTCCATCAAAATGAGATTGGAATGGAATTTTAAGTAGAGTAAAATAATTATATTAACTTAAATACATGAATGGAGAACAAAACTTGGAAACAAAAATCTAGAAGTTTCTATATCTCATTAGGTACTATGTCCTTTTATTCAATTTCAAGCATTTACAGTGCACACTGCATTGTTACTTGGCATACTGACAGGTTTTAGATATACTGTAGACAAACTTTCTAAGATGCAGAGTACTTTTCTCAGGTTTTGAAAAATTGCTTGTCCCCCACCCCCCATAGTCCTCTACTAGCATCAGAAACTGCCCTGCATGACCCATTTCTTATTATATAGCTATAATATTTGTAGATTGCTGGAGAAAGTGAAACTAGTCAGAGATCTATAGTGCAGTTATTTCAGTAGAACTATTCCTTATAAAGAATGGCACAAGTTTTAAATTTATTCTGAAAAGTGAATATCATGCGGTTTTTGCTGTTGGTATAGGAATGAAAAGGCCTAATGGGAGTAAAACAACTAAACAAAGCTCCAAAGCACTAAGGTCAGCATGGTATAGTACAGATCATTGTTTTAGCTAAAACATACCTTGGACATCAGCTTGCTTAAAGTTTAGTAAATAGCCCCTTTTATAAAAATTAAGGTCAAGACAAAGTCAGCCTTCACTATAAGGCATCTAAGGCCGTCTAGTCTAACTCCCTCATTTTACAGATGAGAAAACAGATGAGATGTCTTATCCAAGGCCACATGAGCAGTAAGTGGCATATTTGAGATTCAGACTCTGGGTTTTTAAATTAATGCACTTTCTACTATGTTTCTACCATTTACCTCTTATGCAATGTGGTAAAGTGTCATTTTATTTGTAAAACAAATGAACTCGATTACTTTTCAGAGTCCCAATTACAAATCTAACATTCTGTGATCATATTTGATCATAGATCTTCCTGGAGATTGTTTTTCCTATCAAACTTTATGTGACTCCCAAGCAATGAGTATAAGCATTTGTTTCAGTATTTTTGAGAAAAAGTATTCTCATGATGTTTCCGTGATGCCATGACCTTCAAAGGTAAATGAATGATCAAAGAAAAAGATATTTTGTATAAAGTAATGAATATTTGATATGGAAGGTTTTTTTTTTTAGGGTTTTGCAAGGCAATGAGGTTAAAGTGGCTTGCCCAAGGCCACACAACTAGGTAATTATTAAATGTCTAAGGCTGGATTTTGAACTCAGGTCCTCCTGACTCCAGGGCTGGTGCTCTATCCACTGCGCCACCTAGCCACCCTTGATCTGAAAGTTTTAAGCTAGATGACTATTTTTAATCATGTTAGATAGTTTTTGTATTGGGTGGGATGTGAAAAAAAAAACTTAGAATATCTTATCTATTTTTATATGTCGTTAAAGTACAAAACCCCAGGGATATGCCACTTGGTAATAATCTATGATGGGAAAGTTCTGCTCACCTTCCAACTAATTCTATAGTTAATTTTTTAAATGTTAAATCAGAGTTCTGAATACGAATCTTGCAATAATGCAAATTATTTTGCCTTTTTTTTCTCCTAGACTGTCAATAACTTGTTGATTGACTCATTCCCAAAATAATACACATAAGGAAATTTTATTCATATTACAAATTCTCAACTAGAAAGAACTTAAAGACTAGCCTGTCCATTTCCTTCCATTGGTTAATAGACTTTAAATGAGTCTAAGTGGGTACAATAATAAAACCAAATGAAAACCAAAACTATTTCCTGTGGTAAAGGAGCTTATAGGGAGTCCCTTGGACTTTGGGTTCACAAAAAAAAAAAAAAGAGCTAAGAGGGTCAATTTCTTTCCACCTTCTACCTTGAATACTTCATGGATATCTGAAAAAAAAAAGACAGGTAGGCCTTATGTTTTAAATTTTCCTCAAAGTGAGCACCAGGGTTCCTAGCTCCCACAGAAGTACTGTTTCATATAGGATGTAAGTATAGGGACAAACTTTAAGTCTTACCACATTAACTGACATAAAGAATTCACAGGCATTCATGACCAAAGTATTAAAAAATTTCTTGGAGCTGCTCGGTGATGAAGTGGATAGAGCACCGGTCCTGGGGCCATGAGGATCTGAGTTCAAATCTAGCCTCAGACACTTAGTAATTACCTAGCTGTGTGACCTTGGGCAAGTCACTTAACCCCATTGCTTTGCAACCCCCCCCCCCCAAAATAGCTCATCAGACTTTTCTTTCATCTGGACAAAGAGAGTAGATGGTTACTGTATTAATATTACTTCTATATTATTAAATACATATTATTGATAACATCCTTTCATTATCTTTTGTGCAATTTTTCTCTCATAGGTGTGATAAAGTTCAATATATTTTTTAATTTTGAATTTTTTTTAAGGCAGTGGGGTTAAGTGACTTACCCAAGATCACACAGGCAAATTATTAAGTGTCTGAGGCTCGATTTGAACTCATGTCCTCCTGACTCCAGGACTGGTGCTCTATCTACTGGAAGTTCAGTATTGTTGCAGTGTCCATTTCAAAATCCTTTAATTGAAGGATTATCTCCTAGTTTTCTCCCTCAGAGGGTCATGCTATTGGGGAAATCTAAGGACTTGTGATTTGAAAAAAATTCAAATCTCATAACTCTCAAACTTCCATGGTAAGTATTAGAGTTCTAGGGTGGGAGTAACATTCCTATAATGTACCTAGAAAAGAAACAAAAAAGGGAGACTGCCTTGATCTTGAGGTCTTTCCCAGACTTATCCTATATTGAGACAAGTAGTGAGTTGTTGGAAGAAGGGATGGGTAAAGAGAACAACCCCTTTTTCTTCCTTTTTTTTTGTTTTTTTTTGTTTGTTTTTCAAGGCAATGGGATCAAGTGACTTGCTCAAGGTCACACAAGCTCAGCATGTATCAGGTGTCCAAGTCAAATTTGAACTCAGGTTCTCATGACTCTAGGGCTGGAGTGCTATCCACTGTGCCACCTAGAGAGAGAGTAGAAAAGGCTAAAAATAAGAATCAAGGAGAAAAAGAGATAAAACTTCTATTTGCCAACTTCTAGCAAATTTGGCCCCTATTAGAGTCTTAACCAATCTCTATCTTTGTCCATTTTTCTATAGTGATGAGTTTGGAAAGTATATCCACTGCCACCTCCTTCCCCAGAAAAATTAAATCCGTCACTACCCTAACAAATAGCCAATCAAAGAATAAAAGTTTCTCCCAAGAAGTCCAATGCCAGATGAGCTTCTAAGTTGTGTGGGGACCTTGCTCTTTAGGAACCCGAAGGTCTGGGGTGAATTACGAGTCAGTCTTTTACTTTCATGGGAGAAGTCAAACTATTATGTGAAAAGTTCTCAGTAGTATTTAGAAGCCCAGACAATTTCACCAATAGTTTCTCATGGCATCTAGAGTAAACAGAGGCCCCCGGGAAATTAATAGCTTGCCCTCAGATGCATAGAAAAATAAACATCAGAGATGTCTGACTTTGGGCTATCAAATTCACTATCTGCCTTCTCCACTTCTGCCTTGAAAGAGTATTTATTGCTGTTTTCCAAAATGTTTCATAGTGAACTTTGCACAGAGTAAGTATCCAGTAACTATCGGTGGGATGAATTTAAGGAAAAAATGTCCATGGATTATAGAACTCAATGACCCTATACTTTGAATTGCACTGTACTATGGAAATGGATGGGATGGAGAGAGTCTCCTCTGGTGGGAGGCTGTCTCTCATTAAAGAATATCTTGAAAAATATGTTCAGCAGTAAGAAAATTCACATTTCCTTCTAAGAAAGTGTGATGTCAGGGCAGCTAGGTGGTGCAGTGGATGGAGCACCGGCCTTGGAGTCAGGAGTACCTGGGTTCAAATCTGACCTCAAACACTTAATATTAATTACCTAGCTGTATGGCCTTGAGCAAGCCACTTAACTCCATTGCCTTGTAAAAATCTAAAAAAAAAAAGTGTGATGTCATAGATAGGACATCTAGAATCCAGAGTCCTGACTTTGAATCTGACTGGTGACACTGGCAGCATGTTCATGGGCATATCATTTGACTCAGAATATCAGTTTGTGTATATAAATCTAAAATAGCAATTTTAACTCCTTAGCTTATGAGGTATTGAAAAAGTGCTTGAAAACATTGTTAATATATGTCCTTTATATATACTATATGTAGTTAGTAAGGGTAGCTTAGTAGACCTTGTCAAATGTTTTTGTGGAAATCCAGGTTTTTACTATTCCCATCTTCTCCTAATTAGATTGATTTGACATGACATGTTTTTAATGAAGTTTTGCTAGTTCTCCGTGATTTATTTAATCCATTACATATAGAGAAACCAACAATATCTTTTGGAATTTTGCCGGGAATTGAAGTCAATAACACTGACTTGTAGTATGACAACCCTGTCGTCTTCTTCCTCCCTCTACCCTTAAAAATTAAACCGTTTCCTCTTTTTCAATCTACAATTCTTGAGTTCTTGAAGGTTGTACTGGTTAAGCATAAGCTTAGACAGGCCCTACCAAGCTCGGCAAGAGTTTGACGACAGGCCTAGATAAGTGGGTCTGTTTTTTGAGGACTAAATTGAGGAAGCTTATTAATAGAAGACAGCTGATAATGAGCTTTACTTCCATCATCACCAAGTTTTGAATTTTTTTTTGTACCAGCAGTTCATCAAGTCTGAGATGTGAATTGAGAATTGAGAAAATAAAAACACCACAATAATTATTGAAATCACAAATGTTGAAGTATTTTGATACCCAAGAGAGATGTCATCATCCAGTGGGAGTTTAATCATTGATCTTGATTATAATGGGTTTTGTGACTGATATAGGTCAAAAGTTTAAGTCCCTAGCCCTTATTTGAAATCCGAGGACTATGAACTTAGTTTGAATGTTGAAACTTATCAGGTACTCCACAAATATTTGCTAAATGAGCTTAAAAATCTTTTAGAAATTTTTTAAAGGTTGCTTTTTATGGGAATGACCAGTAGATGGCGAAAAAGGCAAATTAAACAGATAGAGAATCATTTGCTTACCATTATCTGTTTACCCTGGAAAATTTCCCAAGGATCCAGTGAATCTTGAATATTAAAATGATTCACTTCTATAGGTTCAAAAAACAACGGAATCTTTACCACTAAGTGAAAAAAATAGTGAATAAAATGAAAGTTTGTTTTAGGGTATCTTAATATTTTAAAAAATAATCTGATATTATTGCTGAAAGAAATGCTAGGAATCATTTAATCCAATCCTTTTCTTTTAATAAATTGAAGTATAGAGAAAGGAGTGACTTAACCAAGGTCACCCTGAAAGTTAACTGAGCTGGTACTAAAATCTAAATGGTCAGTCTTGGATTGTGGGTTTCCTCCTAGCAGACTAGGGTCTCAAGACCATCTAAAACTGCAGTAAAGGGGACTAAAAGTAGTGTCAAATAGATTTTTTACATATAACTTTAAAAAAATTAATAAGGTAGCATGACAAAATTGTTCTATTAGATGCCTTAAAAAGAAACATATTTCCTGTGTATTTTATAAATGTTATACTGATTTTTTTATTTCATTCACTACTTACAGGACCCCCCCCAAATTGAAGCACTCCCCTAAAATTTGTGATAATTTTGCAAAATAAATCAACACATTGGTCAGTGTGAAACTGCTTACTCATTCTGTATTTCTTGGCTATCATGATTTGAGCTCCAAAAATATATTTATTTTCATGTCACAATTTTTGAAGTACATACCCTTCCTCTTCCCTTGCAAGAAAACCTACATTATAACAAAGAAAACTTGTTAAGTAAAAAGAAGTCATCTGGAACAGATAATGTTCATTGTCTTTAATCTGAGTTTGAATTCTAAGGTCATTTCATTTACTTGATTAGTTTTATATATATATATAATATACATATATATATATATATTATAATTATTCTTCAGATTCTTTTCTTTAGTTGGCATTAACTCTTATGAGTTCAATCTACTACAACCAGTATTTGTTTAGCTTTTTTCCTATGCTAAATACTATCCATGTTTCTCTATGGACTCATAATATTCCATTACTGTCATATGTCAAAATTTGTTCAACCATTCCCCAAACGGTATAGAACCCATTATTTTTTCTCTTTAGTATCATAAATAAATGCCCCTATGAATATTTTGGCATTTATAAGACCTTTCAGTCTGTCTTTGACATTTTGGGCTTATGTCCAATTCTCAAATATATTCCTATATTCAAAGCTTACATCCGAGTTCTTATCTCACAGGATGCCTTTTATGGAATGTTTGGGGGAGAGAAAAAATACTCTTTCATGAGATCATAACAAAACCTTTCTTCTTTACTTCTATGAATCTCCTCTATTCTTATTCAAAATTAATAAAAGTTAAGAAATAAATACTTTGGTTCTACCTTCAGTATAACACTATCCTAAGGGACTAGACCAGAGGAGAATCTTATTATTGAAATTATTTTATAATGTAAATTTTTGGGCTATAAATAATGGCCGTCATGTAGTATCCAAGATGGACCTAATCTATGTCAAATTTATTTTTCTCTCACTAGCAGAGCCCTGGCCTGTAAGATAGCAAAACTGCTTTTAACTCCCTCTGTAATCTTAGGTAATTCCCTTACCTTTGCTGAGTCTCAATTTCCTTTGCTTATAAAATGAACCAGTTGAACTAAATAGCTTCTAAGGATCCTTGCAGCTCTGTAATATTATGATGTTGGCATAGCAAAATTCCATTAAATGAAAGATGTTTTCTGTAGAATTTAAATGTTTTTGTTTGCCCAAATATATATGTATATACACATATATATGTTCACATATGCAATGTTTCATTTTTGGCCTAGTCATTGCAGTTATTTAATAAATACTAATAAAGTATTTTTAAAACTATAAGTCAAGAAAGATGAATATTTGTAAAATATCTTATCAGTCAATTATTATTATTATGGGAAGAAATTCTCATTTGACATTCAGCTTAGCTGTCTAAAATATGTTCAGAGCTTTTGTATTTCTATTTACAAAAAGTCAAAAATTCCATTAAACATTTTTAAATCTATGATGCATATGTCTCCAAATAACCAGTTTGATATATTTTTCACTCAATCTATTCACTGGGGATAGATAAACTGATAAATAGGGTGCAAAGAACTGTCAGTTTGATAACTGAATTACTCTCTGTGATTACTGAAATTTGATGAAAAGTTGGAGAAGGGTCATACGACTGAAAAGATGACATTTGAAAACTATAGGCCTAAGAGCTTGTCCTTGATTTCTGGCACAATTCTAGAATATATATATATATATATATATATATATATATATATATATATATATGTATATATAATTGGTAAAGGAATAAGTAGCCACAAAGATAGAGTATAGCTTCATCAGAAAAAAGCCATGCAGGATCAAGTCCATTTCTTAGGTTTTATTTATTTATTTATTTAGTTTTAGTTTTTGCAAGGCAATGGAGTTAAATGACTTGCTCCAAGGCCACACAGCTAGGTAATTATTAAGTGTCTGAGGCCGGATTTGAACTCAGGTACACCTGACTCCAGGGCCGGTGCTCTATCCACTGTGCCACCTAGCATTACTAAAGCATTACTTTAGTGAATGCTACAGATAAAATTTACTGAGATTTTAGAAATATTTAACAAAGCTTCCTGTCATTTTTAACAACAAGATGGAGAGATATATGATGTATAATACCATAGATTAATGGCTTTAGAAGTATTGAATGGCTGGGTCTAAGGAGTAGTCATTTATGGACCAATGACATCTTGGAATATGGCCTGTAATTGTTATTTAGTCATATTTCAATCATGTCTGATTCTTTTTGACCCAATTTGATATTTTCTTTGAAAAAATGCCAGATTGGTTTACCATTTCTTTTTTCCACTTCATTTTACAGATGAAGAAGCTGAGGTAAACAGGGTCAAGCAACTTGTCCAGGGTCATACAGTTAGTAATTGTCTTACAACAAATTTGAACTCATGAAGATGAGGCTTTCTTATTCAAGGGCTGGCATTCTATAGAATACCCCTAACTAATTAATTAATTGAATAGTTAATCAAAAACTAGTTAATTTGCTGTTTCTATTTGAGATCTCTACAGATTTGAGGCCTTGTTGAGAGTTTTATATGTACAAAAATATATGTACTTAGATAACATGTATGTATGTGATATAGATGTATCTTTGTGCATATATATATATATATATATTCTGTGAATTAATTATTGAAGGTTTGATATCAAAGAAGGCTTAATTATCAAATTTGAATATGACACAAAGTCAAAAAGAAGAACCAAGTATCCAAAACAATCCTGACAGACCTAGAAACTGAGCCAATCTTAAAAAAGATATGGCATTTAAGAGGGATATATGTAAAATCTTGTAATTGTATTTTTAAAAGTCAACTTTTCTAGTGCAAGATAAAGAATGTGTGGCAAGTTATTTGGGAAAGTATCTGATGATATAAGCTCAAAAAGAGTCAATAAAGCCATAACTAAAATAAAAAAAACCTGAGTTTTAAAAATATACTTTATTTCATTAAATATTTCACAATGGCATAAAAACTTTTAAATATTCTTTTTTAAAAAATTGAATTCAGGGGGCAGCTAGGTGGCGCAATGGATAGAGCACCGGCCCTGGAGTCAGGAGTACCTGAGTTCAAATCCAGCCTCAGACATTTAATAATTACCTAGCTGTGTGGCCTTGGGCAAGCCACTTAACCCCATTTGCCTTGCCCCCCCCAAATTGAATTCCAAATTATCTTATTTGCCATCTTTCCACTACCACTTAAAAGGCAATCAATTTAAAATAAATGAAAATCAGCTAAATCAGTAGCTAAAATCAATAAATTGATAGTCAGTGGTTTCTCACTAATACCAAAGAAACAAAAAGAGAACACTGAGTGTCTTAATTTATTTTTGAAAGAGAATGACTCTGGCAAGAGAAATGTATCCTGATTGATGGACATTTAAAATCAGGAGCTGGTCTTTAGCTCCTCCTGCTGAGAATTTGACTTGATCATGAGATTCAGTTACCTTCAGTAATCTAGGCAGACAAAGTCATCTATACTCAGACCATTCTGGTTGGTTTTCTTGTTAATAAATAGGGTCACTCTCAATTCCAATGAATGGCGTAACAAATCATCCAGATTAGATGCTGTTAACACTCTAAGCAGAAGTAATCTACTCCTAGGTGTAAATCCAGAGGCTTAGGGCTTTCTTCCCAATAGTTATGTTTTTCAGAGACTGAATATGTATATATATATATATATATATATATATATATATATATATATATATATTTGTGAATATGTGTTTAGAATTACTATTTGATATTTCATTATTTATGGTGCCTTTTAGCAAATTTAGTTTCCCTTATCACTTTTAATTTGTTCTATTTTTTGTTTTTACATGTCTGAGATTACTATTCTTGCCTTTTTTTAAACTTCATCTAAGCATAATAGATTCTGTTCCATTCCCTTATTTTAACTCTGTGTGTGTCTTCTTGTTTCAAATTTATTTCTTGTGAATGAGAAATTGTTGAATTACTGTTTCTAATTCATTCTACTATCTGGTTCTGTTTTACAGAAGCTCATTCTATTTACATTCAGTTAGGACTACCATGACTTTCCCTCCATCCTATTTTCTTTTGTTTATCTTCTTTTTTTATCCTGCCCTCCTCTGAAATCTGTTTTGCTCTAGAAAGTAAGAATTTATTTCTCCCTCTTTGGAGGGGAATGTTGAGAGAGGCTAATTAAATGTTTTTTCTTACCCTGCCATCTTGGCTTTACCCTTAGTCCCAACTAATACATTCGTTTTTTCCCTTTTTCTTTACTTTCTTTAATTTAGGAAATAAAACAAGCCTTTAAGAATATAGTAAAATAATAAGGCAAGTCCATATGAAACTGCAAATTTATTAGGTATAACTTTCTATTCCTTTTAAATATATAATAAATTTGGTATGTAAATTTCTTCTTTTTCTTTTTTTTTAATCCTTCCACCCATTCCTGAAATGGTTACCATTAGATACAAATATATGTACTTATAAAATCATTATATCTTATTTCTATTTATCAGTTCTTTCTCTGTATACAGATAATTTCTTAACCTAAATTAAGGCAAGCATAGTATCCAGGGCTAAGGAAGAGATAGATTTACTGAACTCTGTTCTTGTCAGATCATATCTTGGGTATTATACTTAATTCTGGGAATTACATTTTAGGAAGGAGACCATCCAAAGAAAACTCACCAGATGGTGTGGTACTTAGAGATTTATGTTAGTATTACTTGCTAGAACTAAAAAAAATTTACTTTGACTTAGGGAATACTGTGGGAAGAGGGACAGTCTTGATAACTCCCTTCAAATGTTTAAAGAGCTATCATATGGAACTGGGATTAGTTTGATTTTATTCCTGGGGGGGGGAGGGGGAGAATTAGTAGCAGGAGGCAAATTTAGACTTGAAGTAAGCAAAAATTAATTAATAATCAGAATTTTTCTAAAGGGGAATAAACTGCCTTCCATAGTTTAATAGTTGGTGCCTTCCCCTCAAAGAGGAAGATCAAAGGCTGGAAGAGACTCTGTGAGTTATGTTGTAGAGTGTATTCTTGTTTATTAATGGACTAGAATAGACTTCTAATTCTTTTCAAACTCTGTAGTTCTGTCATCCTATGGCATGTATATATATTTTTGGTACTATCAGATTACTGCCTATAATATAATAGATGTATTATAGGTATGTATTACTACCCAGAGACTCTTCAATGAAAGGCCATGTGATATGGAAGTTAGTAAGTTGATCTCAGGAATAGGAAGCCGTGATTAAAGCTTTGACTTTATTCTATCCTGGTTGAGTCATATTTCATTGTAATATGAGATAGAGTTTCCTTCTGTATACCAAGGAAATCTTAGGTCTGAACCAATTGTGTGGGCATGTTTGTATGGAAGTGGAGACGTGTATATGTGTATAGGTATGCATCATATATGAGTACATACACACATATAGATATACATCATACATAGGTGAATACATGCACATTTGTGTGAGAGTTTATGTATACATATAATGTACTTAGATAATATGTATACATGTGATATAGATGTATCTTTGTGTACATATATTATATATATTCTGTGAATTAATTATTGAAGGTTTCTACCCACTGATGTATGGAATAGCCTCCACAAACTGTGGTTGCAGGGGTGGAAAAGAGATAATGACCAGAAACACTGAAAAAATTTTGCCCAATGTTTTTACATTCACTTTTACGCATGAAAACAAAATTCAGATAAAAAGTAAGAAAAGTTATTATAATATTATGACTTCATTCAACTAATAGTTATTTTAGCAATTTATTACTTAATATGATATGCACAAATGCAAATTTGTGTCAGTGTAGAATTTTGATGTAGGTAAGAATTACCACCATCACTATCAGCTACTTTCAGCCTAAAAATGAATTGTATTGTGTTGATTGATCCAATTGAACAAGACATGTATAAATTTGAAGTTAATCTTTGTGTAGAAGTAAAAAGAGATCACAATAATTGCTTTATTTCTCAATTTCATTTTGGCAAATATTTAACCATCAGCTAATTCCAAAATTATTATAATCACTTAAAATTTCCCAAATTTATGATTATTGACACAATTTTTATTGGCTTTTAAAACACTGATATTACATTTCTTTAAAATGACTAAATACATTATTGATTTGAAGAGAAAATCCACTAGAGTAACTGAAACTATTGCAATAAATGACAATTTAGACACAAGAATACAATGCCAAGGGAAATAAAGAGAAAAAAAAAATTTATAGTAAGAAAGGATAGTAAAAATTATAAAAAGCTATTAAGAGATTAATAAGAAAGAAAACTGAGAAAAGTTCAAGTTTAGCAGTTGAGAACACTTACTGGTAACATACAGTAAAAAAATACCGGTGGTCAGGTCTACTGTACTTTGTTGTTATTTATTCATTTAGTTATGTCCAATGCTTCACGACCCACAATACACCTGACCCTCATATTCTCCACTATCTCATAAAGTCTGTTCATGTTTGCTGTTTCCATGATGCTATCTATACATCAATCCTCTGTTATTTTTTTCCCCTTGCATTACACCTTTTACTTTCTTTTTTTTAAAGTTTTTGCAAGGCAAATGGGGTTAAGTGGCTTGTCCAAGGCCACACAGCTAGGTAATTATTAAGTGTCTGAGACTGTATTTGAACCCAGGTACTCCAGACTCCGGGGCCGGTGCTTTATCCACTGTGCCACCTAGCTGCCCCTATTTTCTCTTGTATGAAGGCTTATTCTTTTTAGTGGTTTTCATCCACTTTTGATCTCATTGAACTTCAATGATTCTGGAAGTTAGAGTCAGGCTGATGACTGCAACTTTGCCTCAATTAAATCCAATTCCTGGGCAAATTATCACCCATCAGATTGTAATGACAGTGGTCCTCTAGAAAAGGAGGAACAAAATTAGGAAACTACAGAAGTTACATTATTTTTTTTAATTAGAGATTTTATCTATTTTGAGTTTTACAAATTTTCTCCCAATCTTACTTTCCTCCCCACCAAGAAAGCAATTTGTCACTCTTTACATTGTTTCCATGTTGTACATTGATCCAAATTGAGTGTGTTGAGAGAGAAATCATATCCTTAAAGAAGAAACATAAAGTATAAGAGATAACAAGATCAGACAATAAGAGATCAGTTTTTTCCCTAAATTAAAGGGAGTAGTCCTTGAACTTTGTTCAAACTGCACAGTTCTTTCTCTGGATCCAGATGGTGTTCTCCATTGCAGACAGCCCCAAACTGTTCCTTATTGTTGCACTGATGAAATAAGCATGTCCATCAAAGTTGATCATCGCCCCCGTGTTGCTGTTTGAGTGTACAGTGTTCTTCTGGTTCTGCTCATCTCACTCAGCATCAGTTCAAGCAAATCCCTCCAGGCTTCCCTGAATTCCTGTCCCTCCTGAACCAATGAACTTTTAATTAATCTCTAAAAAGAATATTTTTACTTCAAAGATGACTAATTATTTTCCATCTCATGATGGAATAATCTCTATTTTATGGGCATTTGTGGCATTTAAAATGGGTCTACTCATATACTGCAGAATTGATTTTTACTCAGTTCAGTCCAATCTAGTTCATTTCAGTTCAGGTTGAACCAGCAGATGATATTGATAGTTATTAAATGAATTTTCATTGAAAACTATACTTGTCCTCTCTCTCTCTCTCTCTCTCATAAGTATAATTTGCTATCTGGAATAGTGGGAATATGCAGGACTCTCTGGTTCTCAAGGAATAGATGACCTCTGATCCAGCATTACTTCTCTCTGGGTGGCCATACCCACTCTATTGTCATGTGGATTGTTTTGTCACACACTGAATCAGCTCTTGAGACCCCAGCTATCCAAGACCCTGGCTTTTTTCTATCTTGTACTTTTTAAAGCTCTAGTTATGTATTAGTACAACAATTATGTCCTAAAGAAAGAGAGAAAACTTGTGCAAATGAATGCAACTATTTTATTCTTCTGATATAATCAATGAATGCAATGAATAGTACATAATAAAATATCAGTACACAATTAAATATCATGAATCTTTGTTCCAATCCCAATCTCTCTGAGGTCAGGCAGTTCCCTGGGATTACTTAAATTCTAAATTCAGTGATTCCTTCAGCATCCCACAACTATTCCTCCTAACACTGACCAAAGGAGAGTTAACAATATGAGATAAATTGCAACTGAAATTCAACTCCCACACCCAGAAGGGCTAGTCTTTGTTATTTTTTAAATTTCATTTTTCAGCTTCAGTTTCAAGTTCTCTTCTTCATTTTCTCACTGTAATAATTCAATGACCAATTTTCGATAAAGACTCAGGTACTCAGAATTCAGCATCTCTGCCAGCTTTGGGAATGGATTTGAGATCTGGTCAAACTTGAAAATCTGAAGGTCAATGTTTTTCCATTCAATACCCTGTCTCTGGTAGGAATATCTAATGACTATGTAATGGCTAGTTCATCATTTGTGGATTCAGGGATCAACTTCAGCAAGGTGCGGGGTGGGAATTCTATCATGGTAATGCCAGCATCTTGTTCTTTCTGAACTGAGGTTAGCAATTTTCTGTTACAATGCTATATCTTCTCCTAGTTTCCTACAGACTAGCTAAAGCCCTATTCTCCCATACTACAATGTAGGGGAAGAAAAAAGTGAAAGGAGTAACATGCACACATACACACACACTCTTAAACACCTGCTAAATGTTTAGCACCATTTTAGATGTTGGGGATACAAGAATAATAAAATGAAAGTTCATATTTGTCATCAAGGAGCTTAAATTTCTCTTGGGGTAGATGCAATAGGTTCAGAAATAAGCATTTTTTTTTTCAAGGGAATGAGTAGTAGGATCAAAAGAAAAAACTGTCTATATCAACAGATAGATATGGATGGATAGATATATTTCTGAGTCATATCCCTGCTTATAAAATATTTGATAGAGGTTTACCATTTGCTTTTGGTATTACCATTATTAGCATAACCAGTTATTCAATCACTCTAATATGTGATAGAAGATTCTGCCTTAAAAATTAACCTGAGGTCTTTCGAAGGACCACATGCACCTATCTCTTTCTTTCAGATCCCAGGTCCCAACTAGGAACAAGATTATTTGAATTAATACAACTAGAAATATATCAAGCAAGCACTTTAGGGTGGGATGGTTAAACACACATGCTTAAGATGTTGAAGTTATTGGATTTTTCTTGGAAGAACAACTGGTAGCAACAACTCAAGGTTTCCTTTTTTCCTTCTATTGATATTGATGTATGTTACTTAAGGGTTTTGCCTCTTCTTTCTCTTTATTTAATGAAATGTTTCTAAAGAGAAACTTCTGGGAATTCCAGTTGAAATCTTATGAGAATTTCATGAACTGCATTACATCCCTCAGAAACCATTATATAATTTTGGTTTTTAACAAGATGGAGTATTAAATTGACACCATCAACAGCAATCTGTTAATTCAAAAGGAAAATCATCAAAGTACTTTCTTCATTTCTCCTCCATATTTCTGACTCAAGACTACAGAGTCCTCCAAATTCCCAGGGGTGCATGTAAAGCTGGGTTAATACCACTTTCTACAAATTAATTCCCCCAAGTCTCTGGAAACTCTATCTTCATGATCTGATCTCTCCTATTAAAAGTTCATAGTCATATTTGGTTGGGAGTTATCCCCAAAGACTTCATCTCAGTTGTCTCTTAAATTTAAATTCTTCATCAGAAATAATAGTGCTGACTACCATAAGATTTCTCTATAGGAAGTTGTCCCTACTTGATAATTAAACCCTCCTGGAAGAAAAGATAATGAGTTCCGATGGGCAGCATCTTCAACATTATAATTCTGGGATTTTAGGCTTCAAAGATTTCATTTTGTCTTTCTTCCAGAAAGAGGAATAATTAGTACCCAAGAGAAAAATCAATACACAGGAGATTCCAAACACATCCCAAGTGCTTTCTGAGGCTGCCTACTTTCTCTGTTTGACTTTCAGTATTAACAATCAGTGAATTCAAAGACCATCCCAGATTTGCTTGGCATCCTCATCATTTCCCTAATCCAAAACAGGAAATGTGGAGTATAGAAAGTACTTGGAAAAAAGAATATCAATGATACTAGTAATAAAGGAAGGTATGAATTGTGCCTTAGGATTTTTTGGTATATGTTTGAATAACAATCAGCACAGAGTTATACTTATATTAATTACTCAATAAATATTATATGTCAATATGCTTTTCAGAAATGGAGGAAGGTAGATCACACCAGAAACCAAGAGAAGGAGTAATATTCCATTGGGAAGACAAGAATTTTCAGAATGGATCTTGAAAAATATGGAATGTTCTATATAAAATTTAATTTATAGCAATTACTTATTCAGTATAGATGACCTAGAGCTGAGGTTAGTGCCAAGTATGTATTGGATTTTCTAGCACTTAACATTGTTAAAAGAATAGAAAAAGCTGAATTCCTGGTGATGATTTAATTCAAAGCAGGAAAAGGAGATATTCAAGGGAATACAAATGTACTAAATTGAAAGATAATATAGAAGAGGGGAAGCAAAAGCAGAATAATGTTAAAAGACAACTTAATCTTTATATGAGTAAAGGCATTGATTTGAAGAAAATACAAAAGCCAAAACAAAACAAAAATGTCTAGACTTCGAATTCCAAGAAATGTAGTGGTTAAATTAAACCTACCAATAACAAACAACACATTATGTAAGCAACCAAGAGGAAGGTATTGAAATATAAAATCAATTTAAATAACATAAGATTATTGTGTATGCATTGGAAACTGAAGGAGTGAATAGGCTCCTTATTTAAACACATGCTTACTCACATATGTAGGTATATATCACATGCACATATGTTTGTGTATATATTTACAGCATATATAGGTGGATATATATGCATATACCAATATCTATCTATATCTACACAAGCATATATGTATTTATTTAATTAAATAGACTAATGGGAGATGGAGATCTTTCAACTGTTCTAATCTAATAATACTTGATGGATGGGAAATCCATTTTCTGAGCATTATGCTTCCATGGACAACCACAAGCAAAGAGAAATTAGGACTCCTAGAGATAAATAAAATCCAGAAGGGGAGAATGATATGCACTCAGAAAGAATGTTGTATGATACATGGGAGAGAAAAATGATCATAGGGAAGACAGGCAATAAAATTGGATTATGTGATTGGGACACAGGGAAATTTCTGCTATGGGTAATGCTTAGATCCTCATTACTTTCCTAATGTATTTACATTAATAATAGTAAAAAGCACAACAGTAAAAAAGGGGGAAACATACAAGACAATAGCAAAGAAGAGTGGATTCACATTTGATACTTTAGAAACTTTAATTTCATGAAGAAGATAAAGAGATTTTTATGATAAATGAATAAATAGGCAAACCATGAATCCAAGAAAAAGTTTATAATAAAAAGGAAAGAGAATTGATGAAGAGAATAAGGTAAATAAATCCTTCCTTGGAAAAGACACAAAAAAGTCACAAACAAAAGAAATTTAATAAGAGGGGACGGGTTAGAATTGGTCACTTTATCTAAACAGAAAAAGAAAAAGAATGAAGGAAGAAATTAGATAATTGAACAAAAGCAAAAGACAAAAATCATAAAGATAAATAAAATTCCATACATGGGAAGGTTGACAAATGCAAAGGGACAGTTAAGGCCAAAGAGAGGAAAGACTATGGTAATAGGAATCTTTAAAGTAGATTAAGCAAAATTAACCATGGGGACAAAATACTATCTTAAAATAGAAAAATAACTAAAAAAGTATAATTCAGAAATATAATAATACTAGAGAAACCAATGAGGAAAATATAAGCTTAGCTCTCATAACTTAGGAATGGATTAAAAAGTAAGAGAGCGATGGTTTGAATAAGGAAACAAAAACTCCATAATATGTTGCTTAGAAGAAACATCTAAAAGTATATAAAAAAACAGAATTTGCATCATATCAGTCCACAAAAGCAATAGTTGCAATCATACTATCAGACAAAGGAAAAACAAATTTTCAATGTAGGGAAAAATGAAATATTTCTCACCACTAAATTTTACTTAACAACTTTTTTTCATAAATGCAGAAAGGTCAGATTGACTATTACCTGCTGCCTTTCATGATCCAAAACTCTGAAATTCTGCTCTCTAGTCATAATATCTTATTCTCTTGTTTCATCTGCTTCATCCCTCTTAACCTTCCTTTATTCTTATTGAGATCTGTAGTTCCTTTGCCTGTCTTTATTCTCTTAGCCATCTTGTTCTGCTCTCACAATTCTTCACGGAAATAATCAGTTTGATCTCAATTATCCTTGAATTCTTTTTTCTTTTGTTCATCACCAGTTTCATCTTGCCAAATCACAACCCTCTGCTATATTCATCATTTATTTCCACTGTTTCTATTTATGAACACTCTGGGAAAAAAAAAGTCAAGTAACTGTGCCAACTGGATTCACAATATATTTTTACCAATTTCACATGGAAAGTTAATAAGCAGTCCTTTTATTTCTTCAGAATTTCTTCATATTCTTTACAATTGAATCCAAACCTTTTTCTATATCTTTAGATTGTTATATTACCCCCCCCACCAAATCCCTTGTCTTCTCATCTCCTATTTTGTTAAGCAGGGAAAGGTCACCCTATGTCTATATATCTGCTCCAATCTTTTTCTTGAATTCTAGCCTAACACTAATAATATCTGCTGAATTGTTTATGATAGCTATTTGGAAACAAAATACATGTTCATCAATTAGGGAATTAAAAAAAATTCAGCTTGACATATAAATCCTTTTAATATCTAACTTCCATCTACTTTATTGACCTTTTTCATATTTTCCCTGTTCTGTACTTTGCATTCTAGTTGAACTTGCCTGTTAGCTATTTTCCGTAAAAAAATCCATCTCATGTCTTTTCTCAAGTTCTTCCCCCATTTTCATCAACCTCTCTCATTTTTGCAATGTACAATTCCTTTAAACCATACCTAACATTCTACTCCTATAAATGGATTTCTCTGATATGAATTAGAATTCATTAATAAATATTTCAGGAGAATATATTTGGAGATCATTCATTTTGCACTAATAGATAATAGGTAGAATTACCTAATCAGAATTTTATTTTATTTATTCTTTCAATATTGAGTGTAAATCCTGGATGTAGAACCCTAACAGATTTCCTTATTTGTCATTTTCATTTCTGTCCCTTCATCTTTTGGGTAAAGAAGTCAGTCATAATTCACTCTCTCTGCTCCCCACTGTCTTTTTGGGTTTTTTTGATGCTCCCTCCAGTCTCCTGACTTCCAATCTTTATGTCACTAAGTCCTTGATTCAATTGATACATACATATCTATCTTCTTTCTTTCTTTCTTTCTTTCTTTCTTTCTTTCTTTCTTTCTCTCTCTCTCTCTCTCTCTCTCTCTCTCTCTCTCTCTCTCTCTCTCTCTCTCTCTCTCCCTCTCTCTTTCTTCCTTTCTTTCTTTCTCTATTTATATCTATCTCACAGGGAGGCAAATACACACAAACACATACACACACATTTGCCTCCCTGTGAGATTTAATAAATATTTCATAATTCTTCTACCTTATCCAGTAAGTAATATCAACATGAAAAGCTTTGTCCTTAATTTTGTCTTCTTTACTAGTAGGTATTTTAAAGATTATCTTTCATGAGAATTCAGTCCAAATAATTCACATCAATGCTTTAAAGAACATCCAGGATACTTATTTTAACTCAAATCATAATCTCAATGAGTGAGATTATGAAATAGATTTCAATATGTAAGCACAAAGTAATGTAGATTAGAAAGTAAATTATGACATTTTAACAAAAACAAATGAATATTGTCATATAATAAAAGAATAACGAAGTACAGCAATTCAGGTTGAAAGGAATTTTCATTGTCATACATAAAAACAGAAAAATGATGTAAAATAAAGTGTTTTTTATTGCAATTATAGTTAAATTCAATGTATTCCAGGGATTTTCTTAGGATTCTCTTAAGCAGAGAGATAATTCCATGCTTAAAAAGTATTCCAAAGTGAAGTTCCTATCTTTAACCACAGGGTGGCTGGAATGTATAAAGGTTGGATGTGAGCATTTGACTGACAGCATTTGGTTTCTGATACCTAATGGTGAGACAGTTGGTCTATATTGCCCTCTGGTGGTTGAACAATCAATAATATCATTTTAACAAGCTCTTAGTCATTTGTTGCAAATATTTTGTTTCATTGGTTGTAATCACCAAAAATGATACCATGAACATTTTTGTACTTTTTTATTGCCACAATTATTCTTGGTTAGTTTCTCAGTAGTGAAATTATTGTTTAAAAAATAAGTACATAAACAATTAATAACATTTTTGCATAATTCCAAATTGTCTCAAGAATAGTTGAAATAACTTCAAAGGAACTGGAACAAAATGCCTAACTTCCCATAACCTCTTCATCAAAATATTCAATTATTTATTGCTCTGTCCTATGCTTTCCTTTTGCATTAAAATGTGGAATATTAAAATATATATTGTATAACTTGAAAGCATTTATCAAGTTTGATAAGCATTCTGGGGTTCCTCGCTGTATTTTTAAAAACTCTTTCTCTAATTATTTGTGATTTTAAGCATTAGACATAGTTTGTATTTCTTCCTTTGAAAAGTATTCATATGCTTTGTGTACTTTTCCATTGGGAAATGGATTCCAAACCCTTTTTTTAGTTGTTCTATCTGTATTTTCATTGTCTTTGCTAACACTCTAGTCTCTCCCATTAATTTGTTTCCAATTATCCAACCATGGGAAATGACAAATATACATCTTGTTGGAACTCTGTTGTTTTACTCAAACATATTTATGGTAGAATTTAGAGCAATTAACACTGGATTGATCAGAACAGATGATCATTAGTAATTACTCATGTCCTGTACTTTTGTCTCCTTTAGAAAGTAATTCAGATTTTCTGTTGTTTAATCTACTTTCCTTAACAGAAGAAATTAGGGAATCCATAGTCCAAGAAATGGACTACATCTGGTTTTCAAATGTCACCTTGGCTAAACATGGAGTAGCTCATCACCTATACTATTGTTGTTCCATTGTGTTCAGCTCTTCATGGCCCCATTTGGAATTTTCTTGTCAAAGAAACTGAAATGATTTGCCATTTCCTTTTCCAGCTCATTTTACAGATGGGTTTCTAAGGCAAGCAGGGTTAAATGACTTCCCCAGGATCACTCAGCTGGTAAGAGTCTGAAATCAGATTTGAATGCCAGAGGATGATTCTTCCTCACTACAGACCCAGGATTTTATCCATTATATCTCCTAGTTACCTATTGTATGCCTCCTATGGCACTGGACATTGGAAACACTACTAGGAGTAGTGATAGAAGAACTGCTATGTATCACTTTTTTTATATTTTCTCTTTAAATCATACCAGAAGACAAAGGAAGTTTCAATTAAATGAAAAAATGATCCATAAATTCATTTTCTTAAATTAAATTTTTTAAATCTATTTTTGCATTTTTACCCATTATATGCAAGAGCAAGTCTCAACAATTACTTCCAAAACCTTGAGTTCTAAACTCTCTCCCTTCCACCCCACTTCCCTCATTAAGCAAGCCAGTTACTTGATATAGATTAAAAATGTTTAGCCATGGAACACATTGCTACAATAGTCATGTTATAAAAGTAAACATTACCCCGCCCCCACCCCCATACCCATAGAAACCTCAAGAAAAATAAAGTGGGAGAAAGCTGCTTCAATCTGTAGTCAGATACCATTACTTCTTTCTATGGTGTGGATAGCATTCTTTATCATAAGTCCATCAGAGAAATTGCTTCAACATTTTTTCCCAGTTACAATTGCTAGCTATAATTCCCTCCATCCCATTTCCCCCACCCTCAAATATTCTATTCTCTCTATCCCCTTTCATCCTGTTCCTCCTGAAAAGTGTGCTGTATCTGACTACCCTCTTCCATGATCTTCCCTCTCTTCTATCACCTACACTCTATTCCCCCATCCCCTTTCTCCCATCCTTTTTTTCCTCTTATTTTCCTCGAGAGTAAAATAAATTTCTATACCAACTGATTGTGTATCATAAATTTTTCTTAAAGACAAAAATAAAGGAGTTTATGGAATTGGTTTTATTGTGAGTCTAAAGGAAATAAGCAATATAATTTCATGAATTCTGTTTTTATTATGGTTCACACTGCTTGTGAATATCACTTAAAATATAGCACCATGTAAATAATCATTTACCTATTGCAAGTGATGAAAATGTAGTGAAAATGAATGAAGGACTGGATGTATTCCTTCAAATTAAATCAATATGTTAGGAAGAGGTAACAGAATATATTTATATAGCAGTTTATATAGCACTTAACAATGTCCCAGGTACTATGCTAAATAATATTTTTTAAAAAGTTGTAAAAATTATCTCATTTAATATTCAAGTAGATGTTACTCTTATTCCTCTTTTAAAGTTGAGGAAACTGGCAGAAAAAAGAAGTCAAATGACTTGCCCAGAGTCACACAATTAGTCAGTGTCTAAAGGACTTATTTAAACTCAGGTGTACCTGCTCTCAGACCCAACATTTTATACTGTACCCACTAGTTACCTCGATTTTAATCATAGGGAAGGATAGTGAAAATGTACTGGGAAAAATGGCTAAGGAATAAAAATGGAGAGGCTAAAGGCTATACAGAAACCTCACTACCATCAACATGAATACTTTCTTTAGAAAAATGGGAGATGTGATCAACAAATAATTGAATTTGTATCTTAATGGGCAAGAAAGAAACCTTATTCCTGATGAAAACTTATTTCTCAATAGCCAACTGTGTATATTCAAACAACCAATTTGTTAGTGTAAAAAAAATCAAAATCAATCAAAGGATAAAATTGAAAACAAGACACTGTAAAGCTGAGACAACTCTAGCAACTCTAGCACTCCTCTGATTCTGGACCATGTATCTTATCAAGAACCTTGACCCCTCTTATTAGCCTATTTGGGGGGGGTAAGTTTTTGTGGGTTTATTTTTTTTTTGGTATTTTAGACACTTGTTACTGAAAGATTTTCCTGGAATTTCAATAAAGAATTCAAATTTTTCTTTTCTATATGAATTTGTCAGTTCTGAGAATTGTTAGTTGGTAAAGTAACATCCCTTTTCTGTAATCTCTCTTTTATTAACACATTTTAGGATGTCATCTTCTAACATAAATGTTGCACAACATTCTCAGATTTTTCCATTTTGCAAAGAAAAGAGAAAGGGGATAAGTATCTTTTAATTTTTAAGGTTTTTTTGCAAGGCAAATGGGGTTAAGTGGTTTGCCCAAGGCCACACAGCTAGGTAATTATTAAGTGTCTGAAATCAGATTTGAATTCAGGTACTCTTGACTCCAGGGCTGGTGCTCTATCTACTGTGCCACCTAGCCGCCCCTGATAAGTATCTTTTAAGAAGACACTGGGCTAAGACAAATATCTTATGTGATCCTCACAACAACCAGAAAAACGAGTCTTGAATTTCACTCTTTTTCTTCTTTATTGAATTATCCAGTGACTCATCTCTCTATGGATACTAGGCTATGCCACTGATTCAAGTGACTCATATCAAGTCCCACATTCACCATTAGATGGCTAAAATGCATAAGCCTTGAAAACGAGCAGTTGATTGTAAATACTTGGTTCTTATTGAGTGCAGGTTCTTACTTGGTTAGAATCTTCTATGACTGAACACTCATAAGTCCTAATTTATCCAACTATTACCTGAGTTCAGCATATATTTTGTTTCTAGTTTGTTCTAATAATATTTCTTCCTATTTAATGTCGTTGTATATATTCTCTATAGTGAAATTATATTACTACCTTGAAACAAAGAAAGATGTGGGGATAATTTGGGAGAGTCAGGTACCAGTGGTAGGAAAAACCTCTAAAAGAGACATTATATCCATATTATCTATTTTGTCAAAGAGTATAAATTAGTGACAATTCTTAAATAATTTCCAATTGCTTCTCAAAATAGTTGAATCAATTCTCAGTTTTCCCAGCAGTAAAAATACTGTCATTCCATCTCTTTTTACCTATTCCAGATATTATGTTGGTTCAATACAAACTGTACTTGTAGCTTAAGTCATTCTCAAGTCTTGGTATGTGTCATTTGGATCAGTGGCAGAATCTTGTATCTCTAGAGAGATAAGTCACAATATGATTCAATAAAGAATAAAAGGAGTGAAATTCAGGAGTCTCAATTTTTTTCCAGGGTTGTTGTGAGGCAACTTATATGGACACAGTTTGCATATTATGCCTAACTATGTTTTCCTTTTTATTACTGATATATATATATATTTGTGCCCCTGCTAGAATGCACTTATGAAACTCAAATTCCCCAAACACAGGGCCTTTTCTGATCCTTTTTACTATTATTACTAAGCACTAATTACCTTGTAGATATCTATTATGCTTACTTATTTAAGAACATGCTGTTTCTATCTGATAGAATATAAGCTTCTTGAGAGCAGAAACCTTTTCTCATACCCCCAGTTAAACAAATGTTTAATAAATTCTTATTGTCACTGATTATAGTTTTTGCTCCCTATTTTGATATTTTCCCACAGGATACAAGTGTACATGAAATAATTACCTTGTTCTGTGAGAGTGTTTTGTTCTGTGTAGTTTTTGTTTGTATTATAGTAATAAGATGATCTATCCTTGAAAGAATGATGTAAGTCATTCCCCATTCTTTCACTATTATTCGGATCTTGCACATCTCATTATATTTCAATTCTAGACATTTGTTAGAAGTGAAAACCAAGAATTTACTTCTTTATACCTAAGCTGATTGTGAAGCATTAAATTTTAATCAATTTATACCACACTCTCTTTCCAAGTATCCTCTATAGAAATACAATCCTTAAAAGCTAAAATGTCTTATAAAGCAAAATCAATTCATGATTCATTTATATCCAGACTATCTAAGCATATCCCTCCAATGGTCCCCAAAACAACCTTCTTGAGCTAAAGTATCATGTAAAGCAAGATCACTTCAATATCTCTTTATATCTACACCCTCTAAGTACAATCTCTTCAACTATAATCAACCCCTCATGAACTAAAGTATCAGCTATTGCATCATCACTTTCATGATCAATCTATACCCATACTCTTTCTCAAAATATGAGTCAGTACAATTCTCCAGAGTTTCAGATATTGTCTTTCTGTGTAGGGATGTACACAGTTTAATGTTACTGACCAATGTTTATCCCCTTTTCATTTATTTTTTTACAAAATCTTGCTTCTGATATTTTTAAATAATTTTGGTTTTTATAGCAAATTTGGAAATTATTTAATATAATTTTGAAAGTCCTTAATTTTGTTGAAAGTTAATTTTTTACTGTGAAAGAATATGCTGAATTTTTAGGGTAGTTTGATTATAAGCCAAGATCCTTTGCCCCTCCAGAATATTATAATTTAGGCCCTCCAATCCTTTAATGTTGAAACTGATAAATCTTGCATAATCTGGACTGTGATTCCTTTGTATTTAAATTGCTATTTTTAGTTGCTTGAAATATTTTCTCCTTTAGCTGGGAATTCTGAAATTTGGCTATAATATTCTTTGGAAGTTTTATTCTGGGTTCTCTTTTTGGGGGTGATGAATGGATTCTTTCAAGGATTATTTTGTCTTTTTGGTCTAGGTTATTAAGACAGTTTTCACTAAGAATTTCCTGAAAGATATTGTCCAGGTTCTTTTTTAAATCAAGGCTTTCAGGTAGACCACTAATTCATAAACTGTCTCTTCTAGATCTAGTTTCCAAGTCAATCATTTTTCCTAAAAGAGACTACATTCTCTTCTTTTTTTTTTTAGCTATTTGGTTTTGTTTGCTGGAATTTTGTTATCTCATAAAGTCATTAATTTCCATTTGTCCAATTCTAATTTGTTGTGTTTTATTTTCTTCAGCTTGCTTTGTGTTTCCTTTTCAAGTTGGTTTATTTTGTTTTTTGATACCAATCGGTCAATTTTACTTTTTGATGAGTTATATGTCTTTTTAATTAGTTATTTTTACTTAAAAGAGTTGATTTCTTCAGTCAGTCTTTCACAGTTGTCTCATTTCTTCTCTCTATTTTCTTCTTCATCTTTTTTTTGGTTTTTAAAATCCTTTTTGAGCTCCTTCAAGATATCTTTTTAGATTTGAGGTCAATTCATAAACTCCTTTGAAGCTTTATATGTAAACATTTTGTTACTGATTTCATCTTCTGAGATAGTGTTTTTATCATCCCTTTCAGAACAGTAGCTTTCTATGGTTAGTTAATTTGTTTGTTGACCTCTGCTCCTAAGGCATGGGTAGTATGGTCCCCAAGCTGGGTCAGGTCCCTGGCTTATAATTTTCCTCTGGTGTTGCATATTCCACTTTAGAGTCTAACACAGTCCTATCTGTTGCATTAGTTTTCCTAGGGCTCTAACTTTGTCTTCTGAGTTGGGGTTGAGACACTCACTGCTGGTCTGCTGCTATGCTGCAATGCTGGCTTGCTGAGCCTTCACTTTAGCTGTGCTGTGGCTAACAGCCTCCAGGGCTTTCCAGCTCTCCTGCCTTTTATCAGGTGAGGCAGACTATTACTGAAGTTCCCCCATACAATCTTGAGTTGAGAAATTTCATTCTTTATTATGTGGCATCGGTAAATTAAGGGTTTTTGTAGAGGCTTTGCTACAAATTGTTTTGGGAAAAGTTCTGGGAGCTTCCAAACTTCTACTGACATCTTGGCTCTGTCTGTATGATACTCTTTATGAACATTCTCATTGTCAATGTACACCTTCTTGTGAGAGACACTGTCAAGGTAAGTGAACTCATCCATAGTCCTCAGAAGTTTTCCATTTGCTGTAATCTATGGTTTCACTTATGTGGTGTGGTGCTGGCTGATAGAACACTTGTGTTTTCTTGTTGTCAATTAGTAAACCAAAATTAGCAGAAGCAATAGAAAATTGATCCATCATTTTTTGCATCTCAGCTTCAGAGGCTGCATTGAGTGCACAATCATCTGCAAACAGAAATTCATGTACCAACACTCCCTCCACTTTGGTCTCTCTCTCTCTCTATATATACATTTGGATCTAGCTTACAGTTCTGGACTGAACACATGCTGTCAGTGCTATACTGGTATTCACCCAACTTCTCATGTCTCTAGTCAAAGGCCAGTGGAATAGAAAATGTTGATCTACTCCAGGAGAGGAATTTACTTTCATGTAGTTTAACATACCAATGGAATAACAATTCCATATTGAAAAATTGAAAACATAGTAGAGATATTTCAATATTTTTTCTGAATTGTATAACATTTTATGTAAAATATTTTGAATATTCAACTTTGGTATTAAATTGTTCATTTTTCAGTCAAATAGGAAATAAAAAGTAGATAGAAACATAGGCTATTATATGCTAATAAAAATGTGTGCCCAGATGAAGGGAAGTGGTGATTCTACTGAACTAAAATATTTGTTATATTACTTCTTTTTTTCTCTAATTGATATTTTATTTTATTTTTTCCAGTTACACATTATAAAAAATTTTCAGCATTCATTGTCATAGTTGTGCACATTTATGTTATATAATTTCCTTCCACCCTCCCTTACCATCCTCATCCCCTCAAAGGTAAATCATCTGCGGAACATCGTATATCAGATACAGTGTTCAACATGTTTTTAGATTAGTCATTTTCTTTATGAGGAATAAGGACTAAGGGAAAAGAAAGAAAACCATGAGATAGGAAAGAAAAATGCAAGAGAAATTTTAAAAAAGTCAACATGGTGTTCATTCAGATTCTGTAGATTTTCCTTTGATTTGCTTCGTTTTGTGTTTCTTCTTCTGGATGTGAATAGCATTGCCAAAAACAGATCTCCTAGGTATGTCCTATCTTCCTTAGTTGCTGAAGGGAGCTGCATTCTTCAAGGTTGATCAGCTCACTATGTTGTTAATGTGTACAATATTCTCTTTGTTCTGCTCCCTTTAATGAGCTCCAGTTTCTGTAATTTGTCCCAATTTTCTCTAGAGTCTGAGAATTCATGGTTTCTTGTAGAGCAATAGTACTTCATAACAACATTTCATATACCATAACTTGCTCAACCACTCATCAATTGATGGATGTTCCCCTCAATTTCTAAAAATAGCTGTTATGAATATTTTTGGATCATGTGGGACTTTTCCCAATTTTTTATGATTTCTTCTAGATATAGGGCTAGTTTTGGTATTACTGGGTCAAAGGGCATAATGAATTTTATTGATCTTTGAGCATAATTCCATATTGCTCCCCAGATTATTTGGTTCAGGTAACAACTTCACCCACAGTATTAATTTTCAATCCTCCCACAACCTCTCCAACATTGATCATTTTCCTTTATTTATCATTTTAACTAATTTGATTGATGTGAGGTGAAACCTCATAGTTGTTTTAATTTAAATTTCTCTAATCAATAGTGATTTGGAGAAATTTTCTTATGACTATATATATATATATATATATATATATATATATATATATATATATATATAGCTTTAGTTTCTTCATTTGACAGCTGCCTGTTCATATTGTTTGACCATTTAGGAGTTTAGGAATGACTTGTAATCTTATAAATTTGATGCAGTTCTCTCTATATTTTAGAAATAAGACCTTTATCAGAACTTCTAGTTGTGAAAATTCTTTACAAGCTTCCTGTTTTCCTTCTAATTTTGGTAACATTGGTTTTATTAGTGTAAACCTTTTTTGATTTAATATAGTCAAAATCATCCATTTTACAATTTATAATGTACTCTATTTCTTGTTTGGTCATAATTTTCTCCCCTTTCCATACATCTGGCAGAATATTTCTTGACTTGTTAATTGGTCTCTGATATCATCCATTATGTCTAAATCCTTTTTTTTGTATTGTTTTGGTTTTTTGGGTTTTTTTTTTGCAAGTCAATGGGATTAAGTGACTTGCCTAAGGTCATGCAGCTAGGTATATGTCTAAATCCTGTACCCACTTTGACCTTATTTTGGTACATGGTATGAGATGTGGGTCTATGCCTAATTTTTGCCTTATTTTTCAAAAATTTTTGTCAAATAGCTTGTTTTTATCTAAGAAACTAATGTCTTTGGGTTAGTCAAAGAGTAGATTACTATAGTCATTTGCTGTTGTTTCTTTTGAATCTATCCAAATCCACTGAGTCATTACTCTATTTCTTTCTTTCTTCTACTTCTTCTTTTTATTTTTTGCAAGGCAATGGGGTTAAGCGACTTGCCCAAGGTCACTTTAAGTGTCTGAAACTGCATTTGGTGTCAGGTCCTCCTAACTCTAATGCTGGTATTCTATCTACTGTGCCACCTTTTAGCCCCTTCATTACTATATTTCTTAATCAGTACCAGGTAGTTTTGATGACTACCATTTTATAATATAGTTTTAGATCTGGTAGAACAAGACCACCTTCCTATATATTTTTTACATCTGTTCCCTTGATATTCTTTTTTTTAAAATTTTAGAAATGTTTTATTTATTTTGAGTTTTACAACGTTTCCCCCAATCTTGCTTTCCTCCCCCCCCCCCCCCACAGAAGGCATTCTGTTAGTCTTTACATTGTTTCCATGGTATACATTGATCTCAGTTGAATGTGATGAGAGAGAAATCACATCCTTAAAGAAGAAACATATAGTATGAGATATAGCAGAATTACATAAGACAACATTTTTTTTAAATTAAAGCTAATAGTCCTTTCCTTGATCTTTGTTCAAACTCCACAATTCTTTCTCAAGATACAGATGCATTCTTCATCACTGATATTCTTGACCTTTGTTGCTCCATATGAATTTTATTACTATTTTTTCTAGCTCAGTAAAATAGTTCTCTGATCGTTTGGTATGGAACTGAATAAGCAATTTAATTTGGGTAGAATTATCATTTTTTATATTGTTCTACCTGACTATCAGCCATTGATATTTTTCCACTTGTTTAGCTCTGACTTTATTTGTGTGAAAAGTGCTTTGTAATTGGGGTGACTTAGTTATTGCAGCTCTGGTATATTGAAGAAGCTTGAAATGCTTTGGGTGTTCCCAGAAAAAATGGAGTGTTATACGAGAGTCATCCTAAAATATATTTTGGAAATGCATGCCATCAACAGGTAGCCTATGAGGGTATGACTGCCTTGGCAATCACAATTGGTTATGGTTAGCTGGTAAATTATAGCATGATAAAGAATTGGAACAAAAAAGTTTGGAAAGACTTCTTCCTTCTCTTTTCTGGTTTCTAGCTTCCTCCAAAAGGGAAGATTGTTCAATGAATAAGTGGACTTTCATGTGGAAGTTTGATACTAATTCAAAATGGATTCTGAAAGCAAAACTTAAACCACATGATAGACTAATAAGAATAAATTTCAATTCAATATAAGAAATATTTAAAGATTTAAGGTATTCTAAAATGGAATTCAGAGAGGTTTTGACTTCTTTTTCACTTAAAGTTTTCAGGGAAAGGATGAAACAATATGTGGGCTCCTATATTTTCTTGTTTTAGATGAATTTAAATTCCTTTCCCGGTCTAAAATTGACTCTGTCTCATGGATTTCATTCTGTATACAGCATTTCTCAAAGCCTTTTTGACCTGTTTATTTCGTAGTGTATAAATGAAAGGATTCAACAAAGGGGTGATCACAGTGTTCACAAGGGCTGCCTCTTTGTTGGATTCTAGTCTGTCAGCCTGCTTTGGTTTCACATATATAAAAACACAGCTTCCATATGTCAGAAAAAGGACAATGAGGTGGGAAGAACAGGTGGAAAAGGCTTTCTGTCTCTCTTTGGCAGTTGGGAGATTGACTATAGTAATAATTATTTTGATGTATGATATGACTGTTATAGTGAGGGAAGACAGAATGATAACTATAGAAAAAAGAAAGGATAATGACTCAATTGTATTGGTATTAGAACATGAAAGATGAACCAGAGGTCCTAGGTCACAGAAGAAATGGTTGATGAGATTAAAGCCACAAAAAGATAACCGAGAGACCATCAGGATTGGACCAATGATTAATATAAAACCTAATAGATAGCAGGATAATACTAAGAGGAAACAGACTCTCATGTTCATGATGATGTGGTAATGTAGAGGGTTACAGATGGCCATATACCTATCCAGGGACATGACAGCCAAAAGGAAGAAGCATGTTGACCCCAAAAATAGAAAGAAAAATGTTTGGGTAAGGCAAGCAGCAAACGAAATTGTTTGCATTCCTGAAAGGAAGATTGCTAGCAGTTTGGGAATAACAGTGGTAATGAAGCAGCTTTCTAGGAAAGAAAAACTACTTAAGAAAAAATACATTGGAGTCTGGAGGCAGTGGTCAGACCATGTGATGGTGACAATGATAATACTTCCCATTATGGATACTAAATACAGAAGCAGGTGGACCACGAAGAGGGGTTTCCCTAGGTGTTGGACAGCAGGAAAACCTTCCAGCATAAATTCTTGGATTGTTGTCATATTAACTGTTTTCCCCATGTGTCTTACAGGATCTATAATGAGTCAAAGATCATTATTGATGAACAGATATTGTGAAATGTAAGGGAAGCAATCTTATGTTGATATACTACAGCATGCAAAGAGAAAGATGAAAGAAGCATTTTGTTCAAATGAAATTTCTCCAGAATTGGTGGAAAAGGGGAACAGTAAATCATGCAAGTTTTCTAGTCAGTGACTTGAATTTAAAAAAAGGACTCAGTAAGTTTTTATGATTTCTATATGCATTCAATTGATATTTTAAACATGTGAAATTATTAGTCTATTTCAAATTTAATTAGTCAACATGGAATTAACTTAGTATTTAAAAGTAATAAAACCTAATCTAAAATTATAGTTTCTTTTATCAATTTACAAATATGGTGATAGCCATTCTCATTGATTTAATATTCTAGACAGTTTTGGGGGGGCAGATATAGACTTGTGATTTCATTGACATAGGGAAGTTTGAAGCTTAACAGCAGCTATTCTGCACTTTATAATGTTAGAGAATTTCCTGCAGCATTGAGAATATATGTGATTTGCCTAGGGTCATAAAGTCAGTAGGTGTTAGATATTTGATTTAAAGCCAAGACTTCCAGTCTAAAAATTTTGTCTTTGGATCCCCATTGTCTCTTATTTTAGCCATAACAAAACTACACTTTTTCCTGATATTTTTCAAGCAACATCTTACATTTCCATAGAACTTCATAGATTACATTGCATTTTGAAAAGGTTCTCATTAGGGACACATAATATAAAAGTGGGGGGTTATTGCCCCCATTTTATAAGTGAGAAAAACTAGGCTTCAAAGAGATCAAGTGTTTTGATCAGTCACAAAAGGGATCAGAGCCGAGCCTTGAATTTTTCTCTTTTGATATAAAGTTCAATGCCCTTTTCTTAAGTAACATTCCTATATTGATTTTACTTCAGAAATTAATAGTCTATCTTTAAGGAAAGGTATTGTTATAAAATGACCTCTGACCTAAATAATAATAACATCTGCTAATGTTCAAAAATATAAATATTTTTTAACAAAAATAATAATGAATCCTTCCATAAAACAACCAATTGAGTATCATTTTCAACTTATTTTCAACTTAATTTTGTTAGTCTGATGTCATGGAGAGAGAGATACCTCAGATCAGGAAGACCTGGAATCAAATTCGATCTTTGTCATATATAAGCTGTATGACTGTGAGTAAGCCCCTCAAAACTATCAGGTTCCCTAGGGAAATGAGAGCTGTCCAACCCACAGACCACTCACTGGCTGCATGCTGCCCACAATTGTCCTGAGTATGGTAGAAAAAACTTTCAATGTAGTTCCTATCTGATTTAAATGTACTGATATATTAATAAAAAGCAATGGATATACATTTTTATGTGGTTTTCTAATTCAATGTGTGGACCATGGGGTATGGCATATATGATTTCATGTCACCACCCCTTTCTATTTGAGTTTGATACTACTAAGCCTCACAGTTCTCTAAAACTATAAGTTTCAGAAAAGGTGGAAACTTCAATAAGTGGATGGAATTTCCTCATCTGGAGTTCCTTATACTGATGAAATCACCAAAGTAGTCTCCATCCACTCATTTCTTACTGCTTATCATAATAAAAATTAGAATCTAACTATCTTCTGGAACCTAGTGCTAATTTTGTTTCAAGATGAGCTATTAGAATGCATCTCTACTGGAAGGGAGAATAGCATGCTAATAATAAACCAGAAGTTCAATAACCATGCCATTGGGAATTTTTTGTTGGGGCTACAATATGCGAAACAATGGTAGCAATTTGGCACAGCAGATATAATGTTGGTCTGAAGTCAAGAAGACTCATCCTGGAAGGAATAATTGACCAAGGACAAGTCACTTAACTCTGTTTTCCTGTTTTCTTATCTGTAAAATGAAATGGAGAAGGAAATGCAAAACCCTTCAGTAGCTCTTCCCAGAAAAGCCCAGTGGGATTAAGTATAGGTGAACACAATTAAAATGATTTAACAGCATACAAAATGGCTGTCCAATCCATCCAGATTTCTGGTCCTGCACACTGCTTTGCTAATGAAGACCTTGCTTGAAATGAGTGTTGGAATCTATATAGTGGTGTCAAACTCAAATAGAAATGGAACCCACTAATCCATATGAAAGTAGCTCTGGTGACCAAATATTGGCTTAGAAAACCATATATTATCCTTATCTCTGAAATATTGTAGTTTTATTTATTTCCTTATATATTTTCCAATTACATTTCAATCTGATTCAGGCAGTAGAACTCCCTAGTCAGTCTTTGATTTCTTAGGATATCTCCGAAACAATAGATAAGGAAGCAGTTTGAGGAGAGAGATACTCACATATCTGTGTTTATAGGACCCAGAAGTTAGAATCTTGGGCTCTTCTTACTTTCATCTTCTACCACCTAGACAGAAGGAAAAGGAAAAGGAGGAAACTCTTGCACTTCTTTTATCCCCATGTCATGAAAGGGATATTTTAGAGACACTAGGAAAAAGCAATTAAAACAGGGCCAGTTTTTATTTTAAGTTCTCTTCTCCCACAACTTCCTAATCTCCAGGCCAAGTTTTGAAACAATGCTCAAAATATACAGAACCATAGGATTTTGGTCACACCTTAGTTCTTGACATCCAAAGACAGATCAAGCAGATAGTTTTGTTTGTCAAAACTTTAGTCTGACTTACCTCATATCTTGAATGTTCTCCTTTCCCACCCCTCAGGGCAATGCATCTTGTGAAATGAGGAGGACTGGAGTGTTGAATACCCATGGAAAGAAGAACAGAGTGCCTTCAGCTAGATGATTTTCCCCTTTACATAGATTTTCTAGACATATACCTATACACTAAAGTATTCAATTTAATATCACATTTTCCAGAATTAGAGTCTCTTACAGAATGTTCAGAGTTAAGGACTTATCTTCATTACAGGTCCAAAGCATTTATGATGTTTCTCCTCAGATTATCTATCATGACCATGCAGAAAGGACCAAGATCAACAGGCAGACCCTGTCACACCCAGAAGTCATTAGAATTGTCAAGAGCAAAACATTGAGGAACCCAAAGTCTGGGGAGTATTCTCTTGACATAATAGAAATTCCCTTTAGGAACATAATTGGTCACTTTGAAAACCTGAAAATGCAGCATAAAGATTGTATGTATTTTTTCCACTGTTTTAATTTTGAAAAAACATTCTTTGCACATCAGCATGTTCCCTTGCCATTCTTTCACATAGGGAAAGATGGTTTATGGACAAAAATCAAAGAAAGGAGCCAATGATCAGTGCATAACTTTAGGTAACTGTATAAAGGAAGTATGGATAATAAATAATATGACTTGGAGATCTTAATACAAGGGGGAAAAGTTTTATTTCATCAGTTTTTCAGAGATGGGTCATGGAATTCTGGACTACAATAGGGCTCTACAAGGGTTCTTATTTTTTGTTTTGTATGTATCATTGGTCTCATTATTATCTTGGCTCATCTTATAGAATCTATCTCAGAGAACTATTTAAATCTATTAAATAGAATACATAGGATTATTAGAGAAACCACTTATGATGGGACCAATGTATTAAAATATTAAAAAAGAAATAAAAATTGCCTCAAATTTAGGGTGCACAAATTAAGAATCCTGCTTCTAGAATTTTATAGTTTATTCAAATTGAGCATTAATATGTTTTATGTTGCATGTAATATATTTCTGATTTTCTATTGCAGAAATTTCATTCTCTGAAACATGTTAGATGAAAGACTCAGACTAGATTTCTTTCTCTCTATTACCTGATGGGTACAGAAACAACAGGAACCAAGGGGGCAAAGTAGTTCTTCTATCTTTGTATATATAATAAAAAAAGGAAAGGGAAATGGAAAAGAATTTTATATTCACCACAAATTTGGGAAAAGTAGATTTCAAAGCAGAGATAGGAGATGTAAAATCCTATGGGCTAAAATTCCACAGAGGAAGGAAACTCAGGGGGTATAGGAAACTTTTACACTCTTGCATTTTCTTTTTTAAATACATTTTAATAGTGCTTTTTAAATAACCACCGTGATTTTCCCCTTGAATTCCTCCCTTGTTTCCTTCTACAAAAACACCTTATCATCTTAAAGAAAGAGAAAAAATCAGAATAACTCATAAACACACTGAAAATTTATTAAGATATATCATTGTGCATCATTCCCACCTTTCCATACAGTTCAGTCAGAAATGTCTTCCTGTAGATTTATTTTGATACATTTTTTTTGTTTTATTTGAAACTTCAGGTTATTAGTATATGATATGAAGGCTTGTAAATCCCTTTTCAGGACTGCCTATCCACCTTTGGTGTCTGTTTACCACTCAACTCTCATCTGTGACTCCAAGAAGCTATAGCATAGCATGGGCAGAAAAAACCATATTAGCAGATGGTCTAAATCAAGTTGAAGATAACTGATGGGCCTTAAATCCCTTGATAAATTAGGGGGCTGTCTACATCAAGTTTGTGAAGACTTTCCCTTGTGGGATGGGTGAATGAAAACTGTTTCAACAGCAATGAAAGAAGCTAAAGCAGATACTGGGAAATGCTTAGAGCTTGGTCAAACTTTGAAAACACCAAGGTCATTCAATGCATCCTAGGACATTCCAGTTGTCTTGACATTTTTGGTGAGAAGCAAAGAAACAAATAAGACCAAAAATTCATATACCATTTTAAAAATTATTTTCTATAATTATCTGATGAAAGGGTGATATGCCTCTTTTTTCTTTTTTCTTTTTAGTTTTTTGCAAGGTAAATGGGGTTAAGTGACTTGCCCAAGGCCACACAGCTAGGTAATTATTAAGTGTCTGAGGCCTAACTTGAACTCAGGTACTCCTGACTCCAGGGCCTGCTCTATCCACTGCACCACTTAGCCACCCCTGTGATATACCTTTTAATAAAGCTTGGAGTATGCAATAATTCCCCAGACCAAAAGGAAATGTGGTAATTGAGTCAGTGGATAGGGAAATAATCCTTTTCTTGTTATATCCAGAAGGATTTCTTAACAAAATGAAAAAAAGTGGTTCTCAATATATATATATTTCTTGGTTTCCATTCCACACCATTTCCTTTCTCCTTTATATATTAAGAATAACAACATTAGAATATTTCTTTATAACTATGAGACTTTTTAAAAGTAATGAAAAGAAGGAGCGGCTAGGTGGCACAGTGGATAAAGCACCGGCCCTGGAGTCAGGAGTACCTGGGTTCAAATCCAGTCTCAGACACTTAATAATTACCTAGATTTGTGGCTTTGGGCAAGGCACTTAACCCCATTTGCCTTGCAAAAAAAAAAAAAAAAACTAAAAAAAAAGTAATGAAAAGTTGAGAAATTAGGAAATTCTACAAGTTTGAAGACTAAGTGATGTCATATAAGCTTCTCTCCTATTTACAAAAACAGTGACAAAAATCCAATGAAAAATGATATGAAAACAACATTTATAAGAAAAGGGCAAATGAGGCAGACTCCTTTAAGATAATTACTTGACTTAAAAGTGATGGCATTTGGAAGTAGTGCCTTCCATTTCTCTGACCTGAAAGTATTAAGTTGTGCACACAGTTCAGGCTCCAGTTCTGGCCTTATGCCAGGAGTTCTGCATAGTAACTGATGTGATTAATTTTATATTGAAATTCTTTTTTTGGTGCAGTAGGTAGAGCACTGTTCCAGAAATCAAGAGAACTTGAGATCAAATTTGCCCTCAGACACATACTAATTGGGTGACCTTGGGTAAATCACTTAACCCTGATTGCTTTTCATCCAGGGATTTCTCCAGCCATCCCTATTCATATTTCTTCACTGAACCCAGATGGTTCTGGAGAAGAAAGTAAGGATGGAGGCTTATCACAGTACTCCCTCATTCAAACCCCATTCAAGTGCATGTAGCTGGACAACTCCACAACTTAAAGGCAGATAGGGAGTAAAGTTTATGATCAGGACTTGATAGTAGGTAAAGGAAATTTGAAGTTGTGGCTGGGGCAAGAACATCACCCAGCATGGCTGGTTTCCATAATATTGAACACAAAAGAAAAGGGACTTTTGTCAGTTCATTGCCAATGCTGGTTATGAAAATGACAATATAGGAAAAATGTGTGCAAAGGAGCTACGTACTATGGGAGGAAGGAAATTCCTGGGGGAAAAGTAAGTTTTATAAGAAAATGTTTGAAAATTCTAGATAGGACCAAAGAGCAGTTCCAATAAGAATCAGAATGGTTCATAAGATGAAGGAAATAAGCACCTATTATGTGCCACACACTGAGTTAAGTGTATTACAAATATCTCATTTGATTATCTTCTGATACTGATCTTTCCTGATGAGATTTCCTTCTTGTGCCCAAAACACAAAGCCATATAACACAGATAAAACTTTTGCTAAGTCTTCTAATGTTTTCTAATGGTTTTGAAACATTTCTCTATGAAATTATTGTATAACTATAAGAAATGTAACATACACATTCATATACACTTACTCATAGAGAGAGACATGTAGTAGGAAGGCATCATTTTATATGAACTTTAGTAACTACAATCTTCCTTCCTGACTGACATCTGAATGACTGCCTGATCAACACTGTTGTTGCTTATAAAATTACCTTTGTATTAATAACAATATTATGCAATATAGTGAAAATAGAAAGAACAGACTATTATTTTTATTCTGCTATTTTCTTTTCCAGTTCATTTTAAAATGAGGAAATTGAGGCAAACAGGATAAAGTGACTTGTTGAGGATCATGTAGTAGCAGGTGTCTGAAGCAAGTTTACACTGAGGTTCTTCTAACTCTAAACCAAGTGATCTCTTCACTGCTTTACCTAGACGCCTTAGGTCAGACTCACTCCACACCAAATCACAACTCTCTGAAGTGTTTAAGCAGCTACTCTATGCTTTCACATGCTTTCACAGTTCTTCTCTAAATTCTAAATACAAGCCAGTCTTCCTCAGGTTTTATACCATTGCAAAATATTAAAGCTCCTATCCAGCAGGGGGAGTAATGCAGCTCAGGAGAGAAAGGAGACCCATACACAAGGATGGGATTGCTAGCAGGGCAATCTAGCAAATCCTTCTAATAAAGCACTAGACATACTTTTAAAGAAGAAAAACACATTATGTACATACGAGAGAAATAAGTCAGAATGTCCCAGACTGTGCTCAAGGCTGAGACCCTTGGCAAAACAGTTTTCCAGGAAGACCAGATGTATCTTTTTTTTTCAGGCAAGTCATTTTTTTATGTGATAATAAAACAGAAGTACATGGAAAACTTTTGCAGGAGTCAAATCTGCATGAAGTCAAACTGACCTTTTTCTGAACTCTTCCTGCAGTTCTAAACAGCAAAATTTGAGTTGTCCATTTGTTTTTATTCTCTTCTCTTACTACATAAACAATTTTTCCCATCATATATATATATGTATATATGTATCTATGTATCTATGTATCTATGTATGTATGTATGTATCTATCTATCTATATATTTAATGTCTTTTATGACATTCTTTATCTACAATTCACTCATTATAGTGGCTTTCACCTTTCCATTGTTTACTCTTTCCCTTCCCTTTCAACTGAGAAATTAGCCTTATATTTTATTTAAAAGTTAAAGTCATTTGCAAAAACCTCCCTCTTATCATGTTGGAAATGGATTGATGTTAGGTTAGCTAGGCTTTAACTGGCAGAATTGGCTCCGTGTGTGACCATCAATTTACTGATTTATTAGAAGTTTCTATATATCCAATACTACATTTAGGTAAGGAATGAAAAGTTCCAATGAGTGCATTTGATATAGCCAACTTCGCTTAATCACGTAGGGAAGTTTAACTATTTTTCTTTATCACAATATCCTTGTGTTTGATAGAGAGGCAGTCACAGAGCATTCCACAAACTTATTGACTATATCTAAGTTTTCTCTTTCACTCAATCCCTGTGAATCTTCCTACAAACAATAATCCAATACAAGAAGAGAAACCCATGAATTTGATTTTTCCATCATGATATGAGTCCCATTTTATACCTCTGTCACTATTTCTATAACTGGAAGGATGGGAACAAGCATGATTTTATCCCTTTGAATGATAAGCTACTTGACTTCTGAATCTTTGAGCAATTGTGCCCTTTCTCAGTAGTAGAATTATGATCTCACTTTCTCTCTGATCCTTATTTCCCATCAGTTTCTACCTCTTCCTTCACTTCTTTCTCACATGCAGAGATGGGCGTTCCCCTTGGCAAGGCTTTCACAAGAAATTAAATTTCCTCACATCTTCTTTAGCAAAATGTCATTCTATTATATTTACTCTCTGTCTAATATTCTATCATTCCTTGTCTAGAGGTGGCTTTCTATAGACATACCTATTTTTCCCCTTTTTCAAAACATCCTCACTTGATTCCTAGATTCCTGTTAGCTATCATCCTATAAGTGCTCTCTTTTGTGGCTAAACCCCTTAAAAGCTAATATAAAATGGGTACATTTTCTTCCATTCCTCTCTCTCTAGCATCTTACCTTTTCAGAATTTGACTTTCAATCTCATCATTCCACCAAAACTTTTTCTTTTTTTAATTTTTGATGATCTCTTAATCACCAAAGTCAAATCCAATCACTTCTCAGTTCTCATCCTTTTTGACCTCCTGTAGGTTTATGACCACCATCTTCTCCTTTATATTCTCTAGACTTCTGTGAAACTATTCTCTGAAGTTTCTCCTTTAAGCTATGTGACCATTTGTTCATTGTCTCCTGTGCTTGATCTTCATTAACATCACATTTGCCAGAGGCAGAGCCAAGATAGAAAAGAGTAAAGGCAATAATTTATCTGAGCAGTCCTTAAACTCCTCCAAGTAACTTTAAATAATGTCTCTCGACAAATTTTAGAATTGCAGAATCCACAAAAGGATGGAATGGAACAACTTCCCAGCCCAAGACACCTTAGAAGATGTACAGGAAAGGTCTGTTGTATCAGGGTGAGAGAAGAATTTCAATCTAGAAAAAATCTTAAGGCAACTAATTCAGTGGCTTCAGCAACTCCTTCCAGAACTCTCAACCCACAGATGGAAAGAGGGGTCACCCAAATGATCAGGAGGAGTTTACAGGGTTTTGTGTTAGAATTGTTTTGCTCATACTTGCATTGGGATCACCATCCTGGGTTAGAGTTCCACAGTGAAGAAGAACAGTACTACACTAGAATCTGTGACCATAGGGATGTAGGGACTCTCCTCACAATTTCAGGACAGCAAAGAGTGCTTGTGTCACTCACAAAAAAGCATACAAACCAGGAAAATAGTAAACACATTTATATCATGCCTCCAAGTCTCTAGAAGTATCTCTGAAAAAAGCAATAGAAAACCCTTTAAGTTTGGGGCACTAGAAGCTGAGCTCTACTTTAACAAAGAGATGAAAGAGAAGTAATAAGTTGGGAAAATGAGGAAAAATAGAAAAGAACTGACCATAGAAAACTACTATTGTGACAAGGATTAAAATATATACTCAAAGGGGCATTTAGGTGACACAGTGGATAGAGCACTCAAGAGGACCTGAGTTCAAATTTGACCTCAGATACTTAATAATTACCTGTGTGACCTTGGTCAAGTCACTTAGTCCCCTCCTTCCTATTGCACAAAACAAAAAAAGATTTACTTAAAACATACATTCTCAGAAGATAATAAAATCAAAGCTCCTACATTTGAAGTCTCCAAAGAATTTTGAAAATCAAGCAAGAAAGGCAGAGGTAAAATTAGGAAGAGAAATGAGAGAAATGAGATGCAAGACAATCATGAAAAATGAGTCAGTACCTTGGTAAAAGAAACATACATGAAAAATGTTGAAGAAAATTACACCTTTGAAACCAAACTAGGTCAGATGGGAAAAGAGGTATTAATGAGAAGAAGAATGCCTTTAAAAGTAAAACTGACCAAATTAAAAAAATTTACAAAAGGTTAAGTGGAGAAAATAATTCCTTACAACTTGGAATTAAACAAATGAAAGCTAATAATTTTGTGAAAAATCATGAAACAATAAAACAAAACCAAAAGAATGAAAAAATAGAATTATTTCATAAAAAGCCTATTGAAACACAAAATAGATCTAGAAGAGATAATTTTAAAATGATTGGAATGCCTGAAATCCATGATATAACCATCTTTTAAGAAATTAGTGACAAAAATTACCCTGATATTCTAGAAACAGGATAAAAAGAAATTGACAGAATCTATTTATTACCTCCTGTAAGTGATTCCCACACTGAAATTCCAAGTATTATTATAGTCAAATTTCAGAGCTCCCAGGTCAAGGATAAAATATTACAAGTAGCCAGAATGAAGCCAAATATTGTGGAGCCATAATCATGATAGCACAAGATTTGGAAACTTCTACATTAAAGGATCGGAAGATTTGGAATATGATATTCTGGAAGAAAAAAAAAGCTTGTATTACAACAAAGAAAGACCTATCCAGCAAAACTGAGGCTATTATTTCAGGCAAAAAGATGGATATTCAATGAAGTAGGGAATTTTTAAACTTCCTGATGGAAAGACTAGTGTTGAACAAAAAATTTGTCTTTCAAATATATGACTCAAGAAAATCCTAAGAAGGTAAACAGGAAAGGGAAATCATAAATGACTTAAGGTTAAACTTTTTATTCTTACATGGAAAGATGATAGTGATAACTCATAAAAATTTTCTCATTGGTTAATGGTAACTCATAAGAACTTTATCATTTTTAGGGAAATTAGAAGATATAGAAAGTGGTTCAAGAGTGAGGTGAAAATGAGAGGATGATATGTATCAAAACAAATTTAAGGAGTGAAAGAAGAATATACTGGGAGAAATAGGGAAAGGTAGAATGGTGTAACTATCTCAAATAAAAGAGGCAAGAAAAAGCTTTTACAGTGGAGTGGAAGAAAGGCAAGTTGAGGAAAGAGGTGAATGAATATTTCTCTCATCACAATAGACTCAATGATGAAAGAACATAAATACTCAATTGAACATAGAAATGTAGCTTACACTACAGGAATGTAGGAGAGGAAGGGCATTAGAGAAAGGAACAAGAGAAGGGGAATCATATTGGGGAAGGGGGTAATCAGAAGCAAAACACTTTAGAAGAGGGACAGGGTGAAAGGAGAAATGGAATAGAATACATAGGAGGAGAAATAGGATGGAGGAAAATACAGTTAGCAATTGTTACTATTTGAGAAGCAAGTTTATCTTATAAATGTCTCATTTCTCAGACTTATAGAGAACTGATTCAAGTCTATAAAATTAAGAACCTGACCTCAATTGATAAATGACCAAAAGATATGAAGTTTTCAGATGAAGCAATCAAAGCTATTCATAGCAATATGAAAAAATGCTATAACTCACTATGGATTGGGAATGTGCAAATTAAAATCATTCTGAGTTACTGTCCTATACCTATTAGATTGGCTAATAGGAAAGAAAAAGAAAATGACAAATGCTGTATGGGATGTGGGAAAATGGAAACATTAATGCATTATTTGTAGATTTGTGATCTGAGTCATCCAATCTGTAGAGGAATCTATGCCCTAAAGGCTATAAAACCATGCATGTCTTTGATCAACCAATACCACTAGAAGGTTTATATCCCCAAAGTGATTAAAAAAACACAAAAGAAAAGGACATATATGGGGCAAAGAATTGGAAATTGAGAGAACATCCATCAGTTGGAGAATGGCTAAACAAATTGTAGTATGGGATTTTGATGGAATACTATTCTGCTATAAAAATGATGAGTAGCGTTCTCTTGGAAAAACCTGGACTTTCATGAACTGATGCAGAAACATTGTACAAAGATCAGCTATGAATGACATAGCTATTCTCAGGAAAACAATGAACCAAGACAACTAACTGAAGGACTTATGATAAAAAAAAACCTGCTATCCATCCCCAGGGAAAGAACTGATCATGTTTGAATGCAGATTGAAAAATAATTTTTACACTTTATTTTTCTTGAGGTTTGGATTAGTTTTTTTTTTGCTCTATATTTTCCTTCACAACATGACTATCATGAAAACATTTTGTATGACTACATATGCATAACCTATATTGGATTCTTGCCATTTTAATGAAGAGGGAATCTGGAAAGCAGGAAAGGATAGAATTTAGAACATGAAATTTTAAAAATGAATTTTTTTTTAGCTTTTTGCAAGGCAAGCGGCATTAAGTGGCTTGCCCAAGGCCACACTGCTAGGTAATTATTAAGTGTCTGAGACCGGATTTGAACGCAGGTGCTCTTGACTCCAGGGCCGGTGCTTTATCCATTATGCCACCTAGCCGCCCCTTTAAAAATGAATTTTAAAATTATTTAAAATTATTTTTAGATGTAACTGAGGAAAATAAAGTACCAAAGTTACTTCTAAAAGAGAAAAAAATCACAATTGCCCAAAGTGTAAGGAAATGGAGGAATTTTCTCATTTGTTCAATGATCTCATTCACCATTGTAGTATATGAAACATGCATTTGATAATGTAAAAATTACTTTTGCCCTTAAAAAGCAGTGCATCCAGGGGGAAAAAAGAACAAAAAAAGTTGGGAAAGCACATTTTATTATATATTTAAGTGATGTCTGATAATGGAAATCTCTGAGTAGGATTCTTGCTACAAAATAAATTCAAATGTTATCAATCAAAATTTCTTAAAGTACATAAATTTTCAAAAAAACAACCTCAAGATTGTTCATCAATTTTTAATAACAATATAATTTAACATTAAAATACCTCTGAGATACCTATTATATTCATTAAATTAGCTAATGATGCTAAAATGGATAAAATTCAATGTCAGAAATTCTAAAATTTTTATCATTTTGGAAAACAATTTTTAATTCAACACAAAACTGTTTTTTTAGTCATGTACTTTGTTCAAGTTACTGCAATTGGTGACATGCAATAAATGTATTCAGATTTTTTACCTAGGGACCCAAATACTGGAATAACAATGTGAGAATATTATTTAAAGGAAAATATAGATTTCATTTTTTATAAAATATTTATAGCATGTTTATCATGCTATTAAACATCTGGGAGCAAGCAATATGGATAAGAGTTAAAAATCTGACAGATTAAAATATATTTAAACACTTGGTAGTTTTATATACTATAGAGTAATAAATAGGATGATACAAATAAAAATTGAAACAATCCAGAGGAAAAAAATACAGTCCAAAGTGTCATTTGTACATTAATAAAACTGTGTAAAATCATAAAAACAAGAAAAAGAAAAGATGAAAGAGAATGCTGAAGTGGACAGAACTATTTAACTCTTTTTTTAAAATTAATATATATATATATATATTAAAGTAGAAAACATCTCCAAGTCAAGAAATTCTAGCTTCAAGTCTTGTACTTCATAGATGCTGGCTGTATTTACTTGGTAAATTCACTTAACCTTTCATAATTATGGGTAATTATTAGTGGCAGAGAAGATGACAGAATGTCCCTGAAGAGGGAATTTTCTTCCTGAAAGTTCATTATACAAATGAAATGAGTACCATATTGAAAAATGGAAAAATAGAGCATTTTCAATTTTTTATTTGGACTTTTGTAACATATTTTATTTGTTTATTTATTTTTGGTAATAGTGCAATTTTTTAATAAAAATGTAATAAAAAAGCAAATGGGTATATAGCCTATTATATACTAATAGAAATTTTTGCTCAGATAAAGAAAGGAAGCAATTCTACTGAACTTGGCCAAAGGACAAGTCACTTCTTGATCATTTGTTTAAATCTGGAAGTCAACATTTTAAGATGAACATTCTAGTGTGTTGTTTCATCATATTATTGAGAAGATCTTGCTATTATTTGACTAGGGTGGTAAAGTTAAAGTTCTGGTATAATAGAAAATTGAAATACATTGAGTATGGTCTAGAAACAATTGGAATGTTGTCCAAGAGTCATCAAAAAATATTATGGAGATGCTCACCTTCACCAGGTTGACTGTAAGGCAAGGAATCCATTGGCTATTGAAATTATTCATAGCTAGTTGGCAAATACAGCTTGTCGAAAGATTAGAAAAATTATATGATTATAACAAAAGTTTGGAAAGATTTATCCCTCCCCTCTTCTGGCTTCCATGGCTAAATTAGATGTCTAACTTAAAAATGAAAAGATTACTCAAGAAATAAATGAACTTTGATATGGAAGAATGATACTTATTCAGAATAGATTCTAAAGGCAAAACTCAAGAAAGATATATATATATATATATGTATATATATACATATATATATATTTCAATTCAATATAAACAATATTTAAGAATTAAAGACATCCAAAAATGAAATTAGTCATTTAGGGAGGTTGTGAGATCATTTTCACTTAAAATTTCCAGAGAAAGTTTGGGAGAATGCTTTTCAAACATCATATAGAGTGGTGGAATCCTTTATCATACTGTCTTAGATGACTTTGTTTCTTTCCAAATCTAAAATTGACTCTGTCTCTTGGATTTCATTCTGTATAGAGCATCTCTCAAAGCCTTTTTGACCTGTTTATTTCATAGTGTATAAATGAAAGGATTCAACAAAGGGGTGATCACAGTGTTCACAAGGGCTGCCTCTTTGTTGGATTCTAGTCTGTCAGCCTGCTTTGGTTTCACTTATATAAAAACACAGCTTCCATATGTCAGAAAAAGGACAATGAGGTGGGAAGAACAGGTGGGAAAAGCTTTCTGTCTCTCTTTGGCAGTTGGGAGATTGACTATAGTAATAATTATTTTGATGTATGATATGACTGTTATAGTGAGAGAAGATAGAATGATAACTATAGAAAGAAAGAATGTTAATGATTCGACCATACTGGTATCAGAACATGAAAGATGTACTAGAAACCCTAGGTCACAGAAGAAATGGTTGATGATATTAAAGCTACAGAAAGATAACTGAGAAACCATTAGAGCAATGTTTAATATGAAAGCCAAAATATAGCAGGATAAGACTAGGAAGAAACAAACCCTCACGTTCATGATGTTGTGGTAATGCAGAGGGTTACAGATGGCCATATACCTATCTAGAGACATGACAGCCAAAAGGAAGAAGCATGTTGACCCCCAAAATACGAAGAAAAACATTTGGTTAAGGCAGGCAGTAAAGGAAACCTTTTGCATTCCTGAAAGGAAGATTGCTAGCAGTTTGGGAATAACAGTTATTATAAAGCAACTTTCTAGGAAAGAGAAGTTACTCAGGAAAAGGTACATTGGTGTTTGGAGACAGTGGTCAGACCATGTGATGGTGACAATGACAACACTTCCCATGATGTATACTAAATAGAAAAGTCAGTGGACCATGAAGAGAGGTATCCCGAGGTATTGAACAGCAGGAAAACCTTCCAGGATAAATTCTTGCACTGTTGTCGAATTACCTATTTTTCCCATGTGCTTTACAGGACCTATAGTGGGCAAAAGATTATTGTTGATCAATAAATATTATGAAATGAAAGGGAAGCAATTTTACATTTATATATTGTATGGAAAGAGAAAATGAAAGATGATATTTTATACAAATCAAAATGAAATTCTCCAGATTCAGTGGAAAAAGGAAACAGTATATCCTGTAAGTTTTCTAAACAGTTATTTGACTTTGAAAAATGACTCAACAGATCTTTGTCTTCTACATAAATTACATCAGTATTTAAATGAGTGAAATTGTTAGCCTATTGCAGATTTAATTAATAACCATGGAATTAACTCAGTATTTTAAAAGGAGTAAAACTTAGTTTGCAATTTTAGTTTCGTATTCTAGAGAGTTTGGGGGCATATGAAGACTTGTGAATGTTGCTCTCAAATGTAGTTGTGCAACTATTCTTGATTCCGCTATAATTGTCTGATGCTCTTTAATTCTATATTTCTGATAAAAAATTAGTCTCTTAGCCTTTAATAGTTATAAATCTGAATGTTGTTTCAGTGTGTAAAAATGTCAATCTGCTTTGTCAAGGCCTGTCACCTACAATCTAAAATATTGACTTATCCTGTGTCAATATTACCTGGCCAACTCAGTGATAGCACCAATAAATTCCTACACCTTGGTCAACAAATCACAAGATAAGAGACATCTTGGATAATGAGAGAGCACTCCTATGACTATATGTAAACATTTCTTCTCCAGCCCAAGTAGGATTCTTATTAATAGGAATTTGAAGCAATTATTTTAAGTTATGAAAGAATCAAATTGTAGAACTTTGTCATCTATATGAAATCTCATCGGTTACCTGACTCAGTTTTATGATTCTTTGTCATTGTGTATAAAATATCCCCCAAATTTTCCATCAGGGCTGGCATTAATAAAGATGCCATACATCCATGTGTTATTGGTAAGATCCTAGAGAATAAAATTTCATTTATGATATAACTTGTGTTATTTCATTTTTACCCTAAGAAAATTATCGTTAACAAATCTTTGAAAATCCCTGTAGCACTGAGGAGACATGTGATTTGTCCAAGGTCAGATAATCAGTAACTGTCAAAGACTTAAAGCTAAGACTTCCAGCCTAAAAAAACTGTTTCTTTATCCACTATCTCTCATTTTAGATGATTTTTTTTCAAGCAATATCTTATATTACTCTAGGACTTCATAGTTTACAATGCATTTTAAAAAGTTCCCCATATTATAAGCAGGTTTTATTATCCACATTTTATAGATGAGAAAGCTAGGCTTCAAAGAGATCAAGTGATTTATTTACTCAAAGTCAATTCAATGTCGATTTCTTATCACATTACTGTATTTTTTATTTCCATAGTTGATATTCTATCTTTAAAGAAAAGTTTGTTTTAAGAAACTTTGGTCCAAATAATAATTTAGGCTAACATTGAAAATATAAACATATTTAATCAAAATAATAATAAATACTTCCAGAAAATAACTGATGGAATATCAATTTCTCCTTATTTTATATTTAATTTCATTAATTGAAGGCATTATGATGTAATGGAGACAGAACTGGCCTCAGACTAAGGAAAGCCTGGAATCAAATTCTTTCTTTGGCATATGTGGGCTGTGTGACTGTGAGAAGTACCTCAAAACTCTCAGGTCCCTAAGGAGATGTGAGGTCTCAAATCCACAATGCATGGATTGAAAGCTTTCCACAACCATCCTGATGGTGTTAGGAACAAGATTAAAATGTAGTTTCTATCTGTTTTTAACAAAAAGCAGTAGATAATTATAGGTGGTTTTCTAAGTCAATGTGTGGTTCATGGGTTCCTTATGTATGATTTTCTTAGGCTAAAAAATGAAATAACAAAAGTTAGTTAGATAAAAGAAGTTTTATTCTCTTAGATCCTACCAATAACCTATGGGTGTATGGCATCTTTATTAATGCCAGCCATGATACAAAATTGTGAGGACATTTTATACAGAATGACAAAGAATCATAAAACTGAGTCAGATAACCAATGAGATTTCACATAGATGGATACAATTTGATTCATTCATAACTTATAACATTTGCTTCAAATAACAAGATGTCCTTTCAATTTGAGTTTGCCATCACTACATGCAGTTCTCTAAAATTTCAGAGAAAGTGCTGACTTGTGTAAGTAGATGGAATTTCTTCATCTGGGAGCATCCTATGATTGTGAATTCATGCATGTAGCCTCTATCCACTTATTTCCTGTTTACCATAATAGAAACTGGAATCTAACAGTCTTCTGGAATCAAGGATCAGATTTTTTTTTTTGCTAAATGAAACATTATAATTAATCTTTGCTTAAAATAGTACAGTATATTAATAATGCAACAGAAGTCTAAAGTACAGTAACTATGCTATTGGAAATTACCTGATTAGATTACATTATGCAAAACAATGAAAGTGGTGTGGCTCTGTGGATCGAATATTGGGTCTGAAGTCAGGAAAAAGATTCATCTTCCCAAATTCAAATCTAGTCTGATCCCTAATGCCCATGTGACTTATAAGCAAGTCAGTTAACCCTGTTTATGTTGTTTTCCTTATCTGCAAAATGAGCTAGAGAAGAAAATGGCACTTCAGTATTTCTGCCAAGAACACTCCAATTAGGATCAGGAAGAGTCAAATCTGATTGAAACAACATTCAAAAACAGCATTCTGATATCTTATCTCCACTCTGCTTTGGCAATGAAGACCTAGCCTGAAAGTTTTGGAATCTGAATAGTGATGTCAAACTCAAATAGAAATGGGCCCCATTATCCCATATAAAAGGAACCTTGCTGACTTACAATGATCTAACCCGCCCCCCCCACCCCAGCATATATTAACATTATCTGTGGTCCATTTTTTTTTGTTTTGTTTTGTTTTGTTTTGTTTTGTTTTTGGTTAAATCTTTCTCAGTTACATTTCAATCTGGTTCAGGCAGCTGTGACCCATAGTATTTGACATCTCTATCTACATCATGATAAGAGTAGGAAACATTAAATAAGCAAGTAGATTGAGGAAAGACACTTACAGAGCAGGGTTTGCAGGACTCAGAATCTTGAGATTCTCTTGTTTTCATCTTCTATCACTTAGATTGAGGTAAAGGGAAAAAGAGAAAATATTCCCATGTTATGAGATTAAGATTTTACTTTCAACAGACAGGAATAACAAGACCTATTATTTTCACTTCTCTCCCCCATCTCCCAATTCCTAAGCCAAGTTTTGAAACAATGCTTTTTCAAACAATGGCGACAGGATTTTAGTCACATTGGTTCTTGAAATCCAGACAGATCAATTGAAGAATTATATTTGCTAAAGTTTTATTATGAAGACCTGACTCCTTCACTTCCATCTTAAATGTCTATTCTATACCTCAGGGCTATACGCTATATATTTCTTGGCATCTTGTGAAATGATGAAAGTTTGAGTGCTGAGTACCCATCTAAAGGATAACGGATTGTCTTAAGCTAGATTTTCTTTTTGTTTTGCATAGATTTTCAAGGACACATACCTATACATTAAAGTCTTCAATTTCATATCACAATTTCCAGAATTAGACCCTCATTCCATTATGTTCAGAGGTAAAAACTGCTCTTCATTGGTAGTTCAGAGTAGATTTGACATGTTTCTCAATAGAGTATTTATTCTGACCATCAGAGAGAACTAAGACCAACAAGCAGAGATCTTTGAACCATCCAGAAGTCATTAGGATTGGCAAGAACTAAATACTGAAGAACTCAAAGGCTATGGGAAATTCTCTTGAGATAGTAGAATTTCCCTTTAGGAATTGTCCAATTACCAAAATTTGAAAGTTTTCTATTCTTATATATTATGCTTAAATATACTTAGAATTATTTTTCATATATATTATATATAAACTATCTATTTGTGCCTAAGGGCATTTCTAGTGTTGTGGGCAAGGCAAAAAAAGAGAAAAAAATTTGCATGATAATTTTTTGTATATTTGATAGGAATAGCAAGTTGTGCATAGCACATTCCTCAAAATTTTCATTCTCCAAAAATTGTCAGAGACAACACATGGAGAAAAACATTCTAGATCTCTTTCTTATTTATTAGGGGACTGGTGCAGAAACAATGGTAACCTAGAGAGAGAGAGAGAGAGAGAGAGGGCAAATTAACTCTATCTTTGTATAAATGACAAAAAGACAAAGAAAAAGGATAATAATTTTTTATTCACTGGAAATTTTGGAAAGCAGATTTCAAAACAGAGATAGGATATGTAAAATCTTGTGACCTAAAATTCCACAAATGAAGGCAGCTCTCACAACTCCATTATTTTCTTTCTTAAAGAAGTTTTTATTAATGTCTTTTTTGCAACATCATTGTTTTCCTTTGCATTGCTCCCCCCTTCTTCTTCCAAAGAGCAATCTAATATAGCATCTTAAAGAAAATGAAGAGGAAAAATATAAGAATAATTAATAAATTACATTGTAAAGGTCTAAAGCTATGTGCAATGAGCATCATTCCTACATCTCCAAATAAAGTGCTCAAGACTGTCTTCCCATAATTCTTATATTCCTCCATTCTTGTTTTTATATAAATCTTCAAGGAGGTCTAGCACTTCTGGTGTGAGGACTTGAAAAGCCCTTTTCAGAGCTGCTCATCCAAATTTGGTACTCAACTTTCATCTGTGATGTTAAGAAGCTATAGCATGAGCAGTGACTACATCCATCTTGGTAGACAAGCTAAAGCAAATTGAGGGTAAGCAATGGGTCTCGAACCTATTAGTGAATTAGGGACCTACCAAGCTCAAGCACGTGAAGTCTCCCCCCTTTTGCATTGGGGAAATGGAAACAATTTGTTCCACTGATCACAGTGGCTAAAGCAGGTGTTATGGAATGCTGAGTGTAGTCAAACATTGAAGACACTGAAGTCATACTTTGTCAAACAATGATTTCTCACATATAGACAGAAAGGAAGATAGATAATGATATGTTTGAATATTTTTGTTTGAATATTATTTTGTCAATTGTTTTCCTAATGTTGAACCATTATTGAATCCTTGATATCAATCCAATTTGATCAAAATTAATGACAATGGCTTTTTGGTATGTGTTTAACTGGATTTATTTAAAAATTTGAATTGCTATTCACTCATGCCATTGATCTACCGTACTTGTGTGCATTTAGGTATTAGGACTGTAGTTGTCTTATAAAAAAATACCCAACTTTTGAGAATAGTGTATGTACTATGGATGTGACTTTTCCTCTAAAAAAATGGTTGAATGGTTCTATGAATTCTTCAGAACCAGGAACTTTTTAAAAAGGTAAATCCTCTCCCACTAATGCTATTTAATTTTATGAGATTGAATTATTTAAGATTTTTCCATTAGTTTGTATAAGCTTATATTTTTGAATGCATTCCTCTTTTGTATTCTCAGTTCTATTAACATCTCATTGTGCATTATAAGATCATATAATAGTTTTCACTCTGAGTTTTACTGTGATTTTACCTTATTCACTTACTATTTTGTTGCCTTAAACTTCTATCCTTTTAAACTATATTGACTAAAGTTTAATTAATTTTAATAGTTATTAGAACTAGATTTTAACTTTATCATTTCTATGCTGTTTTTGTTTCCAACTTTTTTCTCCAACTTCAATAACTCCTATTTCATCTTAAGTTCATTTTATTTGTTGCTTTTATAATTTAAAAAAAATGTATTTTCACTTTGCTAATTCTCTTTGAACATTTTGTTAATGTGGGTTTATAGAAATACAATTTCCTTCCAAGGACTATTTTAGCTGCACTTCCCCACTTTTTGGCATGTTGTGTTGTATTGTATTATTGTATAATTTTATTCATTGTATCTATGATTTGTTCATTGAACCTCTCATTATTTGGGATTCCGCTTTCAAGTAAATATTTTAGTTTGTTTCCTTTATTTGCTATTTTATTGAATTATGATTGGTAAAGGACTTTTTATTGTTTCTTTCTTTTTACATTTATTTGCAATGTCTCTTTTTTTTACTCTAATTCACTCTGCAAATAGTTATAGAACTTTCTCTGCTCTCTACCATCTTTGTCATTTTTGTGGCACAATGATACTTCATTATATTTATGTATTGCATTTTATTTAACTATTCTTCCAATTGATTGGACATTTTCTGTGCTTTTACTCTATGTTATCCTAACAAATGTTGCCGTACATATTTTGGTATGGGGACTTCATTCTTATCCATAAAATGCTTAGTGCATTGGTTCCATTAATAGTATCTCTGGGTCAAACAATAAAGACTTTTAGGGCTTACTCTGTGTTGAATTTTTGTAAAGGTTCAATGTAGTATTGAGAAATAGTCCTTTAGAAAATGCCATAAGTCTTTTACCATTATCAAATGTAATCTTTCTGTTAATTTTATCCAAAATTGAGAGATATTGAAATCTCTTTGTACCATTGATGTTTGGATCTTCTTATAGTTCTTTCATTTTTCCTTTATGAATTTAGAAGCTAAAGCATTTGGAGAATTTGTATAATATTGATATTGGCATATTTTTCATGTTTTCATTTAACACAACGTGGTTTTCTGCTTTAACCCTTTTAATTTTATGAATGCTTTTACTTAGTCCGATTATGTGATTGATTCTCCTGTTTTTTTTATTTACTTGATGTATATATATATATATATATATATATATATATATATATATATATATATAATAACTGTTTCCAGGTATTTTAGCTTAATTCAATTTAAGCCATCCCATTTCCCTCATTCTCAAGTTCCCTCTAATTTTCTTGTTATTCCTTTCTCTAGTTTTGGAGTTTTACTTAAATTTTTCCTCCTTTTTTTCTTACTTTTTTCTAGTTATTTCTGTTTCACTTTTCCCTTTGAGTTCAGTAACAAATGAAAATTCAACTTCCTCTCCTTCCTTTCATTTTTTTGTTTATAAATATTAATTTGTAAGAAGGCATTTCTTTCCATAATTCTTGACATATTCTCTTTTATTTTTGTCCACTATAGAATTTTAATCATTCATTTATAGCAATTATATATAATTTGTCCATTTTTAGTTCCTGTATTTGTCAAAGAATTACAGCTTCTAAAGTACTTCTTTTGAATTTTTTTTAAATGCTATTTTTCATGTGAATATGGATTGCTTTGATTTCTTCATCTGTAAATTGCCTTTGCATATCCTTTGACCATTTGTGAATTGGGGAATGACTCATTTTGTTTTGTTTTTTTACAATTTGACTCAGTTCTCTGTATATTTTAGAAATGAGTCCTTTATCAGAAATATTAGTTTTTAAAATTGTTTCACAATTCAATACATTTCTTTTGATCTTGGTTACAGTGGTTTTATCTGTGCAAAAGTTTTTTAATTTAATGTAATCATAATTATCTAGTTTCTTTTTAATAATCCCCTCCATCTATTTCTTGGTCATAAACTTCTTCCCTTTCCATAGATCTTAAAGGTAAACCATTCCTTGATCTTCTAGTTTGCTTATAATATTGTTTTTTATCTCTAAATCCTGTATCCATTTGGATCTTTTCTTGGTATAAGATATGAGGTATTGGTCTAATCCAAATTTCTTCCAAACTAACTTTAAATTTTCCCAACAGGCTTTATTGAAGAGAGAGTTTTTAGCCCAATAGCTGGACTCTTTGGGTTTATCAAACAGCTGAATACTATAATCATTTCCTGCTCTTGCACCTAGTGTATTCCACTGATCCACCTCTTTATTTCTTAGCCAATACCAGATAGTTTTGATGACTGATGCTTTATAATATAACTTTAGATCTGGTAGGGCTAAGCCACCTTGTTTTGTACTTCTTTTCATTAAATCCCTGGAAATTTTTGACTTTTTATTTCTCCATATGCATTTACTTACAATTTTTTCCAATTCAGAATAATTTTTAGGAATTTTGATAGGTAGGGCACTAAATAAGTAGTTTAATTTAGGTAGAATTGTCATTTTTATTATAGTAGCTTATAATATATTTATAACATATTTATAAAAGTGAGGGCCTTGAAAAATATGACTTGGATCACTCAAATCTTGACTTAAAGAGGAATCAATTTCCATATCCCCCTGTCTGTAAAATGGGAGAATCATCACTTTCCAGAACTATTTGAGAAAACACAAGGAGGAAGGGTCATGTTATCCTAAAACTAGATCTTTTCCCTCCTTTGATTAGATCTTGAACTAGGTAAATCTTTATTTAAAATACTGCTTGATTTCTGGATGAGTAAGTAGAAAGGGGGGAAAAAACCTTGATGAGAAAAATATTCATTTCCCATATCTTGGATCAGTGTTTTGCTGAAAATAGTTATTCACAGTTATGTTTCATATAATAATACTTTTAACTTGTACAATGTTGCCTTGGTTCTGCTCATTTGGGGTTATCACCTTCAGTGGTCTTCAAGCTCCAATGATGCAGATCCATCAAAATACAGATGCTTTTATATTGAATGCACAAAACATTCCTTTATAGATTAATAGAGAAACTGATGAAATCCATTTATAGTGTATCAGTATAAAAGAATTTTGAGTCATGTAGCTCATTTATAATATTCAATAGCAAAATATTCTTATTTTTGGTAAGTGCTATGAAGAAGAGAGGTATTTGGTGTTTGTCATTTTAGCATATCAAATGAGATAGTAATTGTAAAGCATGTGACAAAGTATCTGGCATGTAGTAAATGTTATATGAAGGTTAGTGAAGATGGGATTGAAAGGAATTTTTTGAGGAGGAGGATAAATGAGACTACATAATCTTCTCAGTTAAAATTAAAAGAAATGTTTCTTACTATCTAGATTTGTGGAATTCATTTTAAACTTGTAGTGAGTGATGGCAATGCTTATAATCCATGTCTGTTTTTAGTACCTCTGGGAAATCATATTATGAAATTTCCGTATAGAATTATTATTTTCTCTTTTTCAGTTATACAGAAATCATTTCACTCCCATATTTTCCCTCAATTGGTTTCTAGATTTTCTGGGGTTTTGTACTATTTTTAGTGTCCAAATAGTTTCCTTTTTTTGGACAATTTTTCTGCTTGCTTGGTTCTGTTGCCATTCTGCCTAACTGGGAGAATTCTTTTCATTGTTTCCAATTAAAAAATATTTAAGCATAGATGTGGAGTTAATAAAATAAATATTTCCATAAAATAAAGAACTGGAAATAACCTTACATATTTAATCCAAACCTATTTTATAAATGAGGAAACAAGTCCAGTGAGGATAAGTGATTTATTCAAGTTTGCCAGGTAAGTTCCTCCTGGGTTGGAAACAGTGAAATAAAATAGTGAAAATTAGTGAATAATAACAGTAAATAATAGTGAATAATAATGTAAGAAAGAGTCCTGAAAATAATAGAGAGGAGTTAATGAGAAACCTGATTATCCTTTCTTTGACACTAAATTCATTGGGTTAAATTCTGATCTTTGGTATCCCAAGGTGCCTTCTCTTTTTGAAAGGTATCTCCTTAGGGATGTGATATATACTAAGATCACATTTCAAATGTCCTCCATCATCGAAAAGTAGAGATTCTTATATACACTTTGCTTATCTATTAAAAAAGTGACTTTTTTTCTTTTGGTAAAGCCATGTTATCCTCAAACTAACCTTGAGCAGTCACCTCCAAATTACCCTAAATTTTGACTCCTTTACTATTGCTTTTAAGATGTAACATTCACATTGTTCTATATCTAGGCTCCCAGAGAGAGGAAAACCTCTCTTCCTTATTCTATGTTATACAAATATGCTTATTTCCCCTAGGATTTGGTTTCACCATCTCACCACTGTCTTACACTGGTATCTTGTCATGCAATGAAATTGACCTTTTTTTCCTCAAAGACTGAACTTTGATGCACAATATTTGCTTGATTCTATAAAACTGGAAAAGATTTCAATATGGATCTTACTTTCAAGAACTAGCCTAGGGGAGGCTAGGTGGCCCAGTGGATAAAGCACCGGTCCTGGAGTCAGGAGTACCTGGGTTCAAATCCGGTCTCAGACATTTAATAATTACCTAGCCGGCCTTGGGCAAGCCACTTAACCCCATTGCCTTGCAAAAGCCTTAAAAAAACAAAAAAAAGAACTAGCCTAGTCAAGTGTCCATAGAGTTGTCAAGATTTTCCATAAAGTTGTGAAACTCTTTGGTCACAGTATTACATTAGCCAATCTACTAAAATGGAAAGGATTGTGATTTGCTTCAGATACCACAGTGATATACCCACAAATTCTCTTAAGTTTTTATTCAGTGTTTTTGAGGTTCAAATCTTGCTTCTACATTCTTGGCTGCAATTTTCCTCCCAAAGCATTATCGGACCACCCTAAATAATATTGCCTTTGTTTTCAATAGTCTTTTCCTGAAAATTCCCATACTTTCATTCAAACTATAAGAATGGCTCTGATGGTGGTATGTGGATCCATGGTATAATTCCATCCAATGGCATTATCTGAGATCAACAGGGGGTTGAGAATGGAGGATCACAAAATATTTTTATTACTAAAATGAAGTCTAAAAAAGAGACAGAGCTTTCTATAATTCTAGAGGAATCCTTAAACCTTGGGTTTCTGTACTTGTTTTGTTTTTAATATTTTGATAACTTTTAATATAATTGATTTTCTTTTTCATCCAGTGCAGTTTATTTTGTAAACTTAATGGGTTCTGTGATGGGTTTCCTAGGTGTCACCAAATATTACAAATGTAATCAATGACATAAAACAAGGATGAGAAATCCTTATTTGGAGAAGAGTATCTAGTTGAAAAGATAAAAAATCAGAGTAGACTAGCCTAGAACATGACTGAGTAAAACAAATCTGCTTTGACTAGAATATAGCTGAGCAGAGCAGAGTAGACTAACCTAGAACGTAGCAATACAGTGCAGAATAGAATAGTGCATGCCTATCAGAGTAAATTACACTGGATAATAGCTGAATAGAGCAGACCAGATTAGATTAAAGCTATAGAGAGTAGAATAGACTAGTTGAGGACAAAGTAGACTAGAACATAGCTACACAACTGAACTAGATGAGAACATAACTAAACAGAGCAGTCTAGACTAGAATATAACATATGGCACAGATCTTCTGCAGAGCTTACAATGTGTTGAGATGAACATAATTGTTAATTGCTTATGCACCTTCCTCTAAACATACTTGTTAACATATACACATATATATCCTACAACATTCCATGCTCTAAATATTCTTTAATTTACATTGAATTTGAGACAGTCAGTAAAATGAACTAAAACTACTTCAATATTTCCAAAGGCCTATTGTTTTCTCAGTGTGGGATAGCTCATTCTTTTGTTTTTGTTTTTGCAAGGCAATGGGGTTAAGTGGCTTGCCCAAGGTCACACTGCTAGGTAATTATTTAGTGTTTGAGGCCAGATTTGAACTCAGGTACTCTTGACTCCAGGACCGGTGCTCTACCCACTACACTACCTAGCCACCCTGGGATATCTCATATTTTTATTCCATCATTATCATATTCAAATGCAAAGTCTTCGCCTCATGACTAGCCATCTGGTAATGCATTTCTTCCAAATAAATAAAGCTAGATCTCGGACAGCAGATTCCAAAATTTGACCAGGCCCATACCTGAATTTCTTCTATCTTTGTAAGATCTTAGAAAGTAATTCATGGCTGTCACAGTCTTTAAGAACCCAAGATCATCTTCAAAAATGAACAGGTATCAGGGCAATATCTTTCTGGAGCCACAAGTGATAAGATGACTATAAACAGGGTGACAAATTTTAGATCCAAAAGGCTTCATAATTATGGTGTGAAGTTGATTTGTCTAGCAGACTAGAGTTTGCAAATGGTTTTTAGTTTATTAAATATGAGTCAACAGTATAGGGCAGAGTAGAACAGAAAAGAGTAGAGTGAAACAGGCAAGTAAAGGAGAGAGAATGGAGATAGTTCAACTGTACAATGCAAACTATATTCAGAACAGTGATAGTTACACTGTAAACTCTTTTTAATCTACTTCTGGAGTACAATGTTTAGAAATGGGTTAAAGTTGACATATGAGCATGATCTATGATCTAAAATTTATAATATGAAGAAAGTTCCCAGCAATAGTTAAGCTGAAAACAAAAAAAAATATGGAGGGTATGGTTATTTTCATTTCACTGGTACTACATTTACAATTATTTCAAAATTTTGAGGTAAATTAATTTGTCTCTCTCTCAAACATGCCCCCTTCTCTCCACTTACAATGCCAACACACTTGTGCAGATTCTCATCACTTCAAACCTTGATTCTGCCAATAGTGGGGTAATGGAACTTTCTGTCTCAAATCTCCTCCCACTCTGATATAACCTCCATTCAGGCACAAATCCATTTCCCCCCAAAATAGGTCCAATCATGTCACACACACACATACACACCCATGTCAATAAACTGCAGTAGCTTCCCATTGCTTCCAAGAGAAAATACATAATGCTATGTATGGCATTTAAAACTGTTCATATTCGGGGTGGCTAGGTGGTGTAGTGGATAAAGCACTGGCCTTTGAGTCAGGAGTACCTGAGTTCAAATCCAACCTCAGACACTTAATAATTACCTAGCTGTGTGGCCTTGGGCAAGCCACTTAACCCCATTTGCCTTGCAACACCCCCACCCAAAAAAAAAACCTGTTCATATCCTAGCTCCCATTTACCTTTCCAATCTTTTTACATCTTACTTCTCAACATGGGCTCTTTAACCCACTGACTGACTTCTTGACTGTTCAAGGAACAAAATACTCCATCTCTCAACTCAATACATTTTCCTCGGTTGTCTCCCAAGTCAGCATTTCTCTCTCTCCTCTACTCCAACCTGGCTTCTTTTAACTTCCAACTAAAGTCTGACCATCAACAGGAAGTCTTCCTTAATTCTTCATATCTCCAATGCTTTCCATCTGTTAGTATATTTATCATTATGTATCTTGATTTGTATATATTTGTATTCATTTTGTCATCTCCATTAGATTGTAAGCTCCCTGAGGGCAGGGGTAATTTTTCATCTTCTTTTGTATCCCTGATGCTTAACACAATTTGTAACACATAGTAAGAGCCTTAAAATGTGTATTGATTAATTATATGATTTAAAAGAGAATGAGACTGTGACCAGAGAGGTTAATGACTTGCTCAAGATCACATTTGTAGTAATTAATAGAACAGGATTTAAAATCAGTTTCTGTCTCAAGATCCAGCATTCTTTCCATTCCATTCTTGTCGCCTCTTTTTCTGGTTATCCAATAGGTAAAAATGCTTGGCATGGTTCTAAAGAGCAAACTTAGATGGAAGTTCCACATAAGATTATTTCCAAATTATTTCTAAATCCGAACTAAACTGAACTACCCATTAGACTAGATAATCATGATGCTAAAGTGTGATGATGCTTTTTTTTCAACCTCAGCCTATATCATTCTTTTTATTACCCTTCCAAGTACATCATACATGGTGGGATGTTTTAGAGTTATTGTTTTCTTTTTCCTTTGTGGGGATGGTTTGCTATTCATTTATGATTAAACTTTTGAACAAACCTATTTAGTAGAACCACATTATAAGAGGAGGACTATGTGGTTTCAGAGAAAATGCAGTCTTTCAGGTCTTCTCTGAATGAGAAATAATTAATCAAAGTCTCTCTGTCTAGTCTCACAATACTTTCTTTTGGATCTGTACTTCTAAAGATTTTCTCAAAGCTTGATCTTTAAAACTATGCCCAAAGAATGCTTCCAGGATGTCCATTAACCATATGTGCCATTATTCACTTCCCCAGTTGATAGCAAATACTAAGCAACCTCTACTTTAAACAAGAAGTTCAAACTAGATTATCTATACTTAGTGAGTATGGTGGTAAATGGAGGATTGATTATGGCATCAGGAATAGTTGGATTCAAAGCCTGTCCCTGCCCCTTACTAGCTAATCTAAACAAGTCACTAAATCTGTCTCTTCCTCAGTTTCCTTATCTACAAAAATGGGGATAATCATATGCATTATACCAATCCTGGAGTTACTATAAGACTCAAATGGGATAGTCTAGTTTAGAATATTTCTCATATAACTATTGACAGCTTTTATTTCTTCATTTGAAAATTGCCTCTTCATAGAGTATAAACATTAATGCACTCTCTAAATCTTTTTCTTTTTTTAGGTTTTTGCAAGACAAAAGCCACAAAAGTGGCTTGCCCAAGGCCACACACAGCTAGGTAATTATTAAGTGTCTGAGACCGGATTTGAACCCAAGTATTCCTGACTCCAAGGCCAGTGCCACTACGCCACCTACCCGCCCCATCTAAATCTTAATAATATTAATTGAATTAATGTTAGTTTCACTATAAAATGACAGTTGAACCAGGGTTTATTCCAGCCTAAAATATGTTATTGAAATTTCAATTTAATATGATGTACATTTATCTTATTTTAATAGTGTTTTCCACAAATTATATGTGCAGAAAATTTTTATTATTTATTTTTAATTAATAAATACTTTATTCCAAATAAATAATTCTCAAAATATTAACATAAACATTTAAATAGTCACTAATAATTTACAGTTTATGTCTTTCTAAGTGAAACTTCAAACTAAAGCAAAATTCAATGGAATAGAACAACATCTGAATAGGACTATATTTATGTTTCCCTCATTATTTTACTGTATATGCCACCTCTGATTTTCCTTTCTGTTTTGCCCGCTTATATTGATTTTGATCTATGCAACACTTATTTTTACCAGATTTTTGAGTTCCATGATTTTTTCCCTCTCTCCTTTGCCTATCCTCTTCCAAAAATTTAAGTGGTTTGATAAAGATTATATATGTTCAATTATGTAAAACATTTCCATATCAGTCAAAGTATGTAAAACATTTCCACATTAGTCACAGAAAGAAGAAATCCATCAAAAGGAAAAAAAAAATACACAAAAAAGTAAATGAAAAAGTGTGCTTTGATCTGCATTTAGAGTTCACCAATTTAACTGAATATGAATAGCATTTTCCATCATGAGACTTATGTAACTATCATGGATCATTGTAATTCTGAGAAGAGCTAAGCCATTCATAGTTGATCTTCACACAATTTTGCTGATACTGTGTACAACCTTCTCCTGGTTCTGTTCATTTCATTTTGCTTCAGGTCATACCGGTCTTTAAAGGTTATCCTTAATCTGCCTGCTCATCATTTCTTATTGTATAATTATATTCCATTGCATTCATATACCACAGATTATTCAGTCATTCCTTAGTTCATGATCATCCCCTCAATTTCCAATATTTAGCTACCTTAAAAAGAGCTGCTATAAATATTTTTACACATTTAGGATTTTTTCACCCTTTTTATGATCTCTTTGGTATATAAACCTAGTAGTGGTATTTCTGGATCAAAGGGTATTCACAGTTTGGTTGCCATTTCAGCAGAGTTTCAAATTATTCTTCAGAATTTATCAATTCATAGTTCCACCAATGATAAATGTGTCCCATTTTCCCACATACTCGCCAACAATCTCATTTTGTTATTTGTTTTTTTGTCTCATAAATGTGAGGTGTTATCTCAGAGTTATTTTAATTTGCATTTATCTAATCAAAAATGAGTTAGAGAACTCTTTCATATGACTAGAGATAGCATTGATTTTTCATCTGAAAACTGCCTTTTTCTAACTTTTGATCATTTATCGATTGGGGAATGAACTACATTCTTATAAATTTGACTCAGTTTCTATTTATCTGAGAAATAAGGCCTTTATCAAAAATACTTGCTGCAAAATTAAGATAATTTTATCTTATTAGAACTGAGTAGCAGTAGACTATCTAATGAGGAAATGAATTTCCTATTATTTGAAATTTTAATGAAATGTATTTATGATTAACTGAAATAGATGACCTTCCAATGTTAAAGTTCTGACTATCTCAACAATTTCATCTTGTAAACAGTATCTCTAAAAGCTAGTTTGAACTGCTTATTTCGTAAAATATAAATGAAGGGGTTCAATACAGGTGTAATTACAGTGTTCATGAGAGCTGCCTCCCTGTTGGTGTCTAATCTGTTGGTTTGATTGGGTTTTATATATATATAAAAATGCAGCTACCATACATTAGAGAGAGGACAATGAGGTGAGGGGAACAGGTGGAAAAAGCTTTCTGGCGTTCCTTAGCTGATGGGAGATGCATAATTGTGATTGTAATATTGATATAACAAATGATTGTGACAGTAAGAGAGGACAGAATGATGACCAAAGCAAGAACAAAAGCCAATGATTCAACAGCACTTGTGTCTGAGCATGAGAGTTTTGTCAGAGGACCAAGATCACATAAGAAATGTTTGATGATATTTGAGTCACAGAAGGATAGTTGAGACACTTTTACCATCAGACCTGTTGTTATTATGATCCCCATACTGCAACAGTACAAGATAAGAAAGAAGCAGACCTTCATTGTCATGATACTAGGGTAATGCAGAGGGTTGCAAATTGCCATGTATCGGTCAATTGACATCACAGCTATAAGAAAGAAGTCTGTGATTCCAAGAGAAATAAAGACAAAGACTTGAGTGAAGCAAGCAGCAAAGGAAATGGTTTGCATACCTGAAAGAAAGATTGCCAGCAATTTGGGAATAACACTTGTTGTAAAACAGCATTCCAGGAAAGAGAAACCACTGAGGAAAAGATACATTGGTATTTGGAGACGATGGTCCATCCACACAATCATGACAATGAGTATATTACCTATGACTGACAGAAGATATAGCAGCAGAAGGACAACAAAGAGGACTTTCCCCAGGTGCTGGACAGCTGGAAATCCCTCTAAGATGAATTCTTCAACATTTGTCTCATTTCTCATTTTCAACATCTTATTATGGAACCTATAAAACAGAAAGACTCTTTTGGTTCAGTGTACTTTCAACTTTCCCTAATTATATATATTATGCTAAGGCTAGGTACAGGAGTGCGCTGGCTTATTACAATTCAGTCTTTGCCTCAAAAAAACTTTTAATTGGTTGTTTACAAGAAAACTATATGAAGCAGAAAGATACACACAGGGTAAAGGTAAAAAGACTGGAGCAGAATATATTATTGTTCAGTTAAATTTAAAAAAGGAAGCAGCAATCCGGATTTCTAATACAACCAAAGCAGAAATAGATCTAATTAAAAGGGATAAGGAAGGAAAAAGACATTGTAACACTAACTCTACCTAATATATATATATATATATATATATATATATATATATATATATATATATACATATATATATATTTGTGAAATTTTGTGAAATATTCCTTATAATGCTCAACAATTGAGAATGGCTGAACAAGTTATGGTATATGAATCTTATGGAGTACTATTGAAATAAGAAAACATGAGTTACTTGACCTCAAAAAAACCTGGAAAGACTTGCATGAACTGATGTTCAATGAAGTGTGCAGAACCAGAACCTTGTTCACATCAACAGCAACATTGTGAGATCAATAACTCTGATGGAAGCAATTACTCTCAGCAGTTCAATGATTAAGGACAATCCTCAGAGACCTGTTAAGGGACATGTCATCTACATCCAGAGAAAAATTATGGATTTTGAATGGAGAGCAAAGCATACTATGTTCACTTTATAAAACTTCTTTTATATTTTTCTTGTCTCTTATGGTTTTCCTCCTTTAGTTCTAATTCTTCTTTCAGAACACAACTAATATGGAAATATGTTAAACACTAGTGTACATATATAACATATATAAAATATTTGCTACCAAAAGGAGGAGATAGGGAAGGGAAGATGGTAGGAAAATGACATATTTAAAAGTTTTCAAAAGGATGAATGAAGAAAACTGTCTTTGTATATAATTAGAAAATGAGGTTTTTTAAAAATAAAATCTTATAATTGAAGAGAGATCTTTAAGTACTCAAATAATTCCTATAGTTGGACAATTATTGAGATTCAGAATGGATAAATGGATGACTTGAGAAATTCAACATAGGAATTCTTCTCTGCACAGGGGCACAAAAAGGTATATAGGATGAAAATATTCCATACATTGGAGTTAGAATGAATAAAAGTCTGAAGATAGGAAGATACAGGATGTGATCAAGGATATAACATAGGGATCAGCAAAGCATTTATTGAGCACTTATGATGTACCAAATATTGAACTAAACATTTAGGCCACAAAGAAATACAAAAGACAGTCCCTAGGATCAGGTATATAATAATCAATAACCTCTTATCATAATGTATAGAGTATGTAAAGGGCCATGTTATGAAATTAGAGCATAAAGGCTTATTCTATGACATCAAATTCCAAATACGATTACAATTCATTGAATGCATTCTTTTATCTCCTGATAGGATGTTTTCAAATACATGAAAATCATTTGCTTAATGTAAATTTAATAAATCAAATCTGATTTAATGCAATAAACAGTTTTAAACACTCTATATGCAATGCACTAAGGATAAAAAGGTAAAATCCAAACTTGTTCCTGCCTTCAGGGAGATTGCTTTCTAATTGAAGGGATAATACATATAAACAAAGAAGTTTATCTAAAGCAAAAAAGAGAAAAATGAATATAACCTTATCTTCAATTTCAGTCTAGTTATTTAGCTTTTACATTAAATTGTGTGCTTATAATATTTGATTGGTGATAAATTCATTTTTAAAATATTTCTTTAATTTAATATTTGGATATTGAATAGGAAATATTACTATAACTATTTATCTGTCATCTGGGGATCAGCCCAGGTATTGGTGAGACTCATTCCCAGAATTCACTGACTACAGCAAACTTTGAAAGAGTGCAATTGGCAGCCAGCTGACCCACCAGTGAATTGATTCATGAAGTTTGAGTTAGGTAGATCTGAGTGTAAATTTGAACTTTAACATTTAATAAATATTTGCCCTACATGAAGTACTTAAACTCTGCCTCAGTTTCCTCACTTGTACAGTGGGAATAATAATAGAACTTATCTCGCAGCATTGTTAGGATTAAACGAGAACTAGGAAGGCACCATTCTCTCCCCTCCCTATTTGAAACTGTTAAGAAGTTGGAGTTTAGGGGCAGCTAGGTGGTACAGTGGATAGTGTATCACCCATGGAGTCAGGAGTACCTGAGTTCAAATCTGACCTCAGATACTTAATAATTACCTAACTGTGTCACCTTGGGCAAGTCACTTAACCCCATTGCTTTAAATAAATAAAATTAAATTAAATTAAAAAAAAGAAATTGGAGTTTATAGAGAATACTTTATTTTCCCAGAATCAAGGAGCTAATGTCTTCTGAATGGCTTACCAACACTACTCAATGCCTCTTTACAGATAATACTCTGCCTTCAAAGAAATGATTTTTATCATATAATAGTATCTGACTCAAATTATAATTCCAGGCGATGCTGTGCATGGCATGTTAGAACAGAATCAGAACTCAATTCAAACCATAATCACTAAAATGTTATTTGCCTCAGTTTCCTCATCTATAATATGGAAATAACAATAATTCCTTTCTCCCAGTTTGTTTTGATTATAAAATGAACTAACATTTAAAGAACAGTATAAAAGTTAGCATTATTACATCATGTACATTCCAAACAAGAAGAATTAAGATCACAAAATCAAAATGACCATACCTCCTTTAGGTAAATGTGCAGGGAAAGGAATTTCTTAAATCCACAGAGGTGTTTTCTTTTGCATTTCCTTAGTCTCTATAATTATTAAGTTCATCACATGCATGATAGGAAAACCATTTTTTATGATCTGGCTTTAATTTTCTGGAAGGAATGAAGAGTTATTATGAACAGGGAGAGCCGTTAAAATATAGAGATTAAAAGGAGCTAAACTAATCAAAGCCTTCCCAGTGACATGATGGGAAATTCGGCAGTTAAGTGACTTATCCATAGTTGCAGAACTACCAGAAGAACCTGGTTTGACTTCTAGTCTAATATCCCTGCCCCCATGATGCTGGATGACTAATATCCATCACAGTTGAAGATAGCTTTAGTGCTTTGATGTTGGCTTTGTTGTTTAAATAAAAGTGCAATTTTGAGTGTATAAGTATGTATCAATATTTTTGGTATCTTTTCTCTGGTTTCTTTCCATTTACATGTTATAAATATTGTATATCCATATTATTAGCACACTGTCTGTCCTATTAAGATATGAGCTCCCTGAGAGACCTTTTCTTTATCCAAGTGCTTAGCATTGTCCAAAGAACATAAATACTTAATAAATTCTTATGGATTGACTTAATGAATGAATGATTAGGAAAAAAAGTAAATCTGATATTGAAGTCAATAAAGATGGTTCAGATGCCTTGTAGTATTTCTCTTCTGACTTAGCTTGTCTAATAGTCTTCAATTTTCCTTTATTTTTTTTAACTCTAGTCAGAAGTAACCTTTGGCTTCTTTCTTTTTGTTTGTTTTGCTTTTGTCAAATCGCCTTCTCTCAAATTTATCTTCCATCATCTTCCATCAAATATTAATTTAGCTTTCCATTGTGTAGAAACAAAGCCTTTTGGAATAAACTGATTTGGGCTCTTAATCTACTGTCATTCATTATAGCCAATATTTCTTACCTTTGATGCCCTTGGCATAACTAGGTAGTACAGTGGATAGAAATTTGGGCTTGGAATCAGCAGGACTCATTTTCCAGAGTTCCAATTTGACCTCAGACATGTTGTAGCTGTATGACATACACAAGTCACTCATCTGTAAAATGAGTTAAAGAAGTAAATAGCAAATCACTCCAGTATCTACCAAGAAAACTCCAAATGGAGTCACAAAGAGTCAAATGTGACTGAAATGATTATGCAAAATGAAGCCCATGCTTGCAAAGTTTCTCTACATCAACGCTATTATTTTACTTCAAGATAGGCTAAATTGGAGGTCATGGATGGTTTAGGGAACTATTGTATGAGCAAAGTAGATGAAAGGAAGATATTCTCATTGGGGTTATTTTCAGAAGTGCCACCTTTGTGCTTGGGCCACTTTGAACTTTTTTCAACTTAAGTACTTTTTCCTGATTGACATAGAAGCAAAAGGAAGATGGTCCTACATTTGAGATTATGGCTTGAGAGAAGAGATAAAAAATATGTAAATTATATTTTAGACAGTCAGAACATAATATATCTATGATTCTTGGCTTAGTTAAATTTTCTGTTTTATATTTGATTTTCATTATAACAAAATCATTGAGGAAATTCACATCTCAGGATTTTAGCTCCATGATATGCTTGGGTTTTGAATTCCCAAGCTAGCTCTAACAAATTTATATGTATTTTTGGAGATTTAGCAGAAATGAATGAGAATCATCTTTCAAATTCTGTCTTTCTTTTCTTTCGTGTGAATCCCTTTCTTGTTCATCCCTTGAAAGAGTTTGAAATGAGGGGATTTTATGTACTATATATTTATTATAATAAAACTCTTGTTCCTCTGCTAGTTTGTTTAGTGTTTCTCTAAAACCCAACCACTACACTACAATTTCTAATCATATTTTCCATGCAGCTACAATTAGGGCCTAACCCCATTGTTTTTAGAGATGAAAATTTTTCCACTTTGAAGACCAGCAGCTTGATATGTTATCCATTTGGTTATTTATTGTGATAAAGCAGAAAATACCCATGGGAGACCCCAGATACACTCCTTCACAATTAGGTTGAGTAGAACAAAGTATGGTCATTGGGGGGTTCCTTTAAAACAATTAATTAGTCACTTTTGGAAATGCACAAAACTACATCCTTTTATGTTTATGTTTTAATTTCATCTCCAAATCCTAATGATAACCTACCAAGACCTCAATAAAATAAAATAGGTGAGGTTTCTTAGGAATGTTTAAAGTTCCAAATGTAGAGTATGGCTTCTATGACATTCACTGTCCAAAGAACAAGGTTCCAACATAGCATTTGTTTGACTGAAAAATCAATGCTTCCAACTTCACTTCTTGGTGTAGAGAAAGTTAAAATGACTAAGTAGGTTGAATGAAATTTAGACAGTTTTAAGGTTTTCAAAATGCTTTTTCACTCTTTAAATATTTAATTGTCCCCAATTATATATAAAAACTATATTAAGATTTTGTTTCCTTAAATTTCAAATCCAAGATTTCCCGCCTTCACTTCTGCCTTCCTCCTCATTGAAAAAGAAGGTAATTTGGTATAGCTTATGTGTAGAGTCATTCAAAACTTATTTTTATGTTTATCATGTTGTGAAAGAAAATAGTACAAAAAATTTAATTTAAAGAAAATTGTAAATATCATGCATTGATCTGCATTCAGATTCCATTAGTCCCCCCGACGAGATGGATTGCAATTTTTATCATAAGCCATTTGGAATTGTTTCTGATCATTGTATTTCTGAGAATAGCTAAGTCATTGACAGCTGATTATGATATAGTATTGCTGTTATTATGTACTATGTTCTTGTGGCTTCTGCTTATTTCATTTTCCTTCACTTTCCTTCAATATGTCTGTCAAGCTTTTCCTGAAAAGCTAATTTCTTTTATTAATATTTAAATATTTTATTTGTTTTTCCAACTACATTCAATGGTAGATTTTATCAATCATTGTTTTCATAGTTTTTGAGTTTTACAATATTTACAATATTTCTTCCTCTATTCCTTCCCTCCCCCTTTCCCTGACAGAAAGCAATCATATAAGCTCTAAATTTATAACCATACAAAACAGATCAATATTGAACTTATTGCAAGAGAGTAATACGATCCAAACAAATCCAAACAAATACGATCCAAAAAATACATTAGAGAGAAAATAAAACAAAATACCTAAGAGAACTTTTACAAATTGAAGATATGTCTTGGTCTTCATTCAAACTCCACAGTTTCTTCTCTGGATATGACTGATATTTTCACAATTCTTTTACAATTGTCTTTGATTATTGTGCTGCTGAGATGAACAAGACCATCATGACTGATCAGTACCCCATGTTGTTGTTAATGTATAATGTTCTTCTGATTCTGTTCATTTCATTCACAGCAATTCATGCAAATCCTTTTCAGGCTTTTCTGAAATCATGTCCCACATGATTTCTTATAGAACAAAAGTGTTCTTCTACATATATATACCACAATTTGTTTAGCTATTGACCAATTGATGGGCATCCCTTCAATTTCCAGTTCTTTGCCACTACAAAAAGAACTGCTATCAACACTTTTGTACATGTAGGAATTTTACCCTTTTTCATGATCTCATCAGGATACAGACCCAGTAACACCTTTGTATTGCTTATTCAAAGGGTATGCACATTTTTATTGCCCTTTGGGAATAATTCCAAATTGTTCTCCAGAAAGGCTGGATAAATTCACAGCTTCACCAACAATGCATTAGTGTCACAGTTTTCTCACAGTCCCTCCAACATTGATCATTTTCTTTTCCAGTCACATTGTCTAATCTGAATGTGAGGTGATACCTCAGAGATGCTTTAATTTGCATTTATTTAATCAAAAATGGTTTAGAGCAATTTTTCAAATGGGTACAGATAATTTTGATTTTTTCATCTGAGAATTGCCTTTTCAAAACTTTTGATCATTTATTAATTGGGAAATGACTTGATTTTTTTATAAATTTAATCCAGTTCTCTCCATATTTTAGAAATATATCCTTTATCAAAAACACTAGTTATAATGTAAATACTAACAGACTACCTTCTGTGGGGGGAGGGAAGCAAGATTGGGGGGGGAATTATAAAATTCAAAATAAATAAAATATTAAAAAAAACTACTAGTCATAAAAATTGTTTCCCAACTTACTACATTCTTATTACTACTCTCAGTTGCTGTGGTTTAGTTTGTGCAAATACTTTTAATTTAATGTAATCAAAATTATACAGTTTGCTTTGTTATAATGTTCTCTATCTCTTCTTCAGATATAAACTGATCCTCAGTCTGTGGATCTGCTAGGTATACCATTTCTTATTCTCCTAATGGCTAATAATATTATCTTTTAAGTCTAAATCCAGCACCCATTTCTAACTTATCTTGGTATAGCTTGTGAGATGTTGATCTATTCCTAGTTTCTGCCTTACTATCTTCCAGTTGTACCAGCAGTTTTTATCAGAGTGAGTTCTTATCCCAGCAGCAGGAATTTTTGTGCTCATCAAACAGTAGATTAGTATGGTTATTTACTGCTATCTCTATTCCTAATCTATTTCTTAGCCGGAACCAAACCCTTTTGATGACTGATGCTTTGTAATACAATTTTAGATCTGGTATAGCTAAGATACCTTCCTTTGCATTTTTTCTTATTAATTCCCTTGATATTCTTGTTCTTTTGTTCCTCCATATGAATTTAGTAATTACTTTTTCTAGCTCACAAAAAGTAATTTTTTTGGAAGTTTGATTGGCACTAAACAAAATTGTATTTAGGTAGAACTGTCCTGTTTATTATTTTAACTCAGCCTACTTATGGGTAATTGATATTTGTCCAGTTATTTAGATCTGATTTTATTTGTGTGAAAAGTATTTTTTTGTTTCATGAAGTTTCTGAGTCTGCCTTGGCAGGTAGACTTCCAATGACTTTATGCTGTCTGAAGGTATTTTATTTTATTTTTTCTAGGTTTTTTTTTTGGTAAGGCAAATGGGGTTAAGTGGCTTGCCCAAAGCCACACAGCTAGGTAATTATTAAGTGTCTGAGATCGGATTTGAACCCAGGTACTCCTGACTCCAGGACCGGTGCCTTATCCACTATGCCACCTAGCTGCCCCTGTCTGAAAGTATTTTAAATGGGAATTTTCTTTCTATTTCTTTCTGTTGTATGTTGCTAGTAATATATAGAAATGCTGAGGATTTTTATGCATTTATTTTATATCCTGACACTTTGCTAAATTTGCTAATTTTTTCCAAGTAGGTTTTTAGATTATTTTCTAGGGTTTTCATGGTATACCATCATATCATCTGCAAGAAGTTAGATTTTTGATTTTTCATTACTTATTCTATTCCTTCAATTTCTTTCCCTTCTTTTATTGCTAAGCTAACATTTCTAATACAATATTGAATGATAATAACTGGCATTCTTATTTCATATCTTACTTTTTTGGGAATACTTCTCCATTACATATAATGCTTGTTGATAGTTTCAGATAGATGCAATTGATCATTTTAAGGAACATTTCATTTATTCCAGTGCTCTTTAGTGTTTTTAGTAGGAATGCATGCTATATTTTGTCAAAAGCTTTTTCAGCATCTATTGAGATAATCATATAATTTCTATTATGTTTGTTATTGATGTGATCAATTATACTAATAGTTTTCCTGATATTGAATCAGCCCTGCAATACTGGTATAAATCCTGCTTGATCATAGTGTATTATCCAAGTGATTACTTGCTGTCATTGATTTGTTAATATTTTATTTAAAAATTTTCATCCATTTTTATTAGGAAAATTAGTCTATAATTTTCTTTCTCTGATTTAAGTCTTCCTGGTTTAGGTATCAACTCCATATCGGTGTCATGGAAGGAATTTGGCAGATCTCCTTCACCTATTTTTTCAAATAGTTTATATAGAATTGGAATCAATTGTTCCTGTAATGTTTGATAGAATTCACTTGTGAATAAATGTACAGAGTTCATTGATGGCTTGTTAAATTTCTTTTTCTGACATAGGGTTAAGTATTTAATTTTTTTCTTTTAACCTGAGCAATTGATATTTTTGTAAATATTCATCTGTTTCACTTTGATTATCAAATTTATTGGCATGCAGTTTTGAAAAATAGTTCTGAATTATTGCTTTAATTTTGTCCTCATTGTTGGTAAATTCACCTTTTTTCATTTCTGATACTAGCAATTTGGTTTTATTCTTTTTTTAATCAAATTAACCAAAAGTTTGTCTATTTTATTGTTTTTTTGTAAAACCAACTCTTAGTTTTATTTATTAGTTCAATATGTTTTGATTTTGATTTTATTAATTTCACCTTGAATTTTCAGTATTTGTAATTTGAAATTTAATTGGGGGATTTAATTTATACTATTGTGCCTTTTTAGTTGCATGCTCAGTTCATTAATCTCCTCTTTATTTTGTCCATGTAGGCAATTAGATATATAATATATTCCTTATTAACTGTTATGGCTGTATTCCATAAATTTTGATATGTTGTCTTGTTATTATCATTGTCTTAGATGAAATCATTAATTTGTTGTTGACATGATTTGTTGTTGATCACTCATTCTTTAAAATTAGGTTCTTTAATTTCCAATGAGTTTTAGGTCTATCTCTCCATTGCCCTTTCCTGCCTGTGATTTTTATTGCATTGTGGTGAAAAGAATGCATTCAATATTTCTGCCTTTCTGCATTTGATTATGAGGTTTTATGCCTTAATATATGATCAATTTTTGTATACATACCATGTACCACAGAAAAAAGGTATATTCCTTTCTATCCACATTCAGTTTTCTCCAGAGGTCTATCATCTCTAAGTTTTCTAACATTTTATTCTCCTCCTTAATTTATTTCTTGTTTATTTTGTGGTTAGATTTATCTGGGAGGTTGAGGTCCCCTACCAGTAGAGTTTTGTTGTCTTTGTCTTCCTGTAACTCATTTAGCTTCTCATTTAAAAATTTGGATTTAATACCACTTGTTGCATACTTATTTAATATTGAAATAACTTCAGTATCTATGGTACTTTTTAGGAGGAGGGAGTTTCTCTCTTTCTTATATTTTATTTGTTTCACATGAATACAAAAGTCTTGTATAAGTAAACTAATACTCCCTCCACAAAGAAAGAGAAAAATAAAGGGAGAGGGGAAAAAAAACTGTGTCCTTCAATCTGTATTCAGATGCCCTCAGCTCTGTATTTGGAATGGATAGCAGTCTGTCGGAGAAATTGTTTCAATATTTTCCCCACATTTGCTATTGCTAGCTGTATTTCCCTTCTTCCCAATCCCCATTTATTTTATCTCCTCTCTTTCCTTTCACCCTGTCTCTCTTCAATAGTGTGTTGTATCTGATCACACCCTCCCTTCTAATGCCTACCCTCCCCTGACCCTCCCTGCCCTATCCCCTTTCTCTCATCCCTTTCCTTTCCTATTTTCCTTTAGGGTAAGTTTGAATTCTATACACATTTGAGTGTGTATGCTATTTTCTCTCTGAATCACTTCCAATGAGAATGAAGGCTCACTCACTCCTCCTCAACTTTTTCCCTTTCCACTCCATTGCAAAAGGTTTTTCTTACCACTTTTTTGTGAAATAATTCAATGCATTCTTCCTCTCTTTCCCCTTTCTCTGAGTACATTCCTTTCTTGCCCATTAACTTCATATTTTTAATATGTTAAACCTTTTATTATGCTTCTTCCTGTGCCTTGTCTATATATGCTCCTTCTAACTGCCCTAATAAATGAGAAGGTTCATTTAAATCATCAGTATCATCTTCCCATGCAGGAATACAAGCAGTTCAACATCATTAAACACCTCATAATTTTCCTTTCCTGTTCACCCACTCTATGTTTCCTGTATTTGAAGATCCAATTTTCTGTTCAACTCTGGTCATTTCAATAGGCAAGTTTGCATTTCCCTATTTCATTGAATGTTCATCTTTTCCTCTGAAAGAGGATATTCAGTGTTCTTAGCTAGTTGTTTCCAAGCTCTTTTGCCTTTTGGAATACCATATTCCAAGTTCTATTGGCCCTTAATGTAGAAGCTGCCAAATCTTGTGTTATCCTGACTGTAACTCTATGATATTCGAATTCTTTATGGATGCTTGACTATTTTCTACTTGATTTGGGAGCTCTGGAATTTGACTATTATTTTCCTGGGAGTTTTATTTTGCAATTCTTTTCAGGAGGTGATTGGTGAATTCTCTTAATTTCTATTTTACCCTCTGCTTCTAGAATTTCAGGGCAATTTTCCTAAAGGACTTCTTTAAAAATAAAGTCTATGGGAAGTTAGATGGCACAGTGGTTACAGCACCAGCCCTGGAGTCAGGAGGACCTGAGTTCAAATCTGGACTCAGACACTTAATAATTACCTAGCTGTGTGATCTTGGGCAAATCACTTAACCCCACTGCCTTGCAAAAACTAAGAAAAATAACAAAGTCTAGGTTTTTTCCCCTGGTCATGACTTTCAGGTAGCCTAATAATTTTTAAATTATCTCTCTTGGCTCTATTTTCCAGGTCAATCATTTTTCAAATGAAATATTTCACATTTTCTTTTAGTTTTTCATTCTTTTTGGATTTGTTTTATTGTTTATGAATTTCTAAAAAAATCATCAGCTTCCCTTAGCTCCATTTTACATTTGAAGGAATTGTTTTCTTTAGAGAGCTTTTGTATCTCCTTTTCCATCTGGTCAATTGTACTTTTTAAGACATTCTTCTCCTCATTGGCCTTTTAGATTGCTTTTCCCCTTTGAACTAAACTGGATTTCAAATTTTTATTTCCTTCAATATATTTTTTTGTATCTCTTTCACCAAGCTTCTAATTTGTTTTCATGATTTTCCCAAATCACTCTCATTTCTATTTTCAATTTTTCTCTATCTCCCTTACTTGATTTTCTAAATCTTTTTTGAGTTTTTCCATAGGCTGAGACCAATTCATATTTTTCTTGGAGGACTGGGCTACAGTAAGATTGACTTTGTTTTCTCCTAGGTATGTTTTGATCTTCCATGGGACCAAAGAAGTTGTTTAAGATCAGATTTTCTTCTATTATTTGCTCATTTCCCCAACTTATAACTTGATTTTAGCTCTATGTTAAGATAGGGCTCTGCTTCCAGGGTAGATGACACACTGTCACAAGCTTTTGAGGGTTTTTACAGCTGTTTTCAGGGGCAACCCTAGGGACTTCAATTCCTTCAAGGATTTATGAGAAGCTCTGACTATTCTCCTGATCTGTGCTCTGCCTTGGAACTGCAAAAATGATTCTTTCTCCACCATGGAAGTAAATTTCCTTTTCCTGAATTTGTTACCTTTTACCTGGATCTGAGCATTGGTGAAGCAGCACAGTCCTGCCTCAGAGATAGATTGCTGCAGTCTTTCCTGACCCCCTTACTGTCCATGAACTGAGCATTCTTGAAGCAACTGCCCAGTGGCTATCAAGACCTGCTCCTGGTTCTTGGGGTTGGGTCTGCCCTGAGACCTGTGCTGGACTGGATTTTACTCTGTGGGTCTGCTTCCAAGTTGTCCTTGAAAATTCCTGGACTGAAAGGTCTGGAAACCTAGCTCCCTGCTACCAAGGACCAAGGCACCCTCAGGGACACAGATGCCTGTGGGTTATTACTGGAGGACTAGAGCCAGTTTGTTCTGGCAATCAGTCTAGCCTGAGCTGTGCTGAAGGCTCTTTCTATCTCTAGTGTAACAGACATTTCCATGCATCTTCCAAGTCATACTGGGCTGGAAAATTGTTTCACTCAGTTTTTCTGTGGGTTCTGCCTCTCTAGAATTTTGTTAGAGTTATTATTTAAATGTTTTTGGAGAGAGGGACAGCTCCAGGGATTTCCTACTTTTATTCCACCATCTTGACTCTGCCCATTTCCTTATCTCTTTTAATGAGATCTATTTTTGCAATTTCTTTATCTGAGATAAACATTGCAGGCCCTGGCTTTATCTAGTGTGTGCATATCTCTGCTTTAAATGTGTTTCTTCTAAGCAGTAAATTCTGGGAATCTGTTTTTTTATCCATTCCTTTTATGGGAGAGTTCATTCCATTCACATTCAAAATTGTAATTGTTAACTCTTCATTGCCCTCCATGTTATATCTCCTCCATTTGTACATTTCCTCTTCTTTCACCTTATCACTCCTCCCCAGAATTTTGCTTCTGGATACCACCTCCCTCAATTTGTTTACTTTTATCTATCCATCCACCTTTCCTTTTCTTTCCCCTTTCCCTTTTCCCCTTCTGTCTGGTCTGTCCCTCTATAATTCCTTCCTTCCCTCCTATTGCTTGCCATCCCTTGCCTTTAGCTGTAAGGTAAGACCAATTTCTAAGCTCAGCTGATTGTGTGTGTGTTAATTCCTCTTTGAATTACTCTTATGAGAGTAAGAATTTTACCTCCTCCTTTCTTCCCCTCTATTGCAATAGGTTGTTTGCATCTCTTCATATGATGTAATTTACCACATTTAATCTCCCTGCTCCTCCTGTCTCTTTACAATCCCCCCCCCTTTTTAATGAAATATATATATTTTTTCTTTTTTCCCTGTTTACCTTTTCATGTATCTCTTGAGTCTCCTGTTTGCAGATCAAATTTTCTGTTTAGCTCTGGTATTGTCATAAGGAAAGATTGAAAGTTATTTAGTTAAACATTTATCAGCTTTGCTACATAGTGGATTCATGGTTGTAATCCAAGGTCCCTTGTCCTCCAGAATATCATATTCCTGACCCTTTGATCTCTTAATATTGATGCACTCAAGTTCTGTGTAATCCTGACTGTGTCTCCTTGGTATTTCAATAGCTTCTTTCTGACTGCTTTTAGATCTGTTAATTCTAAAGTTTGGCCAATGATATTCCTTGGTGTTTTCATTTTGGGGATTCCTTTCAGGAAGGGATCAATATATTCTTTCAATGACTTTTTTGCCCTCTAATTTCCAGGATTTCAGGACAGTTCTCCTTGACTATATCCTGAAGTACAAATCTCTCAGATGCATTGGAGAAATCAAGGAATCTTAAATGTTTGTGGGTAAAAATGGGTCAAAAACTATGGCAATGTGATTTGAGGAAATGGAATAAAATCAGTCAGGGTATTGAAGTTATATAGCTTAATATATCTAGAGAGCTGATCCTATAACTAAGTGATGCATTCCAGCAGATAATCAAGATTAGGTCAGTCAGAATTTGAAAAACAGGAAATAGTAATAAATATTGTAATTCTAACATAGCTGGTATAAAATTTAGTAGAACCATTCTCTAAATACAATAATCTTTTGTTGTCTTTCTATAATATGAATTTGAAAGTTAGATAGCAGAAATAATTTCAACATCTCTGAACATGAAACATCCACCTCTGCAACCAAGATGTCTTATTAGAAATAGAATTCTCATTCTCCTGTGACTGAAACAAAAGGTCTGAGCTATATGATACTGGGGCAAATATTTCAACCTTTTTTGTATTGGTTCTTCAACTATAAGAAGATCTGGAAAATGAAATGACAAATCACTCCAGTATGTTTGTCACGAACCCATGAGATTGATTATGAAGAGTTGGACACGATTGAAACAACTGAATAAGAACAATAAGCAACATCTTCTCATCCTATGGCAATAGTACTGGATACCGCAGCAACAGCGATGAATAAAAGAGCCTAGTTCCTTATCATAACCACCCTAGTGAATCCATAACTATCAAGCCGACTAAATGATTAAAAAAAGCCTTCCGTTATAGTCACTCTGTTCTGCAATTACTGTTTTCTCTCTGGACTTTTTAAATTTGAAAATAATTTATTTTGTTTTAATCATTTAAAATATGTCTTCTAACTTGCTAACTTCTCTCCACTGAGTAAACAAAACATGTATGGTCGATTAAGTAAATTTCTACTTTGCTCATGTCTAAACTATTAATTGACTTTTTTTGGCATTCTTTATCCTTCATCGCTGTATCAGGAGATATCAGGTAACATTTCCTCATTAGTACTTTTAAATTTTTGGAAGTAAACTCTCATAAGAGATCAATACAATGGTTTTCCATTTATATTTATATACCATAGCTTTTTCATCTATTTTTCAATGTATGGCCAACCCCAACTCCTTCCCATTCTTTATCACCTCAAAAAGCTATAAATATTTTTATTTGTCCTTAGAATTTGTTTTGCTTACATTTTATTTTTGCATTAATCTACCTTCTGAACTTCTGGTCATATGGGGCAAGAAATCAGAATTTCTGTTAAGTGCTCCTGGTTTCCCTCGGAACTGATATTAATCAAGGATCTTTAGCATTTTTCTGGAGTGACAGGATGCATGAAAGATCTAAGTGAAACATCTTCCAGATCTGTCAGAGGGGTGCATAGGGGAGTGCAGAGCAGAGAACAGAAGCCCAGCAACAGGGCAATAGGGTGAGGCAGGAGATCTAACCTGATATCCTTGACTATGGGAACAGTGGCTTTGGAGATAAGACTTAAGTGCATGATGGGAAGATCTACCTCACCAGAACAGATCCTGCACAGATGCCCAGGAACACATTCATCCTTCATAACTGATTTGGACACCTTGACTGTGATAGGGAGCCTCAAGCATTCCTAAAGAGGAGGAGGACCTAGAATCCAGGTGTAAACAGACCAAAAATGACTCTAGGTGTTCTCGCCTTTCTCATTAGCCCAGGGTTTCTGAGTTTCCAAGCGCTGACTATCAATTCAAAGAGAGAACCACTGGCATTTCCAGCCAGACCAGCCTAGCCCAGATCCTGGACTGTTTTTGGACAACCCAGAGATAACTCCATGCATTTCACTGTAGACGGTGACATCCCAGCACAGACTGTCCTGAAGAGGCAGCCTCAGTCATCCCTTACCAGTCAATACACTGAGTAACCCCCTGGAGTTTCTAACATCAATAACCCAGTTGGGTTAGCAAGCTTCTAGGGCTCTCAATACTGAAGGTCTGACACAAGCCCCTCTCTCAACATATGAACCTTGGGATAGGTAACAAATCTCAAATGAATAAGAAAGGCCAGAGAAAGGAGGCTCCATAGAAAGTTACCTTGGAGATAAAGATGGACAAAGCACAAACTCAGAAATGGAGGTGGGGTGAGCCCTCAGAAGGGCTGCTACATGTGAAACTATAGAGGAGAATATGAATTTGTTTCTAGCCTAGTAAGATTTCTTAGAAGAGCTCAGAAAGAATTTTAAAGTCAAGTGGAAAAATGGGGAAAAGTAATGCAAGGACAATTAACATCTTGCAACAAAAAGTGACAAAAGAAAAAAAATCCTTTTAAAATACAATTGGACAATTGCAAAAAATGAACAGCTCTTAAAAAATAGAACAGACTGGGGCAGCTAGGTGGCACAGTGGATAGAGCACTGACCCTGTTGTCAGGAGTACCTGAGTTCAAATGCGGCTTCAAACATTTAATAATCACTTAGTTGTGTGGCCTTGGGCAAGCCACTTAACCCCATTGCCTTGCAAAAACCTAAAAAAAAAATAGAACAGATCATCTGGAAAAGATGTAAAAGTTAAATGAAGAAAACATCCCCTTTAGAAATAGAGTGGGAGTAATGGAAGCTAATGATTTCATGAAAAACCAAGATCCTGTTAAACACAATAAAATAATTTGAAAAAAAAGTAAAAGATAATATAAAATACTTCATTGGTAAAACAATTCGCCTGAAAAAATAGATACCAGAGAGATAGTTTAAGAATTATTGTACTACCTCAAAACCATGATAAAAAAAAAAGAGACTGGATGCCATTCTTCAGGAAATTGTCAAGTAGAATTGTTCTGATATCCTGGAGCCAAAGAACAAATAGTCTCATAAAGAATTCACCAATCACTTCCTGAAAGGGAACCCAAAATGAAAACACCAAGGTATATTTTAGCCAAATGATTGAATTTTTCATAGCAAGGAGAAAATCCTACAAGGAGCCAGAAAGAAGCAACTCAAATATTAAGAAGCCACATCCAGGATTACAAAGAACCTTGCTGCATTAACATCAAAGAATTAAAGGGCCTGGAATTTGATATTTCAGAGGTCAAAAGAGCTTGGATTACAAAGAAGATTGAACCTCCCAATAAAATTGAGTCTATTCTTTAAGGGGAAAAGATGGAAATTAAAATAGATGACTTTCAAACTTTCCTGAGCTTTCAAACTTTAAAAAATTTGATCTTCAAACAGTAGACTCATAAGATACAGGAGTAAACAGAGGAAAAGATAAAAACTGTTATTCAACAAGATTTAACTCTTTACATCCCTACCTGGGAATAAAATTCTCAACACTCTTAAGAATTATAACTATATTAGAGGGAGTATACTTAGATTAAACTTTGATAGAATGAGACTGGAGGAAGGGGGAGGCAGAATGGCATAAATTACATCAAGATTATATGAAAAAGACCTATTGTAGCAGAGAGAAAGAAGGGAGAGGGTGAGCATTTCTTGAATCTTACTCTAATTGGATTTGACTTAAACAAGGAATAACATATACACTCAGTTGGATTTAGAAATTTATATTACCCTTCAAGTATTATAAGGGGAAAGTGGGCAAAGGGAAGGAGGGACTAATAGAAGGGAAGGACAGAAGAAGGAGGGGGAAAGGAAAGAGTAAATAAAAGGGAAAGTGACTGACAGGAGTGGGGACAGATTGAGGGAGGCAGTGTTCAGAAGTAAAACACTGTTGACAAAGGATAAGGTAAAAGGAGAAATAAAAAAGAACAGAGGGGTTATGACTAGGTGACTCAGTGGATAGAGCACTGGCCCTGGAGTCAGGAGTACCTGGCCTCTGGTCTGGCCTCAGACACTTAATAATTACCTAGCTGTGTGGCCTTAGGCAAGTCACTTAACCCCCATTGCCTTGCAAAAACTTAAAACAAAAAGAACAGAGGGGAGATAGCATATTGGGTAACATTGAGTTAGTAATTATAAGTATGAATGTGAATGGAATGAGTTCTCCCATAAAACAGAAGTAGATAGCAGAGGATTAAAACCAGAATCATACAATAGACTTCTCACAAGAAAGACATTTGAAGTAGAGAGATACACATGGAATAAAAGTAAAAGAATGGAACAGAATATATTATACCTCAGCTGAAGTGAAGAAATCAGGGGTAGCAATCTTTAGCTCTGACAAAGCAATTGGAATAAGGAAGAAAACTACAACCTCTAAAAATGTATCATAGATAATGAAATAATTTCAATACTAATTATTTATGCACCAAATGGTATAGCATCCAAATTTTTAGAGGAGATACTATATGATTTATAGAAAGACATAAACAACAAAACTATATTAATGGGGATCTTTAATTTCCCATACTCAGAATTAGACAAATCTAACTATAAAATAAACAAAAAGAAGTTAAGGAGGTGAATATAATATTAGAAAAGTTAGATATGATAGACATCTGGAGAAAATTCAATAGGGATAGAAAGTAATATTCCTTTTTTATCTGTGGTACATAGTACTTACAGGAAAATTGAACATGTATTAGGTCATAAAATCCTCATAATCAAAAGTAGAAAGGCATTAATATTAAATGCATTCTTTTCAGATTACTATGCAAGAAAAATAATGTGCAATAAAGGGCCATGAGAGATAGACTTAAAATTAATTAATTGGAAACTAAATAACACAATTTTATAATGGTTGGGTCAAACAGCAAATCAAAGAAAAAATTAATAATTTTATCCAAGACAATGATAATAAGGATATAACATTCCAAATCTTGATACAACCAAATCAATTATTAGGGGGAATATCACATTTTAAAACCATACATGAAAAAATAGAGAGATCAATGATTTTGCAACTAAAATAGCTAGAGAAGGAATAAATTAAAACTCCCCAATTAAATTTTGAATTAAAAATCTGAAAATCAAAGGAGAAAATAATAAAATCAAAAGAAAACTATTCAAGTTATAATCAAAACTGAGTAGGTGCTATGAAAAAAGCAATAAAATAGATAACCCTGTGGTTGAAAAATGAACAGAATATCAAATTACGCATAACAAAATTAAAAAAGATGAATTAATTACCAAAGCAATGTAAATTAAAGTAATAATTTAAATCTGTTTTGAATACCTGTATACCAATAAATTGGACAATCTTAATGAAATGGATGGATATTTTCAAAAATATAAACTGCTCAGGTTGTAAAAACAGGAAATTATATACATATATAATGCCATCTCAGAAAAAACAAATTAAATAAACATCAATGCACTCCCTAAGGAAAAATCTCCAGGGTCAGATGGATTCACAAATGAATTCTACCAAACATTCAAGGAACAATTAGTTCTTATTTTATATAAAGCATTTGAAAAAAATAGGTTAAGAAGGAGCTATGTCAAATTCCGTCTATGACACCAAAGTCAAAACATAGAAAGAAAATTATAGTCCAATTTACCTAATGAATATGGATGCAAAAATTTTAAATAAATTATTAGCAAAATGATTACAAGTTAGCATTAGGATAATACATTATGATCAAGTAAGATTTATACTAGATATTCAGGGTTATTTCAATATCATTAACAAACCTAATAGAAAACATATGATTATTTCAATAGATGCTGTAAAAACTTTTGATGAAATACAACAACTATTCTTTTGAATAATAGTGTAAAGCATAGGAATAAATGGAGTGTTCCTTAAAACAATGATATATATATATATATATATATATATATATATATATATATATATGTATATATATATATATATATATGTGTGTGTGTGTGTGTGTGTGTGTGTGTGTGTGTATGTATATACTATCAACACACATTTGTAATGGGGAAAAAACTAGAAGCATTCCCCAAAATCAGCAGTGAAACAAGGCTGTCCATTATCACTATTATTCATTACTGCACTAAAAATATCAACCTTAGCAATAAGAGAAGAAAAAGAAATTGAAAGAATTAGAATAGGTAATTACAAAACAAAACTCTCACTCTTTGCAGAGAATCCTAGAAAATCATTTAAAAATTACTACGAAAAAGTTGACATCTTTAGCAAAATTGTAGAATATAAAATATATCTATGTAAATAATCAGCATTTCTATTTGTTACTGACATGACTCAGTAGCAAGAGACAGAAAGAGCAATTCTGTTCAAAATAACAATAGATAACATAAAATATTTGAGTCTACAGACTGAGAAACTATATGAAACCAACTATAAAACACTATTAACACAAATAAAATCATATCTAAATAATTGGACAAATGTCAATTGCTCATGGATAGAGTAATATAAAAATGATAATTCTATTTAAATTAAATTTCTTATTCAGTACCATACCAAACTTCCAAAAATGTAATTTGAGCTAGAAAAAATAGTAACTTAATTCATATGGAGGAACAAAAGATCAAGAATATCAAGTTAATTAATTAATGAAGAAAAGGGAAAAGGAGGGTGGCTTAGTCATACCAGATGTAAAACCATATTACAAAACATCAGTCATCAAAACTGTTTAATACTGACTAAGAAATAGAGTGGTAGATCAGTGGAATAGACTAGGGGCTATAGAAACAATAGTACATGATTATAGCAATCTGCTGTGTGATAAATCCAAAGTTTCCAGTTTCTGGGATAAACTCACTCTTCATTAAAAACTAGAAAAAAGATAGTACGGTAAACACTAGCTATAGATTGACATTTCACAACCTGTACCAATATAAGGTAGCAATGGATATAGGTTTTTGACATAAAAGGTCATAGCATAAGCCAATTAGGAGAACAAGGAATAATTTACATCAGATCTATGGAAAGGGGAGCAGTTTATGGGCAAAGAAGAGAGAACATTATAAAAGATAAAATGGATAATTTTGATTACATTAAATTGAAAAGTTTTTACACAAACAAAAGGAAAACAACCATAATTAAAAGGAGTGCAGCAAATTGAGAAACAACTTTTGCAATTTTTATTTCTGTTCAATGGATCATTTCTAAAATATATAGAGAACTCAGTCAAATTTATAAGCAAACAAGTCATTCCTTGTTTGATAAATGGTCAAGCTATATGGAAAGGTAATTGTCAGGTGAAAAAAAGTTAAAGCTCTAAATCATTATTGAATTGAGTAATGCAAATTGAAAAAACTCTGTTACCCTCTCAGATTGGCCCAGATTTATCAATATGACTAAAATGGAAAATGATCAATGGGATATGGGAAAACTGGGACCCTAATGTATTTTTGTGAATGTTTAGCAGTTGGCCAAAAATAATAAATAAGATCCCTTATAGAAAAACACTCAGTATTTCAACTTGATCTTACAATATTCAAAAATACTGAGTATTTTTCTATACGAGTCTTATTTATTATTTTTGGCCAACTGCTAAACATTAGCCAAATCAAAGATTCAAGAGAGTCTCCCAGGGCCTTGAAATGATGGTTTAATTGAGCCAGAGATTGAAAGAGAGCCTGATGACCTTGCTTCGGATTTTGAGTTTCCTCTAGAGAGGCACTTGATGCTTGTAAGCGCAGAGCTATGTTTCATTGTTAGAAAGTGGCCTGCCCTTCTGCTGTTGCTCCAAGAGCATGTAGTTTTTTTGGTTTATTTGAGGCACCAGCTCAACGAACTGCTTTCTTGGAAGTTGAAATAGCAATCAGATCTGATTGGAGATCCTGTGTCAATAATCTTTTAAAGATTTTGAAGAATCTTCCCTCTTTTCAATTTATCAACAAATATTTATTAAGAATTTACTTTGTGTCAGACACAGCTTAACATTGAAACTTTCATTAGCTGATTATTCGTTAGCTTAATTATTTTTATTTCTTAGCAAGGGATAGTGGAACAGGGAAGGAACAAGAAATGTTTCTATCCTAAAAGAAATAAAAAGTATTCACAAAACAAAAAAATGATTAATAAACATGTCAAAAATACTAAGAAATTTGAAAATTTTGGTGTCGAAAGACTTAAAATCTCTGAAAAGGTATACTAAGGAATATATGGGTGTGTTGCATTGATTAAGAAATGTAAATTAAAACAACCCCACTTCACTCCCATCATATTAGCAAATATGAATAAAAACAAAACAAGAAATGTTGGATGACCTGGGAAAACTGGAACATTAATGCATTGTTAGTAGAATTGTGAACTGATCCAAACATACTGGAGAGCAATTTGTAATTTGCCCAAAGAGTCATAAAATTGTGCAAAATGCTCTTTGATCACAATACCACTATTTAGGTTTATATCTCAGAGGCCTGTCAAAAAAAGGGAACAGAATTTAGTCTTGCAAAAATATTTATAGCAGTTCTTTTTGTGCTTGTAAGACCTGGAGATTGAAGGAATGCCTAACAACTGAGGAATGGCTGAACAGGTTGTGATATGTGATTGTAATGGAATATTATTGTGCAATAAGAAATGATAAGCAGGATACTTTAAGAAAACTCTGAAAAGGCTTACAAGAACGAAATCAGGAGAATATTGTTCAGAGCAAAAGAAATTTTATATGATAAAGCAATTATTAAATTGAGTGACTTAGCTATTCTCAGTAATAAAATGATCCAAGACAATCCCAAAAGACTAATGATGAAAATTGCTGTCCATATCCATAGAAAGAACTGATGCCATCTGAATACAGACAAAAGCAAACTATTTTACTTTTTTTGAGTTTCCTTGAACAAAATGACTAATAAGAAAATGTTTGATATTGTTGCACATCTTTAATCTTTATCAGATTGATTATCATTTCAGAGAGAAGGGAAAGGAAGAGATGGAATTTATAACTCAAAATATAAAAATGATGGATGTTAAAAATTGTTTTTACATGTAATTAGGGGAAAATAAAATATTAAAAAATTTAAAATATATTGGGGAAAAAGAAAGTATTGTCATATGCCTATTGTCACATTTGTTGCCTTAAATGTCCTATTACTACTGTAATAACATTTCTTGTTTTAAATCCCTTTTCTTCATAAACAAATAGCAATTTAGTTCAGATCCTCATCCTCTATATACTAGAACATATCAACAGCTTCTTAATCTATCTCCCTTACTCCCAGTTCTCCACATTAAAGAGCATCTTAATTTTTTGTAACTGCAAATCTGGCCATGTGACTCCATTATTCGAAAATCTCTAATCACTTTTTATAGAATCCTTGGTAAGCTTTTTTTTCCTTTGACAAGGCAATGGGTTTACGTGACTGGCCTAAGGCTACACAGTTAGGAAAATATTATGTGTCTAAGGTCAAATTTGAACTCAGGTCCTTCTGTCTCCAGGGACAGTGCTCTATCCACTGCACCACCCAGCTGCCCTGTGGCAAGCTTTTTAAAAATATTTATCTAGCATTTTATTTTGCCCTGTTTACATGTCAAAGCAATTTTTTTGCATTTGTTTGCAAAACTTTGAGTGGCAAACTCTCTTCCTTCCTCCCACCCCACCTCCCTGTTTGAGAAAACAAGAAATTTGCTGTTATACATTTTTAGTCTTGTAAAGCATTTCCAAGATAATTGTTATGAAAGAAAATATTGTTCCCCCCAAAATGAAACCTCAAGAAAAATAAAGGAAACTAAAAAGAATACTTCAATCTGTATTCAGACATCGATTATTTCTCTGGCTATATATAACCTTCTTTGTCATAGGTCCTACAGTCTTTCACAGCTGATCACCCTATATATGACTGTTAACTTTCTACACAATACATTTCACTTTGCATGTTTTCCATATTTTCTGAGACCATCCTGTTTATAGTTTCTTCCATAGCATTCCATCATAATCACCTACCACAATTTGTTTAGCCATTCTTTCAATTTCCAGGTCCTTGCCACCAGAAAAGAGCTTCTCTTATAAATATTCTTATATATAAAGTTCCTATTCCTTTTTGCTTTTCATCTCTTTTGAAATACAAACCTCGTAGTGGAATTACTAAGTGAAAGGGTAGGCATGGGTTTAAAATTCTTTGGGTATAGTTTCCAAAATATTGTATTGAATAGTTGAATCAGTTCACATCTTCTCTATTAATGTCACCTTTCCCTTGGACATTAGTCATTTTTTTTCTGTCCTAATCAATCTAATAAATATAAATTAGTACCTCATGATTATTTTAATTATGTCATCTGCAAAGAAAGAAAGTTTTGTTTCTTTCTTCCCAATTCTAATTCCTTCAATTTCTTTTTCTTCTTTTATTGCTGAAGCTAACTTTTTTTAATACAATAGTAGTGGTGATAATGGGTATCCTTGTTTCACCCCTGATCTTATTGGGAATGTCACTAGTTTATCGAGATTGCATATAATGCTTGTTGGTGTCAGATAGATACTGCTAATCATTCTAAGGAACAATCCATTTATTCCTATGCTCTCTCTCTCTCTCTCTCTAGTGTTTTTGGTAGGAATGGGTACTGTATTTTGACAAAGACTTTTTCAGCATCTATTGAGATAATCAAGTGATTTCTCTTAGGTTTGTTATTGATATATTCAATTATAATAACAGATTTCCTAATATTGAACCAACCTTGCATTCCTGGGATAAATCCTGCTTGGTCATAGTGCATTATCCTAGTGATAAGTTGCTGTCATAGCTTTGCTAAGATGTTATTTAAGATTTTGGGGCAGCTAGGTGGCGCAGTGGATAAAGCACCAGCCCTGGAGTCAGGAGTACCTGGGTTCAAATCCAGTCTCAGACACTTAATTATTACCTAGCCGTGTGGCCTTGGGCAAGCCACTTAACCCCATTTGCCTTGCAAAAACCTAAAAAAAAAGATTTTTGGAAGCATATTCATTAGGGAAGTTGTTATGACTCTTCCTGGTTTAGGTATCAGTACCATATTGGTATCATGGAAGGAATTAGGCAGAGTTCTCTCTTCACCTATTTTTCCAAATAGTTTATATAGAATTGGAACCAATACTTCTTTGAATGTTTGAGAAATTCACTTGTGAATCCATATGACCCTGGAGATTTTTTCTTAGGGTGTTCATTGATGGCTTGTTGAATTTCTTTTTTCTGAGATAGGGTAATTTAGGTATTTAGGTATTTAGGTAATCTTCATTTAACTTGGGAAATTTGCTGTTTTGTAAATATTCACTCATTTCACTAAGATTATCAAATTTATTGGCATACAGTTGGGTAAAACCGTTCCAAATTATTACTTTACCAAATTATTCTTCCTCCATGGTGTTGTGTACACCTTTTTCATTTTTGATACAAGTAATTTTTTTTCTTTCTTGTTTTAAACAAATTACTCAATGGTTTAATCTATTTTATTTTTTAAAAAATAAAAACAACTCGGTTTTCTTTTATTAGCTCAATAGTTTTCTTGCTTTCGGTTTTATTAATTTCTCCTTTAATTTTGGGAATTTCTAATTTGGTGTTTAATTGGAACTTTTAATTTATTTTTCTCTAAGTTTTTCAGTTTCATGCTTAGTTTATTGATATCCTTTTTCTCCATTTTATTCATGTAAGCATTTAGTCATCTCCTGATACATCTCCTAATGACTACTTTGGCTATATCTCATATGTTTTGGTATGTTGTCTCCTTATTGTCATTGTCTTGGATGAAATCTCCAAGTCTTTCTATAATTGGTTGTTTGATCCAATCATTCTTTAAAGAGAGAGGAAAGTTTTTAATAGTGGGAGTAGGATCCAGGTGTACCTTGTTTTGACTATTGAGGTTAAGGAGTTGATCCATGAACAATTTGAGACCATGATCTCATTTTTTGGTAAATGTCACAACTTATTTTTTTAACTATATTAAGTAAAGAACAAGGCAATTGCTTCTCCCACTGGAGGCTTCTCATCACTATCTAAACATGCAGGTTGGTGGACACTGGTTGGTTCAAATTGACATCTAGGAAATTTCTATCCACTGTTTCTGATTCTGTTTTATGGGGTAAAAACGAGTAACTCTTGTCTTTCTTCCACATGACAGAAATGCTTAAACAGCTATCATGGATATCATGATTCCTTCTATTCTGCAAGCAAACCATCCCTAGATGTATCTACCTGTCCTTATATATTATATAAATATACATATATATATATATGATATATCATAGTGAGACTCTGATAATCCCAGTTATTCTATTCCTCAGGTTCTCAATGTTTTTCCCAACCTGTGACTGCAAGAAAACCACACAACTGTCCATACATAATCTAAGCAGGATAAACTATAAATGAAAAACAGAGATTCAAATGAAAGGAGGTCCAAGAGTAAATTTACCTTTGGGGAAAAGATGTTATTTTTCATCAATTATTGGAACAGTAAATTTTGGTGGAAAAACAGTGAGAGATTCTGTGAAGAATAAAGAAGAAGCAGTTCAAAATTTCCCAGGACACACCAACTAATGGTTTTTCCAGCAAAGCAATGAATTTTCTCAGATTTGAAGCTTTCATGGAGGAGATAGAGGAAACTGTCAGCAATTGTGTAGAAGATTTTTCCTTCAGGTTATGGGTTAGACAAAATAAGACTGCGACCCACTCAAATTTTCTAGAATTTAGCTCTGTCATTTGAGTTTGAACAAAGCTTCTCTAAAATCGGTGGGCTTTGCTTGTTCCCTAGAGATTAAAAGAAAATATTTAGCATGGGATCAACACAGGTTTCACAAGCATTATTTCTCCATTGGCATATAATTGTTAGATTACTTTGGTAGTGCATGCAAAAAAAATGACTTCCACATATATGCAGAGAAAAATAAGGTGGGAAGAATGTGTGGAAAAAGTTTCCTGTGGTTTTTTTGTCTATATTGAGATGCTCTGTTTTTGTTAAATCTATGTACAATATAATACATATAGCAAGAGTAGAGAGGATAACAAATATAGCAAAATAAAAGACCAGTGATTCCAATTCACTGGTATTATAGAATGAAGTGTGAGTCAGAGGACCAAGATTGCAAAAAAAGCCCCAATATATAACAATGGGGCCCCAGAAGTATATTTCAAATATCTTTAAGGTCAGATTAAAGACAAGGCTATAGCAGGAAACAATCATGATACCATAGTAATGAAAAGTATTACAGATAAGTCAATCAAGGGAAAATTCTATTGATGCCAAACAATGAAGACAAAGAATTGCATGGGCCATGCTGCAAAAAAGATCGTTCAGCAGAGAGAAAGATGATCAATACCATGGGACAAAGTATTATACAGCCTTCTGGAAGAGCAAGATTGCTTATGAAATACTTTGATATGTGAAGATAGTAGTTTAATGTGAGAATGAAATTACTCTACTTTCTGTCATGAAAACCAAATATATCAGTGAATGCAGTATAAAGAGGAGTTTGTGCAATATTTATTTTAATTTGCATCTAGTGAATTTAATTAATAAAAAGGAAAATGAGTTTACATTTTAGATAGTTTTCAAATTTTAAGATATGTCATATATGCTCATTAGTCTTCTTTGAAAATATTTGATATTGTAAAAGAATGTGATTTTCATAAATCTAAAATTATAAAAAATATTTTCTTTGAAAATCACTGTGGATTGGGGGATTGAAACACTCCTTGAACCAGAAATTACTGGATCAATATTCTGCTTCTTCCCTTTTCAAGAATATGAAGGGAATTAATTTTAAAATTGCAAAAGAAAATGGCTTAATCTTACCAGATATCAAACTATATAATAAAGCAGCAATCATCAAAACTGTCTAGTATAGGGGCGGCTAGGTAGTGCAGTGAATAGAGCACCGGCCTTGGAGTCAGGAGTACCTGGGTTCAAATCCGGTCTCAGACACTTAATAATTACTTAGCCGTGTGACCTTGGGCAAGCCACTTAACCCCATTACCTTGAAAAATCTAAAAAAAACTGTCTAGTATTGGCCAATAAATAGGAAAAAATGTCAGTGGAACAGATAAATTGCAAAAGAAACAGTGGCAAATGGCTACAGTAATCTACTGTTTGATAAACCCAAAGACTCCAACTTCTGGGATAAGAACTCACCATTTGAAAAAATATGCTGGGAAAACTGGAAAATAGATGACAAAATCTAGGCATAGACCAGCATCTCACACTCTAAGTCAAGATCAGATTGTAATTCTAGCATTTAGACATCTAATGTGGTACTAGTAGCCAATTAAAGAGAAAAGGGAAAAGTTTGTCAGATCTATGGAGAGGGAAGAAGTTTCTGACAAAACACTAGATAGAAAACATTACAAACTGCAAAATGGATAATTTTGAATACATTAAATTAAAAACCTTTTTAAACAAGTAATACCAATGCAAAAAAGAATATAAAGAATGTAGAAAACTGGGAAACAATTTTAATAACTATTATTTCTGATAAAGGATTCATTTCTAACATATTCAGAGAACTAAGTTAAATTTATAAGAAAGCATGTCATTCTCCAATTGATAAATGCTCAAAGCATATGAACAGGCAGTATTCAGATAAAGAAATTAAAGCTCTCTATGGCTATTTTAAAAGAATGTTCCAAATCATTATTGAATAGAGAAATGCAAATTAAAACACTTCTGAGGTACCACCTCACACCTATCAGAAAGATTAAAATGAAAAAACAAAACAAAAATTACAAATGTTGGATAGGATGGGGAAACTGGTAAATTAATTAACTTTTGATGGAGTTGTGAACTGAGTTTTTGGAACTATGCCCAAAGGGCAAGAAAATTGTGCATAACCCTTGATCCAGTACTACCACCAAGAGGTCAATACCACAAAGAGATCATGAAAAAGGCAGAAAGGACTCACATGTACAAACACTTTTCTAGCAGCTCTTTTTAAAGTGACAAAAAATTAGGCACTGAGGGATGACCATCTATTAAGGATTGAATGAGAAAGTTATGGTATATGAATGTGATGGAGTACTGTTGTTTGATGACAAATCATGAACAGCAGGACTTCAGAAATGTTTTGATACAATTTGTGTGAACCGAGGCTGATGAAGTGAGCAGATCTAAGAGAACGTGGAAGATATTAATATCAACATTGTGAAAAGATCAACTATGATAGATTCAACTCTTCTTAGGAGTCAAGGACAATTCTGAGATACTTATAGAAAATGCTATCCACATTCAGAGAAAAAATTATAAAACCTTGAATGCATAGAAAAGCATATTTTCACTTGTTAATTTCTTTTTTTCCTCATGTTTTTCTCCTTAGTTCTGTTCTTCTTTAACAACATTACTAATACAGCAAATATTCTAAGCATGATTCTACATGTACAACCTATATCAGATTGCTTGCTGTCATGAGGAGGAGGGAAGCAAAGGAGGGTGTTAGAAAAATATGGAACTCAAAAGCTTGCAAAAAGATGAGTGTTGAAAATTGTCTTTGCACATTACTGGAAAAAATACCAAAATTTTAAAAATTTCTGTTTCTTACACATAATCTATAAGACTAAAGAAAATCACTTTATTGCCTTTCTATTCTAAAAGACTGGAAGTTTCAGAAAAGTTGTATATATGCCTTGGTAAAAGTTTTTTCACTGTAATTTCACCCTGTCAATAAAATCATTGGTCTCTACTTAGCTCAAACCAAATCAATCAAATTAAATATATAAAATCCTAAAATAATGTAAAGGTCTTTGCAAAGAAACAAAATATATTACAATGGAAAAAATAAGTGTTTATCCTTCTGAAGAACTTTGTGAGGCAACCTGATATTATTTTCATTTTAGAAATGCGAAAGATTTTATTGAATAACTTGTTACAGATTACCTACTCAGGGAGATATAGGATTTAACCCCCAAATTTTCATGCAATATCAAATATGCTGTCTATGGATCTAGAATGTTCCTTGAATTATATTTCTCAAGTCATTGATTTTAGATGTGCCTCTTTCAATAAAAATAAGACCTTGACATTTATAAGAGGATATTGTATACACTAAATCTGTGAGGAAAATAGTATCTTATTCTATTCCTGTATAAAATATCATAAAATCAAAATTTTCACAGCTTTCTAGCAGACACACATTCAGTGGACTTTCTCCCTGCTTACAGATTTTTTTCCTTTATTATATAAAATCATTGATTTGTAGATAGAAGAAGAAATATGAGAGGTATATTTGAATTCCTCAATTTTATTGGAGAGGAAATTGATACCCCAAGATGTTAAGTGACTTGTGCATGGTCCCACAAGTAAGAAGTATATAGTTCTTTTCCATGATTTCTCCAATTAAATTTTTTCCCTCTCTAATCCTATACCTTACTTTGCTTGAATTATATTCTCAAGCCATTGATTTTAGATGTATCTATTTCTACTAGAAATAAATGACCTTTGAAGTATGTGTCCCTCTAATTTATTTATTGTGCCAGGGCTAGAATTCAAATATGAAGAGAAATATTAAGTTTACGTAAGAACAATGAAGAGAAGAGCCAAAATCAGTGGTGAGTCCTTTTAAATGACTAATTGGCATACATTTTTAAATCTCTGTTGCTTGGGTAAGCAGTATCACAGAAAAATTTCTTAGATATTGTCTTTGAGAAATAAAATTCTCTCCCATGCTCCAAATGACCATCAACATAAGATTTTAATGGAACTTCAAGTGACAAGATGAAATATATTAGGTAGAAGTCTAAAATTCTATATTTAGGTTAAAATTAATTGCCCAAGTTTAAGTTGAGTTTAGAAGGGGAATGGGTATTGTACTTTATCATCAAAACACTAGAATTTTAATTGTCTGATAATTCAATATAATTCAACAGTAGGCATTCCTTTCTCAAGGTTAATACAAACTAAGGAAGGCAGTATTGGCAGAAATATAATATCTAGTCTAAGAGAAGTTTTAACCCCACTCTCTATATCAGACTATATGCTGAATATTGTGTTAAATTTTGGGTGAACACATTCTAAGTGGGATTTTTAAAAGTACCCCCTTTTATATGTCTAAAATTGTATTTTGAGAGTTTTAGTCACTATTCCAGATATGCTGCTGCAATGGGTCTATCAGAATCCAAGGGATAAGTGATTTAATTTATTTTATAAAAACACATCCAATAATTCTGAGGTAAAAAGATATTCCTGCAGTAATAGAGATCAGTTGACTAAGGTAAAAGCAGATATATCCTCCAGAAAAATATTGAAATTAGTCAACAAGAAATTTTCTGGGGTTTCAAGAGCTACAGGTCAAAATCCTAAAACAGATTTTTTTTCTCTGTGCCTATGGCTCCAAAACTAGACCCCAAGACCAATCCAACTTAAAAACAAAAAGTGGGGAAAAGTTAACTTGAATTATCAATTCTGTTCCATTATTGGTTCACAATAGCTCCAAATGGCAGATTAATTGAAGTTTCCCAGATCCACTAGCATCCTGGACTACCAAAATAAGTTTGAAAGATTTGGATAATTTAGCCTAGAAAAATAAAAACCTACAGAGAATGATAGTTTCTTTTATTTCCTTTAGAAAAGTAATACATTTATTCAGTGTTGCTCAAAGATCAAAATAGGCATGTCTAATTATATAAATATTTTATTTGTTTTCCAAATATATACAATGGTATTTTCTACCAATCATTTTTTTGGCAAGGTTTTGAGTTTTACATTTTTTCTTTCTCCCTCCCTTCCCCCATCTCCCCCCAACAGAAGGCAATTTGATATAGGATTTACATTTTCATAGACATAAGTTTAAGGTAGGTAGACAGCAAATCACTATACATTTTCCCTTCATTTTTATTATTGTCTAACAATGAAATGGACTACCTAGTAAGACAGTGAGTTTTCCATCATTGCTTATTTTTTTTAAAGAATGGCTTATAGGCTACTTGCCAGAGATTCTATAGAGAGAATTTTCACATCACAGACAGGTGTTTTGAATAATTTAAAGGGTAACTATTTAATGAATCTATCTCATCAATTTAATCCTGTACAGGACACTTCTGAAAGCCTGTTTGACCTGCTTATTTCTTAGAGTGAAAATGAAAGGGTTCAGCAAAGGAGTCACCACAGTATTCATAAGTGTTACCTCTCTGTTGGTGTCTAAAGTGTTGACTGGTTTTGGTTTCACATATATAAAAACACAGCTTCCATACATTAGACAGAGGACAATGAGGTGAGAACAACAGGTAGAGAAAGCTTTCTGTCGTTCTTTGATTGAAGGGAGGTTTTAGTATCTTAATAGTTTATATTTGTGTAAGCTATGATGGTTACAATGAGGGAGGACAAGATTATAAGAACAGCAAGGGCAAAAACTAATGATTTAATAAAACTGGTGTCAGAGCATGAGAGATTTGTCAGAGAAGCCAGATCACAAAAAAAGTGTTGGATAACATTGGAGCCACAGAAAGGTAGCGTTGATACCTTTAAAATGACAGCAGCAACAATGATGAAACTCAAAACATAGCACAATGTGACTAGGAAGAAACATACCTTCTTGGTCATGATACTGGAATAATGCAAAGGATTACAAATGGCCATGTATCTATCTAGAGACATTATGGCCAGAAGCAAAAAACCAGTTGATCCCAAAAACAGAAAGAAAAAGGCTTGGATAAGGCAGCCAGCAAAGGAAACTTTTTGCATTCCACAAAGAAAGATGATCAGGAGCTTGGGTACAGCTGTTGTTATAAAGCAGTTTTCCAAGAAGGAGAAACTACTGAGGAAAAAAATACATGGGTATTTGGAGGCGGTAGTCAGCCCATGTGAGGGTGATAATGACTGTGTTTCCTGTGATGGCAACTGAGTATGCCAATAAAAGAAGGGTGAAGAAGAGTTTTCCCAGGTGTTGGACAGCAGGAAATCCTTCTAGGATGAATTCCTGCACAATTGTTTCATTTCTCATCTCTGCCATTTTCCATTTGACCTATAAAGCATAAAAGATTGTGAAGAATGAATGGCAGTAGTGAACTTAAGTACAGTTGAAATGATCCTTCAATATCATATTAAAATTTTGTAATAGGGAAAATGGGGAAACTAGATTGGTGATTTCATTGGTAGAGTAATGCCCTAAATGGGGAAACTCCCTCTATTAATTCAAGCAAATAATTTCTTTGTAGTTTAAACTCCTAGTCATTCATCAGTCGATGACCATGTGTAAACTCCATAAATTTGTTCGAGAAACTACACTAACATGCCTAGAGTACTGAGTTTAAGTGATTTGCTCAAGGTCATATAAACAGTATTTGTCAGAGGCAAGAATTAAATGTTTGTCTTCCTGGCTTCATGGCTACCTCACTTTTCACTAAACTACTTTGCCATTAGCAAATATGATAGGAGATAGCTCATCTAAATTGAAAGACAAATCCAAATTTTCTTCTTGCTATGATTCTCTTGAGAGGAGGCACACTGTAGTAAAGTGAGGAAGAATGGGTTCAACTGCTATTTCTGGCTTGTGCTGGCTGTGACAATGGGTGAACCATTTCATATCTCATGACTTCCACATAACTCTCTGAGTCAATCAATTGTAGAGAAGGTATTGACAAGCATTACTAAAGGAAATTCCTCACCTGGAGATTTTCTACATCAATGACTTTGACCCGAACATCATGATGTCATTCATCCTTTTGAAGTATGAAGGAGAAACAGCAACACTGTTAAACTAAGAAGTCAAGGAACATTCTCATCTACATAAATTTCCTAGTTTGTTGAAAGGTGGAACAAGGAAACATTCTAGTAAACAATTCACAGAGTCAGAGAATTCTGAGATTGAAATGCAATCCAATCATCTATGGTCAGGCATAGTAGCTTTGACAGAAACATAAATTGCCTAGTTCAAGTGAGAATAATTAATTTCATAAAATGAACCAGAATCTGTATCTGGCACCTACAAAGTTCTGCAAGGATGATAGCCCTCTTTATTGGTAACAGTTTCATGATATTTGAAATGATCTTACCTTTATTTCCAATACTGTAATTAAAACTGCTAAAACAGAATTTCTTTTTTGCAAGGCAATGGTGTTAAGTGATTCACCCAAAATCACACAGCTAGTAAGTATCAGGTATCTGAGGCAGGTCCTCCTGACTCCAAGATTAATGTTCTAACTATTGAGCCACTTTGCTTCCCCTAAAAGCGAATTTTGCTAATTGCAAGATATTTTCACATAGAATCATAAATTCATTTTTTCAACTTGAGATTTTGTGATAATCTCAGTATCACCAATTTTGGAAGTGGCATACTTGAAACCTGAATGGCCATACTCATTCCATTATATCAGGGTATCAATCAACCAGTCATTGCACACTAAATACTTACTATGAGAGATTAAAACAACAACAAACAATGAATGAAATAATCTCTTCACAAGAATACACTTCCTATTTATTCTCTATGTACTTATATGTGTACCTGTTACATATATAAGTACATAGAGAATAAATATAAAGAGCAAAAATATAAAATAATCAGGAAGAGAAGGTACTGGCAATTGGAGTATCAGGAAAAATTTCAAGGAGAAACTCATTCTTGAGCTGCATTTGGAAGGAAAAGTAAAATTTTACAAGTTGGAGGTGAGGAGGGATACTATATCAAGTGAGTTGTAGAGGTATCTTTTCAGAAGATAAGAGAAGGGCAGTTCAACTGGATTTCAATGTGAAAGAGTACAGATAAGTTCAAGCAAAGTTATCACAGGTTTTTAAAAGCTAAACAGATGAGTTTATTTTTGGTTCTAGAGGTAAAATGAAGCCACTGGAGTTGGATAAATCTGGGAATAAGAAGGTGTGGCATATACTAAAAGAAAATTAGTTTGACAAGGATGTGGAGAATACACTGAAGGAGGGAGAAATATGTAACAAGGAGACCTATAAAGCCTATAAGGAAAGGAGTAGCATAGAAGAAATTTACTATTAAATTGTCAAGATTTGACAATTGATTGGATATGTGAGGTGAGAGAGCATGAAGCATTAAGAGTAACATGAAGGATTCAAAGATACAAGGTTAGATAGATGGTGATGATGAAGAGAAATCAAATGAAAAGTTCAGACTTTAAGAAAGTATTAAAATAAGACCAGTTTCTATCCTATGCAAAGAATATCTTACAATTGAAACAGGATCATTTTTTTTTCACATACTAATTTTTCCATGATATCAAGATTTTTCTTCTTGAATCCTGAGTTTTTGTAGTCTGCTGTTTAATTTCCCCTCATGTAGGAGATAATTATGTGGTACAGTAGTTAGATCTCTGGGCCTGGAGTCAGGAAGAGCTAAATTCAAATCTGACCTCAGACATATACTGTCCGACCTGGACAGTCACTTAATTTGTGTTTACCTTAGTTTCTTCATCTGAGAAAAAATTAATAACTGCTTCCCAGGATTGTTGTGATCCTCCAGTAAAATAATTTTACTTTACTATTAGCTATTATTATTAATTTACTCTGGTTCATTGTTCCCATTCAGATCTGCCTGTCAAGACTGGCTTAAAATCTTGCACAGAGAGTGCCTTTTATTTCTTCTTTAGTATGAAGGAAAGGAAGTACAAAGTAGTGAAAGTGGAAGTACTCACACTGAGGCAATTCCCAGAGGCTAGTCTTGTCTCCCTTCTGCTTCAATCATCTACTAAGACCTGTATTTTGTCTGGGCTGTGTTGTAAAAGAAAAGGTTGTATGATCATATGTGATCTAAGACCCAGTTGGTCTGAGAAGATTTCAGCATTTATAACACAATGTCTAGACAGCTAGGGTTAAAAAAGAACATTAAACTCATTGCCATAAAGATTTCCATGATCCTGACAAAGACTAGTTCCATAGAACTTCAATCACATACCATAACTGATTTTTGAATCCTCACTGTTAGAGGTTTTAAAATTTTAATGACAAAGAATGTCATCTGCTTCACACATTTTTAATTGCTTTTCTACTCGGCCTGCTCAGAGTCCATCCTTAAAGGTGCTGAAAGGATCAGGAAACCTTGTATATAGTAAATTCATCCCAAGGAGAGGAAAAACATTCTGGATAAATTGATTTTCTCTTTTGTATATTTTCTATAGGAAAAGTATCATTGGGAATATGATCCTCTGTCATGCTCTATGTTTCCAAAATTAGATTATTACAAATTTTCTCCCAGAGATAAGGATTCAGGTATATTGGAGAACGAATGCATCTCTGCCATTTTGCCCACTTGAATATTTATTAATCCCTAATAAAAATGACATGGATCTGTAGGCTGTTCTCTTGATAACTTCATATGTTAAAATAATTAAGATGAGTTCAAATAAAGGATGACCGAGTCCAAAGTCAATGGAAATTCTCTAGAAGCAGATAAGAATTCACTTTTGGAAATGGGAAATAGCAGTACCTTGTCAGACTTTTACTCTTTTATTATTTGTAGTTTTATTTGTTCCCCAGGTTTCATGTTTTCTCTGCCAAGGGTTACATAGTGGAATAAACACAATTACCCAGGAGATCTATTGAATCCCTAATTAAAGTTCAAAGTCCAGGGGAATTTCTCTTAAAATATCTGTTTTAGTTTTTTTTTCACTCAAGTCCAAACTTTGCATGAATCCCTTTTTTGAGGATTTTGACAAAGATAATGGGATGTTTTGCCATTTCCTTCTCTAGCTCATTTTTAGAAATGAGGAACCTGAGGCAAACAAGGTTAAGTGACTTGCCCAGGGTCACATTCAAATGTCTGAGGGCAGATTTGAACTCAATTCCTCCTGACTCAAGGACTGGCCCTCTATCCACTGTGCCTAATATCTGCCCAGTAAAGTATATATTTGACCTTACATAAACTAGTCCTTTCCCATGTTTTTTTTTTTTTTAGATTTTTGCAAAGCAATGGGGTTAAATGGCTTGCCCAAGGCCACACAGCTAGGTAATTATTAAGTGTCTGAGGCCGGATTTGAACCCAGGTACTCCTGACTCCAGGGGCGGTGCTTTATCCACTGCGCCACCTAGCCGCCCCTCCCATGTTTTTCTTGATGGTTAGTGACTTAAATAAAACCAAAATTTATAGAAATGAAACCAATATAACTAACCTTTACTCTTTGAACCTTGTTCATTCATCATCTTCAAGATACTTTAAGGTCATTTCTATCATCTAGGTACCTATGCACTTTTCTATTATTATAGTTCCCAGATAACTCTAGCTCCTTGCCAGATTCTCTCTTTCATCTGTTCCTGGTCTTCCTTTTTTTATTTTGATAAGCATAATTTATGGTTAAGTGTATTTTAATTTGTATTCAAATATAGATACTCATTTAATTGCATACTTATAAATTTATTTGTATGTCTATTCTTATATGTATGCACATGATCATATCTATAAGCACATTCAGACATATGTGCATATGCACATGTATAACCACACATACACAGTAAAAATATTAACATTTCTTTGATGCCCCCATGCTGTGTTTCATGTCTTTATAATGAAATTGAGTTAAATCAAACTACTCCAGGGTATCCTCTTTTTTATTTTATTTTTCCAATTACATGTTATGAAAGTTTTTTCCAATACCCATCCACTTATATATTTATGCTACTTTATTTTCCTCCTCCCTTCCTTCCCACCCCATCTACCCTCCGTGTAGAACAGGCTAGTGGACATTGTAAATATATATTTGTGCTTACTATGTTTGCATTTTAGTCATTTTGCATATAAAGAATTTGAAAAAATGAAAAGAAATAAAATCTTGAGATAGGAAGGAAATTAGGAGAGAAATATAAAAAAGTGAACAAAAGGTTCATTCAGATTCTGTGGGGACTTTTTGTCTTTTTTAGTCTGGATGTGAATGCTGTTAACTGTAGCAGGTCTCCCAGGTTTGTTCTAGAACAATGAACTGCTGAGAGGAGCTGCATCCATCATAGTTGATCAACTCACAGTGTTGCTCTCAATATGTAAAATGATCTCTTGGTTCTGCTTTCTGCACACTTCCTCAGTTTGGGTAATTTTTTTCCCATGCTTCTCTAGAGTCTGATTATATTCATGATTTCTTATAGAATAATACTCCATAACCATAACTTGTTCAGCCATTCTTCAACTGATGGGCATTCCATCAATTTCCAATTCTTTGCCAGTACAAAAGAAACTGCAACAAATATTTTGGAACATGTGGGACTTTTTCCATTTTTTAATGATTTCTTCTTTGTATACACAGACACACATACACACACACACAAACACACATATATATATACATATAAAATATATAAAACTTTAGAAATGAGACATTCCTCAGACCCCCTACCTGTGAAAATTTTTTGACCAACTTTTTGTTTTCCTTCTAATCTCGGCTACAATGATTTTATTAGTGCAAAACCTTTAAAATTTAATATAGACAAAATCATCTATTTTGCCATTTATAATATATTCTATTTCTTGTTTGGTCACAAATTTCTCTGTTTTCCATAATCTGACAGATAATTTCTTGATCTCTATCATATCACCTATTATGTCTGAATCCTATACCCATTTTGACTTTATTTTGGTAAAGTATGTCTATATTTCTTAACCAGTACCAAGCAGCTTTGAAGGCTGCTGTTTTATAGTATAATTCCAGATTTAGTATAGTCAAGCCACCTTCCTTTACATTTTTTCATCAATTCTTTAATAGTCTTCCTCCAGATGAATTTTTTACTATTGTTTTAGGTCTGTAAAAATGTTATTTAACAGTTTCTTTGGGATGGCAATATATAAGTAATTTAATTTAGTTAGCATTGTAATTTTTATTATATTAGCTCAACCTAGCCATGAACAATTGATATTTTTCCATTTGTTTAAATCTTACTTATTTGTGTGGAAAGTATTTTGCAAATGTATTCATACAGTTTCTGGGTTTATCTTGGGAGATTCACAAGTATTTTATGTTGTCTGTAGTTACTGTAAATGGAATTCCTCTTTCTATCTCTTGCTCTTGGGATTTGTTCTTTGCATACAGAAATTATGATGACTTATGAGAATTTATTTTTTATATTCTGCTCCTTTGTTCAAGTTAATTGTTTAAGTAGCATTTTAGTTGATTTTATAGGGTTCTCTAAGTATACCATCTTATCATCTGTAAAGAGTGAAAGTTTTGCTTTCCAATGTCAATTCTAATTCCTTTAATTTCTTTTTTCTTCTGTTATTGCTAAAGTTCATATTTCTAACGCTATTTGAAATTCTCCTGGTTTTCTTCCATTACATTTTATTTTTATTGCTAGTTCTAGGTAACTATTTAAAGGAAAATTTAATTTTTTCCTATACTTTCTAGTATTTTTAATACCAATAGATGTATTTTGTCAAAGACTTTTAAAGCATCTATTGATATAATCATATGATTTCTATTGGGTTTGTTATTGATATATCTAATTATCTTGAGAGTTTTCATAATATTGAACTATCCCTGACTACCTGGTATAAATCCTAACTGATCATGGTGTATCATCTTAGTAATTACTTACAATCTCTTTGCTAGAATTTTATTTTAAACTTTTATGTCAATTTTAATTAGGGAGATTGGTCTATTCTTTTTCTGTTTTGACTCTTCCTGGTTTAAATATTAGCACCAAATTGGTGTCATAAAAGGAATTTGAAAGAACTCCAATTTTTCCCCCAAAAATGGTTTAAATAGAGTTGGAATTAATTGTTTCTTAAATGTTTGGTAAAATTCACTTTCCAATACATCTGGACCTGGAGATGTTTTGGTAGGGAGTTTATTCAATGTCTTAATGGGATTACTTAACTATTTTATTTCCTCTTCTATTAATCTTGAAAGTTTATATTTTTAGAAATATTCATCCATTTCATTCAGATTGTCAAATTTATTGGTCTACTGTTGGGCAAAATAGGTCTGAATTATCTCTTTATTTTCCTTCTGCTTCCTGATGATATCATCCTTTTCATTTTTGATTCTAGTAATTTGGTATTTTTTCTTTTTTAAATGAAATTACCTAAAGGTATATATATATGTATTGCTTTTTTTCAAAAATCCAATCTAGTAGAATAGAGCTTCCCACTATTTTCCAGGTTACCTTGGTGTGGAGAATTACCTCAATGGATCTTTCTTGTGGGTTCTGTCTCTCAAAAATTTAGTTAGAGTCATAATTTTAAGGTTTTTGTAATATTTTGAGGAGAGCACCTAAGAGAGGCTCTTCTCCTGCAGGCATCTTGGCTCCACATTGCGATAATTTTTAAAAAGAGTTCATTAGATTTTTGAAGGTTTTGTTTTGTTTTTCTTCCTCTGGATGGGCTTTGTCCATAGCTAGCCCTAGGGCTTCATCCATAGATAATATGGTTGTCCTAGGTGTTTGAACTGCTGAGAGGAGCTTCTTCCAACAAGGCTGCTCATTTCACAATGTTGTTAATATATACATTGTTCTCTTGGTTCTACTCCCTTCACTTGGCATCAGATCCTGTAACTCATTCCATGCTTCCCTAGAACCTGACCATTTATTTTTTCTTATAGAACAATAATATTCCATAACATTCATGTAACATAGCTTCTTAACCATTTGTCAATTGATGGGCATCCCCTCAATTTCCAATTCTTCGCCATTACAAAAAAGAGCAGCTATGAATATTTCGGAACATGAAGAACTTTTCCAATTTTTTATGATTTCTTCTGGATATAGATCTAGAATTGGAATTGTTGAGTCAAAGGGAATGGACAGTTTTATTTCTCTTTGCACATAATTCCATATTGCTCTCCAAAAAGTTTGGATCTGTTCACAACTCCACCAGCAACGCAGCATTTCCCTAGTCCTTCCACCACCTCTCCAACATTGATCATTTTTCCTTTTTCTCTTAGTCAATCTGATAGGTTTGAGGTGATAATCCTAGTTTGTTTAATTTGCATATCTCTAATCAGTAATGATTTGGAGCATTTTTCATATGAATATATACAACTTTAACTTCTTCATTTGAAAACTGTCTATTCTTATTCTTTTGTCCATTTATCAATTGGAGAATGACTTGTAACCTTGAAAACTTGATGCATTTCTCTATATATTTTAGAAATGAGACCTTTATTAGCACTCCTACTTATGAAGCTTGTTTTGCAGCTTTCTGCTTTCCTTCTAATTTTTGCAGCATTGATTTTTATTAGTGGCAACCCTTTTTAATTTAATACAGTAAAAATAATTCATTTTGCAGTTTATACTGTTCTCTTTTTCTTGTTTGGTCATAAGTTTCTTCCCTTTCCACAGATTTGATAGAGTATTTCTTGATCTATTAATTTATGTATTTTGTAGCCCTTGATTTCTAAATCCTATATCCATTTTGATTTTGGTTCAGTATACGGTGTGAGATGTGGGCCTATGCCTAGTTTTTGCCCTACTAGTTTCCAGTTTTCCCCCCAATTTTTCTCAAATAGTGAGTTCTTATCCCAGAAGCTGTTATCTTTGGGTTTGTCAAACAGTAGAATGCTGTAGTTATTTAGTTCAGTTCCTTTTGAACCTATGCTAATCTAATGATACATTACTCTATTTCTTAACCAGTACCAGACAGTTCTGATGACTGTAGCTTTATAGTTATAGTTTTAGATCTGGTATAGATAGCCCCCCCCTTCCCTTACATTTTTTTTCCATGAGTTCTTTTTCTATTCTTCCTCTTTTGTTGCTCTTGATGCATTTTGTCATTTTTCCTGGCTCAGTAAAATAATTATTTGGAAGTTTGATTGGTAAGCCACTGAATAAGTAATTTAATATGGGTAGAATTGTCATTTTTAATATATTATCTAGTCCTAACCATTAGCAGCTGATATTTTCCCAAATATTTAGATCTGATTTTATTTGGGTGAGAAGTGCTTTACAATTGTGATCATACAGTTTCTGGATTTGTCTTGGGAGGAAGATTCCCAAGTATTTGATGTTGTCTGTAGGTTCCTTAAGTGGGGTTTCTCTTTCTATCTCTTGATCTTGGACATTGTTGTTTATATGTAGAAATGTTGGTGATTCTATGGATTTATTTTATATCCTGCTACTTTGCTTAATTTGTTAATTATTTCAAAGAGTTTTTTTAGGTGATTTTCTTGGATCCTCTAAGTATACCATCTTATCATCTGCAATGAGTGAAAGCTTTGCTTCCTCACTGCTAATTCTGATTCCTTCAATTTTTTCTTCTCTTATTGCTTCAGCTAGCATTTCTAACTCTATATTGAATAGAAATGGTGATAATGGGCATCCTTGCTTCATCTTGATTTTATTGAAAATGTTTTTTTATTCCTATTACATATAATTTTTTGATGGTTTTAGAGAGACACTATTTGTTATGTTAAGGAAAACTCCATTTATTCCTAAACTTTAACTTCTTTCCATTTATTTTGTGGTCAGATTTATCTAGTTCTGAGAGAGGGAGGTTGAGGTCTCCCATTATTAGAGTTTTGCTGTATATGTCTTCTTGTAATTCACTCAGCTTTTCCTCTAGGAATTTGGATGCTATGCCGCTAGGTGTATTTATGTTTAGTAATGATATAACTTCATTACCAATGGTGCCTTTTAAGATGTAATTTCCTTCCTTCTCCCTTATAATGAGATTGATTTTTGCTTTTACTTAATCTGAGATCAGGATCCCTACCCCTGATTTTTTTTTACTTCAGCAGAGGCACAATACATTTTTCTTCCATCCTTTTACCTTTACCCTGTGTGTATCTCTGTTTCAAATGTGTTTCTTGTAAACATCATAGTGTAGGATTCTAGTTTTTAACCCATTATGCTATCTGCTTCCATTTATGGGATAGTTCATCCCATTCACATTTACATTTAAGATTACTAATTCTGTATTTCTCTCCATTCTATTTTTTTCATTTATATTTTTTCTCTTTCCTTTTCTCTTATTCCTTCTCATCAAAATTTATTCCCTTTCACCTTTAGCTTTTCTTTTGAAATTTAACTTTCAGTTTATTTTCAGTTATACCTTTGCCTTTCCTTTTATCAGTCCTATACTCCCTAATCTTTCCCTTTCTGCATTACCTATTTTCCTTTAGGATAGATTTTTAAACCCAAATGGGAATGTGTCTTATTCTCTCTCTCTCTCTCTGGGATAAATCTATTGAAAAGAATTAACTCATTTTTCATACTCTCCCTTTTTTTCCCTCTAAAATTATAAATCTTAGTGCCTCTTCATGAGGTGGTTTTTTTATCACTCAAATACTCTTAATCAAGTATTATCAATCACTGTTTGATTATTTTATTGCTTGATAAGCTCAAATTGTTATCAAAGTATCACCACAGAATGATTGCTTGATAAACAGCATTGTCAAGTTATATCAAATTATAATTATAATAAAGCTTTAGTTTACCTTATTTTCAAGGACCCTCCAAGGTCACACTATCTTCATGAGCCAAAGTATCATCCGAAGCCAAATCATTTCTTTAATTATTTGTACCCCTTCCCCCAGACCTATTTTTCTCTCACACTTAACCCTACTTCTGACCTCCCCCAGCATACTTAACCCTTGTTAAGCACAAGATTTAAGTCAAACCTTATGAGAATCTTAAAAGGCTCTAAGTATTGGGAGGCTCTGAAGAACTCATTTGAGAACTTTACAACTGATTGGAAGTTATGGGAGACACTGCCTCAAGACCACCCAGTTTATGATGCCCTCATCAGAGAAAGTGCTAAGCTTTGTCAGCACAGTAGAATTACAGTGGATCAAAGGATAATGAGATGCTTAAGAGTTAATTTGCCTGCTATTTTTAAAGGCTTTTTTCCCTCAGACATAGTGATGTCATTTTGGACCTTTTAAATTAAGAGACAAGACCCAATTATATCCATATCCTTTAGGTTCATTCTGTTCAATTATATTTGACCCTTTAATTATCCTAAGAGAAACAAAATTCTCAATAACTAGAAGTGTTATATCTTTCCTTTTAGGGTTGTATACAGTTTGATGGTTTGACCAACATTTGTTTTGCTTTTTCCTTCCTGCTTTCATTTACCTTTTTATGTAACTCCTGAGTCATGTATTTGGCAATTGAATTCACTATTTGGTTCTGGTCTTTATCTCAGGAAATTCTGGAAGGCCTCTGTTTTTGTTGAACATTCATCTTTTCCCCCTTACAGTATATGTTGAAGTTTGCATGGTAGTAAATTCTGAGTTGTAATCCCAGGTCCTTTGCCCTTCAATATGTGGTATTCCCTGTCTTTCAGTCCTTCTATGTGAGGGTTGATAGGTCCTTTGTGAGAATTATTGTCTTTCTTTTGTATTTAATTTGTTTTCTTTTTGCTGCTTACAGTATTCTCTCCTTTATTTGAGAATTCTGGAATTTGGCTATAAAAGCCCTTGGAGTTTTATGCTGGGTCTCTTTCTGGAGGAGTTCTGTGTATTCTTTCAATGGTTATAATGTCTTCTTGTTCTAGTACATTCAGACAGTTTTACCTAATAATTTCCTGCATTATGTTTTCCATGTTTTTTTTTTTTTTTGATCTAAGCTTTCTGGTAGTCTGATGATTCATAAATTATTTCTCTTGGATCTATTTTTCCTAAAAGGTACTATACATTTTCTTAAAATTTTTAAGCCTTTTTATTTTATTTGATGGAATCTTGCAGTCTCAGAGATTCATTGGTTTTTATTTGTTCAATTCTAAATTTTATGCTTTTATTTTCTTCAATTATCTTTTGTTTCCTTTGTTTTGCATTCATACATCACAACTTTTTCAGCCATTTCCCAGTTGAGTATCCCTTTAATGTTTCATTCTTTATCACCACAAAAATAACTGCTACAAATATTTTTGTAATATAGCTCCTTTTCCTTTTCATAAAATCTCTTTGGAATAAGACTTTGCAGTGATATTGTTGGGTCCAAGAATATTAACCATTTTTTTAACATTTTGATATCTTATTTGTTTTCCAATTATATACAATAGTAATATATACCCATCATTTTTTGCAAGGTTCTGAATTTTACAATGTTCCCCTCCACCATCCCTTCCCCCCCCACACAGAAGGCTGTCTGATAGTCTCTACATTGTTTCCATGTCATACAGTGATGTAAATTGAATGTGTTATAAGAATAAACATAACTCCCCCCCCAAGAAGATGAGAAACCTCAAGAATAGAGAGAGAGAGAGAGAGAGAGAGAGAGAGAGAGAGAGAGAGAGAGAAAGAGAAATTGTACTTCAGTCTGTGTTCATATTTCAATGGCTCTGTCTCTGGGATGAGTTGCTTTCTTTATCATAAGTCCACCAGAGAAATTGCTGCAATATTTTCCCCACAGTTGCTATTACTAGCTGTATCTACACTCTATTTCTCCCCATTCTTATTTATTCTATTCGCTCTCTCTCTCTCTCTCTCTCTCTCTCTCTCTCTCTCTCTCTCTCTCTCTCTCTCCCCCTTTCATCCTGGTCCTGTCCAAAAATGTGTTGAATCTGAATATCCTCTCCCTTGATCTTCCCTCTCTTCTATCACCTATTCCCCCCTTTCCTCCCCCCATTCCCCCTTATCCCATCCCTTTCTTCTTATTTTTCTCTAAGGTGAGATAGATTTCCTCACCTTATTAAGTGTATATGTTATTTCCTTTCTGAGACATTTATGATGAGAATGAAGGCTCACTCATTCCCCCTTGCCTTCCTCCTTTCGACTCCATTGAAAAAGCTTTTTTTTACTCTTATGTGAAATTTCTTAGCGTCTTCTTCATCTCCTTTTCCTTCCTCCCAGTACTTTCCTTTATCACCCATTGACTCCATCTTTTTACTATATTATACCATTATATTCTGCTCCTTCCTATGTCCTATCTATATATGCTCCTTCTAACAGCTCTTATAAAGGAGAAAGTTCATATGAGTTATCAATATCTTCTTCCCATGCAGGAATACAAACAGTCCAAGATCATTAAGTTCCTCATAGTTAGTCCTTCTCTTCCACTCCCTCTATGGTTCACCAGAATCCTGTAGTTGGAGATCAAACTTTCTGTTCAGCTCTGGTTGTTTCAATAGGAAAGTTTGAAAGTCCCCTATTTCATTGAAAATCCATCTTTTACCCTGAAAGAGGATGTTCAGTTTTGCTGGGTGGTTGATTCTCAAGATCTTTTGCCTTACAGAATATCATATTCCAACCCCTACAAGCCCTTAATGTAGATGCAGCCAGACCCTGTGTCATCCTGACTATGGAGACTCGGTAGTTGAATTGTTTGTTTCTGGCAGCTTTTAGAATTTTCTCTTTGATTTGGGAGCTTTGGAATTTGACTATAATATTCCTGGAAGTTTTTCTTTTGGGATCTCTTTCAGGAAGAGGTGACCAGTGAATTCTCTCGGTTTCTATTTTACCCTCTGCTTCTAGGATCTCAGGGCAATTTTGCTGTATTATTTCTTGAAAAAATGAAGTTTAGGCTCTTCTCCTGGTTGTGGCTTTCAGATAGCTCAATAATTTTAAAATTATTTCTTCTGGATCTGTTTTCGAAGTTGGTTGATTTTCCAATGAGATATTTCACATTTTCTTCTAATTTTTGGCTTTTTTGGAAGAGTTTTATTTCTTCCTGATTTCTTGCAGTCATCAGCTTCCTTTAGTTCCATTCTGCATTTGAAGGAGTTATTTTCTTCAGAGAGCTTTTTTTATCTCCTTTTCCAACTGACCAATTCTGCTTTTTAAGGCATTCTTTTCCTCATTTGCCTTTTGTTTTTCCATTAAGCCTAAACTGGTTTTTAACATATCATTTTCTTCAGTATTATTTTGTACATCTTTCACCAAGCTTTTGATTTGGTTTTCATGATTTTTCTGCATCACTCTCATTTCTCCTCCCAATTTTTCCTCCACCTCCCTTAATTGCTTTTCAAAGTCTTTTTTGAGCTCATCCATAGTCTAAGCCCATTTTCTATTTCTCTTGGAGGTTTTGGATAAGGATGCTTTGATTTTATAGTCATCTGAGTATGTGTTTTGATCTTCCATGGGACTAAAGTAATTTTCTATGGTCAGATTCTTCTTTTTCTGTTGTTCACTCATTTCCTCAGCCCAAGACTTACAGCACTTCCAAGGCTTTGGGGTTTGTTTGGTTTTTTTGAGACACCTCCTGGGACCTCTATTCCTCCAAAGTCTTATGCTCTGTAGCCTGTGCTTTGATATGTAGATGCACCCCACTTCCCTCTGCCCTGGGGCTATAAGGAGGGATCCAGGTGGTTATTTGGTATGCAAGCCCAAACTGCAATATATGAATGTAGGCAAACAGAAGAGTCCTGCCCCAGGGAGAGCAGAAAAATCTCTGCAGACTTCCCTTACTGTCTCTGGGGGTGCAGGCTGCTTTCTCTAGATTCTCCCTGAGGCCAGTGCTCCCTCACTCCACACTCATTCTAATGGAGCAGTGTTTTCTCACTGCCCCTTTAAGCTGTTGCCAGTAATCTCTGTGCTGTGCTTTGCTGTGCTGTGGCTGTGACTTTTTTTCCAACCCCCTGGTGAAATGCACCTTTCTCTCAGAACTTCTAAGCTATCTTGGACTGGGAAAATGTATCAATCAGTCTTTCTGTGGGTTCTGCCCCTCTAAATTTTGGCTAGAGTTAGCATTTGTTTGTATTTTTTTGGAGTTTGGGGGGAAGGAGTTCCCGGGAAATGCTTCCTTCATGCTGCCATGTTGGCTCTGCCCCCTGAGTTTCCTTTTTAAAGGTGTTAAATTCTCTGGTCAATTTTTTCCTAATTTTCCTGCATGGCTCAGTTATTTTTTCCCCATTTTTCTTCTTCCTCTCTTCTTTGGTTTTGCCCAAGTACTATCTAGCTGCTAGGATCCCTGCTCTTGTCAAGGTGTTGGGACCTGGACTGCTTTGTGGCTAAAGGCCTCCCACTGGCTTTCCTGCCTCCTAGACTTTACTTCCTGTTTTCCTTCAAAGAGACAGACCCTCAATGAAGATCCTCCATGATGTTTACTATTGAAAACTTCTTTGAATCTTCTCTTTTTCTTGGTGGGAGCTGTAGCTAGAATGTCAGTACAGAGGCTTCATTTATCCTTGGTAGCGAAAAGCTCCAGAATAGTGTCATACCACCAATTTGGCTCCATCCCAGAAGTCCTATTCTATTTTATAAATTAAAAAAAAATGATTCTGAGATAAGCTTCAAAGGTATCACCAAACATTGCAAATGCAATCCATGATACAAAACAAAGATTTAGAGAATAGTAGGCAATTGAAAAGTAGTATAAAAATCAGAATAGACTTGCCTAGAACATAATTGAGTAAAGCAAAGTCTATTTAGACTAGAATATACCTGAGCAAAAGAGAGCAGACTAAACTAGAACATAGCAAAACAGAACAAAATAGAACAGAAGATAACTATAAGAAAAATTACACTAGTTGAACAAAGCAGACCAGATAAGGTTACACCTATAGAGATCAGAATAGATTAGATTAGAACAACAAAGACTAGAACATGACTATAGGCAGTAGAATAAATGGGAACATAGCTGAGTAGGGCAGTCTAGACTAGAATATAGCATACAGCACAGTTTTTTTCCAGAGCTTTAAGTTGAGTTGCATATAATTGATAATTGCTTATGCACCTTTGCCTAAGCATCCTAATTAACACACACACACACACACACACACACACACACACACACACACATCCCAGAACATTTTATGCTCTAAATATTCTTTAATTTGGCCGGTGAATTTTAGAAGGTCTGAAAAGTGAGCTACAGCCACTTTGATATTTCCAAAGACATATTTTTTCCACAGTGTGGTAAAACTCACTGTACTGATATTTTGATTCTATCATAGTCATAGTCAATTGCTGTGGATGAAAAAAAGTCATCACCTCATGACTAGCCTTCTAGTGATGCTTCTTTTCCAGTTACAAAAGGCTAGTTCTTAGACAACTTATTCCCCAAACTTGGCCAGGCCCATCCCTGAATTTCTTCTAACCTTGTAAAGTCTTGCAAAGTAATTCTAGGCTTTCAGAGTCTTTAAGAACTCAAGATCACTTTTCATACAATGAACAATATATTTCTGAAGTCACAAGTGATAAGTTGACTATAAATAGAGTGACATATTTTAGGTTGAAAGGGTGCATAATTATGGTGTGAAAGTTGATTTGTGCAGCATCCTAGAGTTTGTAAAGAATATTTACCAAACACATGTTAACAGCATAGAGCAGAATAGAACAGAATAAAAGTGGACTGGAATAGGCAAGTAAATGAAAGAAAATGGAGATAGGAGTTCATCAATGGTACATCGTAAACTATATTTAGAGCAGTGACAGTTGTACTATATGCTGCCTTTTCAATCTACACCTGGAGTTCAATGTTTAGAAATGGGTTTAAGTAATTTTATTATCATCTGAACATGATCCGTGATCTGCAAATTATAATATGAAGAAAGTTCGCAGCAATAGTTATGCTGAAAAACAAAATTAAATTATGGACAGTTATGATTGTTTTCATATCACTGGTATCACATTTACAATAATTTCAAAATATAGAGGTAAATTAATATAAATCTTTCTTAAAGATGACCCCTTCTCTCCACTGACACTGCCATCAGTCTAGTGCAGGCCCTCATCATCTCAAACCTTGATACTTCCAATATTATGGTGAAATGATTGCCTCTCTCAAGTCTCTCCTTAGTTTGATCTAACCTCCATTCAGGCACTGAAGTCATTTCCCCCAAAATAGGTCCAATAATGCCACGCGCACACCAGTCAATAAGCTACAGTAACTTCCCATTGTGTACAAGATAAAATACAAAATGCCCTGTGTGTCATTTAAAACTTCTCAAATTCCAGTTCCCTCCTCCCTTTCAAGTCTTGCAACATCTTACACTTGGCACATGCTCTTTAATTCACTGACTTCATTACTGTTCCATGAACAAGATACTCCATCTGTCAACTCTATACACTCTCTTTGATTGTCTTCCAAACTAGCATTTCTCTCCCTCCTCTTTTCTAACTATTGACCTCCCTGGCTAGTTTTAACCCCTAACTAAAGTCTGACCATCTACATCAAATTTTCTTCAATTCCTCTTATCTTCACTGTCTTCCATCAATTATTTATTTCATATCTATTTTATGTAGGTTGCTTTGTATATATTTGTATTCATTTTGTTCTCATTAGATTGTAAATTCCTTGTGGGCAGGGTTTAATCTTTTGTCTCCTCTTGTATTTCTATTGCTTAGGACAATTTCTAACACATAGTAAGAGCTTTAAAAATGTGTATTGATAAATTGTTTGGTTTAATAGAGAATGAAACTGTGACCAGAGAGGTTAATAACTTGTCCAAGATCACATAGGTAGTAATTCATAAAGCAGGATTTAAATCTGGTTTCTCTGTGTCAAAATCCAGAACTTGTTGCCTCTTTATTTAAATATTCTAAAGATAGAAATATTTTACATGATTCTAAAGAGCAAAATAAGGTAGAAGTTTCATATGAGATTTTTCCAAAATATTTCTAAATCTTAATTAAACTGAATTATCTGCTAGATTGGAAAATCATGATGATCAGGCATGATGATCTATATTTTTAACCTCAATCTATATTCATCCTTTTAATTATTCTTTTTTTTCTCTTGTGGGGAATTGGCTTTCTATTCACTTATGATATAGTTTTCGAACAAACCCTATGTTTATTAGAAAAGCATCAAAACATGAGTATTAAGTGAAAGTGTTTCAGTGAAAATCCATTCTTTTAGTCTTCTCCTCTGAATGAGAAATAATTATTCAGGGTATATCCCACACAGTATTCTAATGTTCCTTTTAGATCTGTACTCCTAAATACTTTCCCATAATTTTATCTCCAAAACTTAGATCATAGAATGCTTCCAGGCTCTCCATCAACCATATGTTCAATTATTATTTTCGTTAGTTGATAGCAAACACAAAATTTGAGAGAAATTGAGAAAGAAGACATTTGTCATCTAAGTTACCTACATTTTAGGCAAGAAGTTAAAAGAATAGATAGTCTAAACAAATCATTTAGTCTGCTGCTACCTTAGTTTCCTCATTTACAAATATGGAGATAATTATACCCATTATAACCAATCCTAGAATTATTATAAGACTCATATGAGATAGTCTTGTTTAGAGTAATTCTTCATTTGTCCATAGATAGCTTTGATTTCTTCATGTGAAAATTGCATCTTCAGAGAGTGCAAACATTAATATACTTTCTAAATCTTAGTAACCTTAGTTGAGTTAATGTCAGTTTCACTATAAAATGAAAATTGGATAGACAACTTCACAGATTCATTCCAGCTAAAAATATGTGATTGAGATTTCTATTTAATGAGATGTATTTTTGTTATTTTAATAGTGTTTTATTTCTCACAATTATATGTGCAGACTATTTTCAGCATTAATTTTTACAAGATTTTGAGTTCCAAATGTTTTGCCCTCTCTCCTTTCCCTTCCCTCTTCCAAAAGTGTTAAGTATTTTGCCATAGATTATATATATTCAACTATATAAAACATTTCCATATTAGTTACAATTGTGAAAGAAGAAATACATCAGAAGAAAAAATACACAAAAAAGTAAGTGAAAATAGTATGTATTGATTTGCATTTAGAGTCCATTGGTTCTTTATCTGGATATGGGTAGCATTTTCCATCATGAGTCCTTTGAAACTGATTTGGATCATTGTGTTTCTGAGAAGAACTAGACCATTCATAGCTGATCATCTACAATTTGGCTGAGTAGAATAGTTTCCCTGCTTCTGTTTATTTAACTTTGCTTAAGATCATACAAATCTTTACAGGTTTTTCAGTAATCTGTCTACTCATAATTTCTTATTGCATAATCATATTCCATTATATTCATATACCAAAGCTTGTTCAGTCATTCCTGAGTTCATGAGCAACCTCTCAATTTCCAAAATTTAGCTATTATGAAAAGAGCTGTTATAATTATTTTGCACATGTAACTTCTTCCCTCCCCCTTTTTTTGCAAGGCAAACGGGGTCAAGTGGCTTGCCTAAGGCCACACAGCTAGGTAATTATCAAGTGTCTGAGACCCGATTTGAACCCAGGTACTCCTGACTCCAGGGCCGGTGCTTTATCCACTGGGCCACCTAGCTGCCCCTTCTTTCCCCTTTTTATGATCTCTTTGGTATGCATAAAAAGTAGTGGTTTATCTGTATCAAAGAGTAAGAACAGTATTGGTTGCCCTTTTAGCAGAATTCAAATTGATCTTCAGAATTGTTAGATCAGTTGACAGTTCCACTAGTATTCGTGTCCAATTTTCCCACATATTTTTCAATATTTCTCATTTTGCTTTTTTTTTTTTGTCATTTTAGCCAATCTGATAGGTGGGAAGTGGTATCTCAGTGGTGTTTGAATTAGCATTTCCCTAATCAACAGAGATTTAGAACACTCCTTTATATGACTATAGATAGCTATGATTTCTACATCCGAAAATGCCTCTTCATATCCTTTGACCATTTATCAATTGGAGAATGAGGTATATTCTTACAAATTTGTCTCAGTTTTCTATTTATTTGAGAAAGTAGAACTTTATCAGGGCCCCATATACTGTAAATATTAATGTAGTTTTATCTTTTTAGGACTGACCAGAAGTGGGTTGTGTAATAAAGAAATGAATTTCTTATCATTTGAAATTTTAATGCAGTGTATATAGCATTAGCTGAAATAATTTGCCTTCCAACTTTAAGTGCTGACTATCTCAATAACTTCATCTTGTAAATAGCATCTCTAAAAGCAAGTCTGAACTGTTTATTTCTTAAAGTATAAATGAAGGGGTTCAATACAGGTGTCACCACAGTGTTCATGAGAGCTGCATCTCTATTGGTATCTAATCTGCTGGCTTGATTGGGCTTTATGTATATGAAAATGCAACTACCATACATTAAAGAGAGGACAATGAGGTGAGAGGAACAGGTGGAGAAAGCTTTCTGGCGTTCCTTAACTGATGGGAGATGCATTATTGTGACTGTAATATTGATGTAACATATGATTATGACAAAAAGGGAGGATAGAATGGGGAATAGAGCAAGAAAAAAAGCAAATGATTCAACAGCACTTGTGTCAGAGCAAGAAAGTTGTGTCAGAGGACCAAGATCACAAAAGAAATGTTTGATGATATTTGAGTCACAGAAGGATAACTGAGACACTTTTACTATCAGACCTGTTGTTATTATAATTCCCATACTACAACAGAACAGGATCAGTAAGAAACAGACCTTCATTGTCATGATACTGGGGTAATGCAGAGGGTTACAAATGGCCATGTATCGATCTATTGCCATGACTGCCATGAGGAAGATGCCAGTGAGTCCAATAGAAATAAAGACAAAGGCTTGAGTGAAGCAAGCAGCAAAGGAAATGGTTTGCATACCTGAGAGAAAGATTGCCAGCAATTTGGGAATAACACTTGTTGTAAAACAGCATTCCAGGAAAGAGAAACTACTGAGAAAAAGGTACATTGGTATTTGGAGGCGATGGTCCATCCACATAATCATAACAATGAGTGTATTTCCTATGACAGAAACAAGGTATAGGAGTAAAAGGACAACAAAGAGGAGTTTCCCTAGGTTCTGGACAGCTGGAAATCCCTCTAAGATGAATTCTTTAACATTTGTCTCATTTCTCATATTCACCATCCTATCTTGGGACCTGTAACACAGAAAGGATCTTTTGGTTCAATGTGCATTAAACTTTCTCTAATTATGTACATTGTACTATGCTAGATACAGGAGTGCATAGGTTTATCACAATTTAGGTTTTGCCTCAAAAACCTTATAATTGATGATTTACAAAAACACATTGAAAGCAGAGAGATACAAACAGGGTAAAGTTAAAAATGTTGGAATATAATCTATTACTCATCAACTAAAGAAAATAAAAAACATGGGTAGCAGTCCTGATTTCTGACAAGACAAATGCAGAAATATGTCTTAAAAGGGAATTAGGAAGTAGAAAGACATTGTAAGGCTAATTCTAATTTGTATATTTGTTTATTTTTCTGAAATAGCCCTTATAATGTACATAAATTAAGGAATGTTTAAGGAATGTCTATATGAATGGTATATGAATTCTTTGGAGTACTATTTCTCTGGAAGAAATCATAAGTGACCCGACTTCAAAATAAGTCTGGAAAGACTTGCATTAATACTTATGTTGAATGAAGTGAGCAGAACCAGGAGAACTTTGCATACATTAAGAGCAACATTGTAACACGAGCAACTATGATGGAAGCATGTTCTTTCAGTCTTTCAGTGATCAAGGACAATTCTAAGAGACCTTTTAGAGACCATGTCATCCACATCCAAAAAAAGTGTGAATTCTGAATGCAGAGCAAAGCATGCGATGTTCAATTTTTAAAACTTCTTTTATACTTTTTTCTTTCTAATGGTTTTCCCCATTTGCTCTAATTCTTCTTTTACAACATGACTAATATGGAAATATGTTAAATACTATTGTGTGCATAATACTTATATCAAATTCTTTGTTGCCATGGGATGGAGGGGGGTAGAAAACTGTGGAAATCAAAAGCTTGAAAAAGAAAATGTTGAAAGCTATCTGTGAATATAATTGACAATTAAATTTTTTCTTTTCAAATCTTATAATTGGGACAGCTAGATGGCAGTGAATAAAGCACCGCCCCTCAAGTCAGTGGTACCTGAGTTCAAATCCTGCCTCAGACACTTAATAATTACCTAGTTATGTGATCTTTGGTAAGCCACATAACCCCATTGCCTTGTAAAAATCTAAAAAAAAAGGCTTATAATTGAAGAGGGATCTTTTAAAGTGCCATTTTTCTTCCATTGAGTAATTCATATCCATCATAGATGAAAATATCTAGGTTACTTAAATTGGATAATGGAGTGAGAAATTGCTCAAATAATTCCTTCATTTTGGAAATTGCTAAGTTTCAGAGTGGTCAAATAGGTGACCTGAGTGTTTCAAAGTAGGAATTAACAACTCTAGCTGAAGGAAGGGAGAATGAGAAGGAAAAAAAGTAGCCAAAGCATTCGAATTGAGATGAAACTTGAAATTTTAAGACAGATGCAACCACTAGGGGTTCTTAACTTGGCATTCATGAATTTAATACTTAAAATTTAAAAATATTTCAGCATATTTGTTTTCCTTTTATAATTTTACATATTTTATTTTTCATTTAATTATTGTTTTTAGATTCAACACTCATATCTTATTTCAGGCTATAAATTTAGCAACTACCCAGAGCTCAGTTCCACTGCTGATTAATAATTCCCTTTCTGCACATGGTTGGTGTGCTCATTCTGAACAGCTGTGCTCCTTAGTGCTGGCCTTGGTACCAACATCCAGTCAACTTTTAGCTCTACCATAATTTAGAGCCTTAAGGATTCACAGGAACCTCTATCCCAGCCTACCCAGGAGCAAGGACCATTGGTATCTAATACCATTCCAATCTATACATTTTATTTGATACATTTGAAAGTATTATTTAGAGTCATTCATGTACTCTATTGGACCCCCAAAGAGGGCCATCATACTCACATTAAGAATCTCTGCTCTGGGTCAAAAAAATATATGTGATAAAAATATTCTGAACAAGGGGAATACAATGAATAAAAGGCTATAAATAGGAAGATATAGGATGAAATAAAGAGTATAACACACAGATAAGCAAATCTGCATTTATTTGACACTTATTCTTTGCCAGATATTGCACGAAATTTTTAGGACAGAAAGAAATTCAAATGACAGTCCCTTGGATCAAGACTATAAATAATTAATATTAACTTCTTTGTCTAATGTGAAAAGTGTGTACAGGGTCATGTTATGAAATTAGAATATAAAGATTTTTTATATACTTTAAAATCTAAATATAATTTCATTTCATTTAATGCATTCTTTTATCGTCTGACAGAATGTTTTTAAATACATGGGAATAGTTTGCCTAATGTAAATTTAGTAAATCAAATATGAATTAATCCAATAAACATTTTAAAAATACTCTATATGCAATACACTTAAGATAACAAGGTAAAATACAAAATAGTTCCTGCTCTCATTTGAGGGATTCCATTCTAATGAAGGGATAGTACATGTAAACAGATATGCTATCTAAAGCAAAAAGAGAAAAATGGGTATAAATTTATCTTAAATTTCAGTCTTTAAATGTTTAGTTCTTAAAGTAATCTGTATATGCTTACAAGACTTTATTGGTGATAAATTAATGTTTAAACTATTTCTTTCATTAATATTTGGATAATGAATGAAAATTTCATTACAACCAGAATTCACTATGACAATGAAACTTTGAAAGAGTGTGATTGGTAGCTATTACTCACTAGTAGATTGACTCCTGAAGTCTGAGTCAGGAAGATGAGTGCAAATGAGACCTTAACATTTAAAAAATGTCTGTCCTGCAAGAGACACTTAAACTCTGCCTCAGTTTCCTCATCTGCAAAATGGAAATAACAACAGCATTTTTTTCCAGCATTGTTAGGATTTAATGAGAATATTTGTAAAGCCTTTGGAAGCATTAACACTTTTCACATGCAAGCTAGAAACATATCAAATAATAATCTTTAGCTTGCTTTATAGATCTCATGCTACTTAAAATATACCTTTCATTATATCATTCAATCAACAACCATTTCTTAAGTGCCTCCTTGCTTTTGGCAATCCAAAGGCGTTGTGGTCACAAATACAAAACAACAAATATCAAAATAACACAATGGGTTGATTTTTATTTTACAAAATGCTTTTATGAAATAATAATAATTTAATTGTCTTTCAAAATCGCATGGACTAGGAAGTACCCATCTCTCTGCTCCCTATTTTAAACATTAAGAAGTAGGAGTTTATAGAGAATATTTGATTTACCCAGAATCAAGGAGCTAATGTCTTCTGAATGATTTTGCAGCACTACTCAATGCCTCTTCATATATAATACTCTGCCTTCAAAACAATGATTTTTCTTACATAATAGTTTCTGACTCAAATTATAATTGCAGGTGGTACTGTGCATAGAATGTTATACCTAGAGTCAGAAGAATGCAAACTCAAATTTGCACTCAGATCCTTGCTGACTGTGTAGCCCTAAATCACAAAAATGCTGTTTGCCTCACTCAGTTCCCTCATCTGTATGAAATATGGGAATAGCAATAATTCCTATCTCCCTGTAGTTTTGAGCATAAAAATGGGCATTCATTAAGCACTTTGCAATTAAAGAACTATATACAATTTTTTCCTTGTTGACATACAAGCATGAACTATATTATTTCATGTATATCCTAAGCAAGAGGAATTAAGATTACAGAAACAAAATGATCATACCTTATTTAGATAAATGTGTAGGGAAGAGAACTTCTTAAGTCCACAGTGGACTTTTCTTTCCCATGTCTTTAGTCTCTGCAGTTAAGTTCATCACATGAATGATAGAAAAATCTTTTTGATGATCTGACTTTAATTTTCTGGAAGGAATGAGGAGTTGAACAGTCATTATTATGAACAGGGAAGAGCCACTGAAATATAGAGATGCAAGGGAGCTTAACTAATCAAAGCTTTCCATGTTACATGATGGGAAATGCAGCAGTTAAGTGACTTGTCCATAGATGCAGTGCTACCAGAAGAACCTGAATTGACTCCCAGTCTAATGTCTCTGTCCCAAAATGTTGGACAATTAAAATATATCACAGCTGAAGATAGCTTTGGTATTTAGATGGCAGTTCGGAATGTTTTGCCAAATGAAAGTATAATTTTGGGAGTAATTACTAACATCTTCTCTCTGGATTTTCTTTCCATTTACGTGTTATAAGTATTGAATATCCATTGTATTATTATCACATTGTCTCCCTATTAAGATATGAGCCCATGAGAGAGTTTTGCCTTTTCTGTTACATGGTTATCTCTGTTCAAAGAACATAAGTTCTTAATAACTCTTGTTGACTGATTTAATGAATGAATGATTAGAAAAAATATTAAAAGAAATCTGATATTGGAGCTGATTGGATTGGTTCAAATGCCTTGTGTTATTTCTCTTCTGACTTAACTTACCAAATAGTCTTTAATTTTCCTTTTCTTTTTTCCTTCTCTCCAAGTGGAAGTACCTTTGACTTCTTTTTTTTTTGTATGTTTTGGTCAAATTACCATTACCTTTATCTTCACTCTACTTACATTAAATATCAATTTAGTTGCCCAATGTGTAGAAAAAAATCATTTGGAATAAATTGGTTTGGGCTCTTAATCTACCATCATTCATTATAGCCAGTATTCCTTACCCTTTTGGGCTTGGAATTAATAGGACTCATTTTCCTGAGGTCAAATTTTGTAGCTGTATGACCCTAGGCAAATCATTTTGCCCTATTTGCCTTACTTTACTCATTTGTAAAATTAATTAAGGAAGGAAATGGCAAACCAATTAATTATCTACCAAGAAAACTCCAAATGTAATCACAAAAAAACAAACACTACTTAAATGACTAAACAAAATGAATCAAAACTCACAAGTTCCTCTTCATTCATTCCATTATTTTACTTCTGGATAGGCTGATTGGTGGAGGGGGGAGGGGAATATAAGCTCCAGGGAATTATTGAATGAGAAATGCAGACCAATGGAAGATATTCTCACAAGGGTTATTTTACATAGTACTACCTTTACACTTGGACCACTTTGAACTACTGAAAAGTCAGGTACATTTTCCTGATTGACATACAAGCATGAAGAGTATAGCCTTGAATTTGAGATTATTGCTTAAGAGAAGGAATAAAAAATATTAATTTTTTTGAAAAAGAATTATCTTTTAGACAGCCAAGAAGTAATATAAATATAGTTCAATGCTTAGTTTTATTTTCTGTTTTCACATTTGAATTTCATCCTAATACAGCCATTGAGGAAATTCACATCTCAAGATTTTAATTCCATGACATTCTTGGGTTTTGAATTTCTAGGCAAGTTCTAGCAAATTAGAAGATAATTTTGGTGGTTTAGCAGAAATAAATGGGAACCCTCCTTCTAATACTGTCTTCTTGCTCTTTCTGCTTAACTGAATGTCTTTTGAATCCCTTGAATGGACTTCAAATGAGGAAGAGAACTTTTGTATTATATATTAATTATAATAAGACTCTTGCTAGGTTGTTAATAGTGATTCTCTAAAATCCAAACCATTTCATTAAAATTTCCAATCACATTCTCCATGCATCTACAATTAGTCCCTTACCCCATGTTTTTAGAGATGAAGACTTTTCCACTTTGAAGACCAGCAGCTTATTTGATATGCTACCTATTTGATTATTTATTGTGGTGAAGCAGAAAATACTCATGGGGAAACTCCAGATACTCTCTGACACAATTAAATTGAGTTAGAACAAAGTATGGTCCATGGGGGATTTCTTTAAAGTAGTTAATTGGTCACTTTTGGAAATGCTCCAAAAGCTTCATCCATCTCTTTATATTTATGTTTTAATTTCTTCTTCAAGGCCTAAATGATTCTCTGCCAAGATATTAACAAAATGAAATAGGTGTCATTTCTTGGGATTGTTTGAAGTATCAAATGTAGAGTAACACTAATTGGAACTCCATTGTCCAGAGAAAAAGTTTCCCACATAGCATTCGCTTAATTGAAAATCAGTGCTTCCAGTTTATTTACTTGGTGGAGAGCAAATTAAATAGTATCAATTTGTGACTAATGAGCTTGGATGAAATGATTAGTTTTAAGCTTTTCAAAATCCCTTTTCATACTTTAAAAAATTATTTTTCCCCAATTACATTTAACAGCCATATAAAACATTCATTTCCTAAAATTTCAAATCCAAAATTTTCTTCTTTCATTTCTCCTTTCCTCTTCATAGAAAAGGTAGGCAGTGTAATATAGTTTATATGTGCAGTCATTCAAATCATATTTCCATATTAGTCTTGCCATGAAAAATAGACCAAAAAAAAAAAAACAAACAAAAGTAAAGAAAGCTTTAAAAACCATGCATTGATCCACATTTGGTGATGAGTTTTTCCATTTGGAAATGGATGATAATTTTCATCATAAGTCCTTTGGTATTGTCTTTTCTCATTGTATTGCTGAGAATAGCTAAGTCATTGATAACTGATCATCATATAGCACTGCCGTTACTAATTACAATATTCTCATCTTTCTGTCCATTTTATTTTCTATCAGTTTATGAAACTTTTGCCAGCTTTTCCTTAAAGCATCTTGCTGGAGAGCAATATGGAACTAGGTTCAAAGAGCAATAAAACTGTTCATATCCTTTAACCCAGCAATTCCAATTCTAGGTCTATATCCAAAAAAAAAATTATAAAGAAATGGGAAAAGTCTTACGTGTTCCAAAATATTCATAGCAGCTCTTTTTGTAGGGGCAAAGAATTGGAATTTGAGGGGATGCCCATCAATTGGGGAATGGCTAAACAAGTTGTGGTACATCAATACTATGGAATTCTATTGTTCTATAAGAAACCATAAAGGGTTGGTATAACTTATTGGATCTGATGCTGAACGAAGGGAGTAGAACCAAGAGAACAATGTACACATCACCAACAATATGATGAAAAGGACATCCTGGATGGAAGCAATTCTCAGCAATCCAGAGAGCTAGGACAATTGTTCCCAATCAGAGGAAGAAAAAAAAACTAAACAAAATACACAGAAAAAAACCCCAACCCTTTTGAATCTGATGAGCACTTTATAAAAATGATCTCTTATGTATCTTTTCCCCTTAATCCTAATTCCTCATGCCAAAAATTACTAATTTGTGACCATGTTTAACAAAATATGGATGTAAAAATGCCTATCTGATTTTTCCCTGCTGAGGGGAGAGGAGTGGAAAGGGAGGGTGAAGGGAAATTTTCTAACTTGGAAATATGCATGTACATATGAATGAAAATAAATAAATTAATTAAAATATATAATTGGACAAAGGCAAAAGGAAAATGATTCCTTTAAAAGCACATTTGCGGGGGGAAGCCAGGTGGCTCAGTGGATAAAGCACCAGCCCTAGAGTCAGGAGTACCTGGGTTCAAATCTGGTCTCAGACACTTAATAATTACCTAGCCATGTGGCCTTGGGCAAGCCACTTAACCCCATTGCCTTGCAAAAAAACCTTAAAAAACACATTTGGACAAATGGAAAAAATATAATAACTCCTTCAAAAATGGAATTGACCAATTGGAAAAGGAGATGCAATAGGTAAATGAAGAAAATTCTTCTCTAAAAAAGATTGGCATCTGTGGATAATAGTGACTTCATGAAACACCAAGAATCTGCTAAACAAAAATTAAAAAACAATAGAAGAAAACGAAAAATATCTCATTTGTAAAACAACTGACTAGGAAAATAGATCTAAGTGAAACAATTTAATCATCATAGGATTACTTGAAATTCTTGAACAAAAATAAAGCCTGGAATTCAAACTTCAGGATACAGTGAAGGACAATTTCCCTGATATCATGGAACCAAAGGGCACAATAGTCATCGAAGTACTACATCAATCTCCTCCTGAAGGAGACCCCAATATGAAAATTCCAAGAAATATTGTGACCAAACTCCAGAAATAACAGATCAAGGAGAAAATCCTGCAAGTGACCAGAAAGAAACAATTCAAACACCAAGGAGCCACAGTTGAGATTTCACAGGACCTGGCCATATCAACATTAAGGGATCAAAGAACCTGGAATATAATATTCTGGAAAGAAAGGGAGCTTTATCAGAACTCCTGGTTGTGAAGATTGTTTCCCAGCTTTCTGCTTTCCTTCTAATTTTGGCAGCATAGATTTTATTAGTACAAACCCCTTTTAATTTAATATAGTCAAAATCATTCATTTTGCTGTTCATAATGTGCTCTAATTCTTGTTTGGTCATAAATTTATTCCTTTTCAATAGATCAGATAGAGTACTTTTTGTCTATTAATTTATCTATGGTATTGCTCTTTATGTCTCAATCATGTACCCATTTTGACCTTATTTTGGTAGAAGGTAAGAGCTGTGAATCTATGCCTAATTTTTGCCATATTATTTTCCAATTTTCCCAACAATTTTTGTCAAGTAGTGAGTTCTTATCCCAGAGACTGATGTCTTTGGGTTTGTCAAATAGTAGATTGCTGTAGTTGTTTACTGCCAATTATATTTTTAAAGGATTTGTTTTCTTCTGTCATTTTTCTTTGGAAGATGTTAATTTTCTCTTGCATTTCTTTTCCCAGTTTTCCCATTTGATTTTTAAACTCCTTCCTGATCTCTTCTAAGAAGTCTTTCTGGACCAGAGACCAAGTCATTGTCTTCTCTGACACTTGATCATTTTTGACCTTCTTTTCTGAGCTAGTATCCTTTTCTTCAAGGTAGCATTCAATAGACCCTGCTTTGTGCTGGCCTTTCTTCATTTGGGGATATTAGCTTTCCCTAGCCCCTTTTAGTTGGGGAAGGGATTAGAGACCTTTAGTGTTGAGATCCCTAGAGGCCTTCCTCACTAGAGTTAGGAATTCCCCTGAAATAGTCTGTGAACCCTCTGGTAAAGAAACAGAAGCTTTCTGTGGATTGTCTATATTGGACGTGTCAACCACACACTCTCTAGGCCTGGAACTGGATCTGTGCCAGAGGCTATCTCTTAGTAATCAGTGTGGGTGAAGGTCTAATGCCCACATCTGGGCCTTGTGGCAAGGCAGAAATACCTGGAGCTGTTTCTGTGTTTGTGTTGAGGAAAGTCAGACCATACCATAGTAACAAAGGAAACTCCACCTGGAAATTCAGGGATTTCACTGACTGGAAACATAAGGGCTTGGGGTCTGGGTCTTCCAATCCAATTGAGCCAGCTGGATGAGTGTTCTGGGCAGTCATTCTGGAGCTCTCCAGAAATCTTCTACCTCTGGGGTTCTTAGTCAAGTCCCTGGGCCTCATCCTACCACCCCTGTACTAGCTCTCTGCTCTCTGTCCTGGGCATGTGTGTGCTCTCCTGTGACAGATCTTGCTGGGAGATGCTCCCCTTTGTTCTCCTGTGGGTTCTGTTGATCTAAAATCTATTAATAGGTTTGATTTATGTCCATTCTGACGAAAAGCCAGGGGAGTTTAAAACTGCTTCTTTCTGCCATCTTGGCTATAATATTCCTGACATTTTTTTTTACTTTGGAATCTCAGGAGGTGATCAATGGAGCACTATTTTGCTCTCGGTTTCTAGGATAAGAAGGACAATTTTCCTGGAGAATTTCTTGAAAAATAAGGTCTAAACTCTTTTTTTTTGTAATGAATTTCATAGTCCAATAATTTTAAAATATTCTTGCCTGGATCTGTTTTCCAGGTCAGTTGTTTTTCCAATGAAATATTTCGCATTTTCACCTAGTTTTTTATTCTTTAGGTTTTGTTTTAATGTTGCTTAATTTCTCACTAAAGCATAGCTTCCCTTAGCTCCATTCTGTGTTTTAAGTAATTATTTTCTTCAGAGAGGTTTTGTAATCTCCTTTTCCATTTGGCCAATTCTTTTTAAATTATTTTTCTCCTCATTGGCTTTGTGGACTACTTTTTTCCATTTGACTTACACTGGTTTTTAGATGTCATTTTCTTCAGTATTTTTTTGCATCTCCTGATTTTCCCATATAACTTTCATTTCCTTTCCCAATTTTTCCTTTACCTCCCTTATTTGATTTTCAAAATCTCTTTTGAGTTCTTCCATAGCTTGAGATCAATTCATAATTGTCTTGAAGGCTTTGGATTCAAAAACCTGGACTTTATATTCTTTTGAGTATGTATTTTAATACTTCATAGGACCAAAGTTATTATCGATGATTGAATTGTTTGTTATTGTTTTCTCATTTCCCCTGCCTATGACTTAATTTAAACACTTTTTTTTTAAAGATGGGTCTCTGCTTCCAATGTGGAGGCCAAACTATCCCAAGGTTTTGAGGGTTTTTGAAGCTGTTTTCAGGGATATCCCCTTCTCCCCAAGACCTGCAAGTTCTCAATTTCTCCAAAGTCTTATGAGAAGCTGTGATTGCTCTCCTGGCCTGTACTCTGCTGTATGGATGCCCAACAGCACTCCTTTCTGCCCTGGAACCATGATAAGGGTCCCTGCTCTGCTGTTGCAGTAAGTTCTGTTGCCCTCTGCAAATTTTCTTGAAACTGGGGTCCCAGATACAACCTGGATCTGAGTAACAAGGACGCCTGTGTCTTGTCTCAGGAATAGCAAGGAGACCTCTGCTGTCCCCCTCATTGTCCTTAATGCCTATGGGCTGAGCACTTGGGAAGCAGATACTTTGTGCTTCCTGAGACCTTCTCCTGGTCCCCCGAGCTGGGTCTGTTCTGAGACCTCCACTGAACCTTCTCACCCGGGTGAGATAGAGTTTTCCTGTTGACTAAGAGGTTTGGGAACCATCACTCCTGCCATGGACCTGGATGCTCTGTGTTCTATTTCTGGATGATTGGAGCAGGTTCACTCTGGCATGGTCAATGCTACACTGAGGGACCTTTCTAACCCCAGTGCAAAGATCCTTCCTGCACATCTCCAAGTTGTCTTGATTTGGAAAATTGTTTCACTTAGTCTTTTTAAGGGTTCTATCACTCTAGAATTTATTATATTATTATTATTATTATTGTAATTATTATTTTTGGGTTTTGCAAGGCAATGGGGTTAAGTGACTTGCTCAAGGTCACAAGCTAGGTAATTATTAAGTGTCTGAGACCAGATTTGAATTCTCCTGACTCCAGGTCTGGTGTTCCTTCCATTGTTCCACCTACCTTCCACACAGTTATTTAGTGGCATTTGGAGTAGTGTGGAGAGCTAGGAAAGTCCCTACCTTTATTTCATCCTCTTGGCTCCTCCTATACTTCATTTTTGAAGAAGACCATTGCATCAGGCAGGTGATGTCATGACAAGCACATGAATGGGATTTCAGTAAGGGGAAGCTGTGCTAAGTCACCAGGCTCATTTTCTCCTCTAGTCATATGGGTCCAGTGGCCAGATCCAAATCAAAATAACTAGAGATGACCTTGAATGTGATGGAGGAAACCAGGGAGGAGTGACTTGCCCAAGGTCATACAACTAGTAATAGTCAAGTGTCTGTGGTCAGATTTGAACTCAGGATCTATGATTCCATTACTGGTGTTCTTTCCACTGCTCCATCCTGCTACCTTTAATGTCTTCCAGTACCTGAATAATATTATGATGTTGAGGAGATCAAATAAAAACCATGATGGCAGAAATCCTAAATCAGATTGTGGTAAATATGAGAGTCAAGGGTTGAGAGACAAGCCTTATGAAACCCAGAGTATGACCCATTCAGTAAAGTTTTGGAAAATACTGTTGAAAGGAAAAAAAAGCTCATCTCATTCCAGATGCAGTTCAGAAAATCTAGCATTGCCCATCAGTGAGGCAGGTGTCAGCATTAGAGCATGACACAGTATAATGTCCCCACTGAATAAGACCGTTTGGTAGAAATAGTTGTTTAGTAATTATCAGAATGGACTTGTAATGACACAGATTAGAATTGTTGGTAAGGTTTATGAATATATTGCTCTCCCAGTAGCTTCTGGGGGGCCTTCCTGATTCCATCACTGAAATACAATGTTACACAGATCTTATTATCCCGGCACACAAAGAAGACTCCATATATGCCATGGAAATCTCTCATTTCCTTTACAAGTGATTGGCCCTTTCCTTCTAGACTCCTTTCTTTTTTAGGTTTTTTTTTTTGCAAGGCAAATGGGGTTAAATGGCTTGCCCAAGGCCACACAGCTAGGTAATTATTAAGTGTCTGAGAACGGATTTGAACCCAGGTACTCCTAACTCCAGGGCTGGTGCTTTATCCACTGCACCACCTAACTGCCCCTAGACTCCTTTCCAAAAAGGCCTGAAGAGATGAAAATGTGAAATTCTCAGAAAGACCATTGAAACTACCAAAATGAAATTAAAACTGTACTTAAATATGCACATCTAAGTGAATATGAATTGACCTGAGATAGGCGGTTCCCTGAACTGACTTGGTAGAAATCCTGAAATCTTAGATAAAGATAAACAAGGCTCTGCTCAGCTTCTACGGACAAGAGAAGCTTTTTTTCAGCATAACCTCTGAGGGATGAATGCTTTCTACAAAATCATTGATGATAGTTTCCTCCATCTCAAATTTGAGAAAATTCATTGCTTCACTGGACCTATGAGCTGGACAAGTTTGAACTGTTTCTACTTTGTTCTCCACAGAATCTCTTAGTGTTTTCCCCTGAAATCAATTATCCTGTAGCTTATTCTGTTAACTTTTTCAGCCTCTCAGCTTTGGTTCTACTCTGAAGTCATGTCTTTAAATTCACCTATAATCCAGTCTTCCACTTAGTGGACGTAAGAATCTTTGTAAATCTCTCCATTGCAGAGAGGGATATAGATCTCCTTAGCAAGTATTTTCATTTCCTATTCCTAGTCCAACTCTCACAGAACATACATACATGGAAGGTGGAACAAGGTTTCCTTGAAATTATTATGTCTTTCACCCTGAACTATTCTTACATGCCTGGTCTTCAGATCTTATTTTTCCTTGGGTCTTTCAATCTAACAATGCTCTAAATTGCCATCTTTGCAATGTGCACACTCTGCTTCTGCTTCTGACCTATGGGGTAAAATATATTAGCTCTTGTCTTTCTTACAAATGACAGCCTTTTAAATGCTCGAACACAGCTATCATGGATTCCATGAATCTTCTATTGTGCAGGCAAAACATCCATAGCTTTTCCTACTTACACTTATTTGGAATAGTATTGAGATGCTGATAATCTCAGTTCTATTCCTCAGCTTCTCAATGTAACCTCAAAAAGTCAGCACAATAGTCCATGTATGATCTAATCAGGACAGGCTTTAAGGGGAAAAAAGGATTTTAATGAAAGAAGGTCCAGGAGTAAAGGTGCTTTTGCTTTTGTGGAAATGATGAGTAATTTTTCGTTGATTACTAGGACAGTCTAATTTGGGTGCAAAACAGTGAGAGATTTCCATGGAGAACAAAGTAAAACTACTTCGAATTTGCTCAGGAACCCATCCACTCAGGGCCTTTCAAGTGAAGAATGAATTTTCTCAAATTTAAGGCTTCCATGGCAGAGACAGAGAAAACTGTCAGCAATTTTGTGGAGAGGAGTTCTCTGTTACTCTTTGGGTTGTGCAAAAAGACTGACAAATTTAAAGATTCTAGAAATCTAATTCTGTCATTTGGGTTTGAACTTCTCTCAAGGTCTGTTTGATTTACTTGTTCCCTCAAGTGTAAATGAAAAGATTTAGCATGTGGTCACCACATTGTTCGCAAACATTACCTTTTCATTGGCGTATAACTGTTTAGATTACTTTGGCAATGCATATAAAAAGGACTTTCATACACATGGAGTGGAAAGTGAGATGGGAAGAATGTGTGGGAAAAGTTTCCTATAGCTCTGTGTCTATACGGAGATGAACTATTTTTAGTACATTGATTTATGATATGATACATATGGAAAGAGAGGAGAGGATAATAAATATAACAAAATAAAAAGTCATATTTGCATCTCACTTATATCATATCCCCTGAGTCAGGGGACCCAGAATGAAGAAAAAAAATCAGATAATATTGTGGCCTCAGAAGAATAATTCAAATATCTTTAAGTTAATACTAAAGACAAAGATATAGCAGGTTATGTTCATAATATCATGTAATGAAGAAGGTTACAGTTAAATCAATCAAGGGACAATAAACTGAAAAGCAGAAATCCTATCCAATGACAAAATAGTGAACACAAACTATTGTGTGCCGTGTACTGCAAAAAAGATTTTGTACCAGAGAGAAAGATGATCAACCACTTGGGAGAAATTGTTACATAGTAACCTTCTGGATATGTGAAGATGTTCATTAGTCTATGTGAGAATGAAATGACTATATTTTCTGTCATGGAAACCAAATATGTCAGCTAATGACCCACAAAGAGGAGTTTGCGCAGTATGTTTTATTTGAATATTTTGTTAGTTATCCACTTAATTAAGTAGATTAAAAGGAGACTGACTTACATAATTTTGAAATTTTAAAATATGTCACAGATGCTCATTAGTCTTCTTGGTAAATATTTTATATTGGAAACAAAGATGATTTTCCCAAATCTAAAATTATAAAGACTACTTTATTGAAAATCACTGTGGGTTGGTGGATTGAACCAGTACTTGTACCAGTAACTACTAGAGTAAAATCCTGCTTCAAGAATATCAAAGAAATCAATGAAACAAAGGCCAAGGAATATGTCCTAATCTTGCAAGATATAAAGCTGTATTATAAAGCAACAGTCATCAAAGCTGTTAAGTATTGGTTAAGAAATAGAGAAGAGGATTAATGGAACAGATTAGGTACAAAAGAAACAGTAAATTGCTGCAAATCTACATTGATAAGGGGAATGCAAATTAAAGCAACTCTGAAGTACCCACTCATACCTATAAGATTGGCTAAAATGACAAAAGAAGAAAAATATATATGTTGGAGGCGATGTGGGGAAACTGGAACACTAAGGTATTATTGGTGGAATTGTGAACCGATCAATTTGGAACTATGATTAAAGGGCAAGAAAAATGTTCATAATCCTTGATCCAGAAATGCAATTCTCAAAGAGATTATTAAAAAAGGGAGAAAGACTCATATGTAAAAAAAAAAACAAAACATTTATTGCAGCTCTTTTTGTAGTACCAAAAAATGGAAGGTGAGGGATGTCCATCATTTGGGGAATGGCAGAACAAGTTATGGGGATGTGAATATGATGGAGTACTATTGTTCTATAAAAAGCATGAGCTGCAGGACTTCAGAAAAGTTTGGAAGGTCTTGCACGAACTGATGCTGAATGAAGTGAGCAGAATCATTAGAACATTGTTATATATGAATAACAGTATTTCCACTATGGTGGATGTGGCTCCTCTTAGCTGTTAAATTTTCAAGTACAATCTTGAAAGTTTTGTCATGGAAAGTGACATCCACATCTAGAGAAAAAACAATTATGAAGTTTGAATGCAAAGCAAAACATATTAAATTCTCTCTTGAAAATTTGTTCTCATGTTTTCCCCCTCAGTTTTAATTCTTCTTTCACAACATTACTAATATGGAAATATGCTGAGCAGCATTCTACATGTATAACTTTTATCAAATTGCTCACTGACATGGGGAGGAGAGAAAAAAGGGAGGGTGTTAAAAATGTGGAATTCCAAAAGCTTGCAAAAGATGAATGTTGAAAACTATCTTTGCCTGTAACTGGAAAAAAATAAATTAAAACAAAATCCTGCTTCTGACATATAATCAATAAGACTTTAAGAAAGTCACTTTATTGCCTTCCCCAACCTGGAGGGCTGGAAGTTTTGGCAAAGTTGTACATATGCATTGGTAATTTTTCATTGGTATTTCCCCAGTCAATAAAATTGTTGATCTGCACTTAGCCCAAACCAAACCAAATGAAGCAAAACCTGTAATATCCTATTTGCAGAACATAAAGTATTTTATAGTGGCATAATCAAATATGTTTATTCTTCTGAAGAACCTTGTGAAGCAACTTGGAATTATTTTTATTTTAGACATGCAAAAACTCCAATTGAGTCACTTACTCATGGTTACTATTCAGGAAGTTATAAAACAACCCAAAAATTTTCATGGAAAATCCAATGTGTTTTCTATGGATCTAGGATGACTTTCTTGAATTATATTTTCAAACTATTGATTTAGATGGACTCTTTTCAATAAATAAAACCTTGACTTTAAGCAAGAGATATTCTGTACACTAAATCTGAGAGAAAAATGATATCTTATTCTATTCTTGCTTAAAATATCTTGAAATCAAAATTATTACAGCTTCCCAGCAGACTCACATTCAGTGAACTTTCTCCAGCATGCAGATTTTTCTTTCCCTTGTTACATAGGATTATTGATTTGTAGTTAGAAGAAGAGATCTGAGTGGTCTAGTTGCACTCCTTCATTTTATGGAAGAGAAAATTGATATCCCAATAGGTTAAGTGACTCCTCCATGATCCCATAGGTAAGAAGTGATATAACTGTTTTCCATGATTTCTCCAATTAAATTTTTTTCTCTAAGCCTATGATTTACTTTTCTTGAATTATATTCTGAAGTATTGATTTTTAGCTATGTCCCTTTCTACTAGAGATAAATGACTTTTGGAGCATGTCTTCCTCAAATTTATTTATTGTGGTCGAACTGGAAACATCATGGTCATTGAATAAATTCAAACTATGAAGAAAAGTAATGAACTTAAGAACAAAGAATAAAAGAATCAAAAATCAGTGGAGATTTCTTTGAAATGACTAATTGGTCATAACTTTAAGTCTTTGTTACTTGGACAAGAAGTACCAGAGAAAAAAATTCTGAGATTTTGTCTTTCTGAAAGTTCTACTCCATGCTCCAAATGACCATCAGCATAAGATTTTAATGAAACCTTAAGTGGCAAGATGAAGCACTTCAGGTTTAAGTATAAACTTTTATATTTAGGTTGAAATTAATTGCACAAGTAGAGGTTGATGTGAAAAGGGGCATTGGCTTTGTGGTTTATCTTCAAAACACTAGGATTTTAATTGTCCGATAACTCATTGTGATTCAATAGTATGGCATTCCTTTCTCAGGTTAATGAAAATTAAGGAAGTAATGGCAAAAATATAATATTTATTCGATGGAAAGTGCTAACCCATTCTACTTTTCAGACTATATGTTGAATATTGTATTGTTTTTGGTAATCACATTCTAAGAGGTATTTAAAAAAAATTCCCATGGTATTTGCCTAACATTGTATTTTAAGGGTACTAGTCACTGTTACTGATATGCTGCTGCAAGAAGTCCAAGGGATAAGAGATTGAATTTATTTTATAAAAACACATCTAAAAACCCTGAGGTAAAAAGTATCCTTGTAGAAATGCAGGGTAAAAACATTGATTTAGGTATTGATTAAGGTAAAAACTGGTATATCCTCCAGAATAAATATAAAAAATAAATAATCAGCAAGAAATTTTCTGGTATCTCAACAGCTGCATATCAAAATCCTTAAAACAGATTTTTAAAATTCTCTTTGCCTGAGGTTCTACAGTTAGACCCCAGATCAATCCACTTAGGGGAAAAAAAAACTGGGGAAAAGTTAACTTGAATTTTCAGTCCAGTTTCATTATTGGTTCACAATAGTTGCAATTGATATTCATGGAGTGTGCAGATTAACTGAGATTTCCCCAGCTCCTCAAGCAAGCCTATCAAAATGAGTCCAAAGGATTTGAATAAATTTAGCCTAGAAACAAAGAGACCTATAGAGAATGATAGTTTCTTTTAGTTCCTTTAGAGAGGCAATAGATTTATTCAGTGTTTCTCAATGAGTAAAACAGACATAAGTTTAAGGTGTGTAGATTTCCAAGCACTAAATTTTTTTCCCTTCATTTCTATATACTGTATAACAGTGAAATGGACTACCCAGTAAGACAGTGAGTTCTCTATCATTATTTATTTTTTAAAGAATGGTTTCTTGGGTCACTTGCCAGGGATTCTAAAGAGGGAATTTTTGCACTGCAAGAAAGGAGTACTGAATAACTTAAACTCACTTAAAGTTCAGTATTTAATGGATCTATCTCACCAATTTAATCTTATACAGGACATTACTTAAAACTTCTTTGATGTGCTTATTTCACAGAATGTAAATGAAAGGGTTCAGAAAATGAGTGCCCTCCATTATTCACAAAAGCTTCTGTTGATGTCTAAAGTGTTGACCTGTTATGATTTCACATATATAAAAAAATCAGCTTCCATTCAATAGATGGAAGACAATGGGATGAGAATAATAGGTAGAGAAAGCTTTTTGTCGTCCTTTGATTGAAGGGAGATATTCTATCTTGATAACTATATTTGTGTAAGCTATAACAATTATAATGAGAATTGTCCAGAATAGCAAGAGAAAAAAGTAATGATTCACTAAAACTACTTTCAGAGTATGAGAGATTTGTCAGAGGAGCCAGATCATATAAAATGTCTTAAAATACCAGAAATGATGATGAAATTCAAAACATAACACAATGAGACCAGGAAGCAACATATCCTCTTGGTCCTGATGCTGGAATAATGCAGAGGATGACAAATGGGCATTTATCTGTTTAGGGATATTAAAGCAGAAGCAAAAAAAAAAAGCTGTTGACTACAAAAAGAAAGAAAAAGTCTTGGATAGAGCAGCTAACAAAGGCACTTTTCCCCCCCATTTCACATAGGAAAAAATATCAGGAGCTTGCGTGCAACTGTTGTTATAAAGCAAAAAACTACTGAGGAAAAAATACATTTGTATTTGGAGGCAATAGTCATCTCACATGTGGGTGATAATAACTCTATTTTCTTTGATGATAACTGAATATGGCAGTAGAAGAAGGATGAAGAAGAGTCTCCCCAGGTGTTGGACAGCAGGAAATACTTCTGGGATGAATTCCTGGGCAGTTGTTTCATCTCTCATCTCTGCCATTTTTCCCATTTAGCCTATAAAGCATGAAGCATTGTGAACAATGTTGGACAGTAGTGAACTTTAAGTACAGTTCAAACGGTCCTAGGTTATCCTGTAACAATTTAGTGATGGGACAATGTAGAAACTAGACCTTTGGTTTCATTAGTAGAGTGAAGCCCTAGCTGAGGAACCTCCCTCTATTAATTCAATTGAATAACTTCTCTGCTACTTAGCCTCCTAGTCAATCATCAGTCAATAAACCTTTGTGAACTCCATAAATATGTTCCAGAAACTGTGCTCAGATGTCTAGAGTATTCAGTAACTTGCCCAATGTCATATAAACAGTATCTCTCAGAGGCATGAATTTAATATGTTTCCCCAATTTTTATAAGGCCATGAGGTTAAGTGACTTGCCTGAGGTCACACAGCTAAGTCATTAATAAGTTTCTGAGGTTGGATTTGAATTCAGGTCCTCCTGACTCCAGGGGTCTGTGCCCTATCCAATGTGCCACCTAGCTACTCCCCATATTTTTAAAGTATGAAGGAAAAACAGCAACACTGATAAACTAAGGAGTCAAGAGACAATTCCCTCTACATAATTTCCTAATTTGTTGAAAGGTGAAACAACGACATATTTTAGATCACTCACAGTCAGAGCATTCTGAGATTTAAATGAAACCCAGTCATCTATGTTCAGGCATAGCAGCTTTGAAGGAAACAAATTACTTTGTTCAAGTCAGAATAATTAATTTCATATAATTAAACAAAAACTGGAATATTCTTGGATTTTATATGTATCTAGCACTTAGAAAGTTCTGCATGGATACTAACCCTTTTAATTGGTGACAATTTCATGATACTTGAAATGATCTTGCCTTTATTTCCAATACTATAAATAAAAAATTCTAAAATAGATTTTTTTTTCGGCAAAGCTATAGTGTTAAGTGACTTGCCCAAAGTCACACAGATAGAAGTATCAAGTATCCATGGCACATCCTCCTGACTCCAAGATTGTTGCTCTAACAACTGAGACCGAGGTCCCCTAAAAGAGAATTTTGCTGATTGAAAGATGTTCTCCTAAAGAATCATGAATTTATTTTTACAACTTGAGATTTTGTGTGTTATTCTCAGTGTGCCCAGTTTAAGAATTGGCAGACTTGGATCCTGATTGCTGTACTCGTTCCATTATATCAAGGTATCAATCAACCAGTCATTGCACATTCCATATTTACTATGAGAGATTAAAATAATTGCAACAACAACAATGAATGAAACAATCTCTGTTCACAAGAAATTTACATTTTAATGGGGGAAGGGTCAACAGGTACACTTACAGGCACACAGGGAATAAATATGAAGAGCATAAATATAAAATCATCAGGAAGAGAAGGTATTAGCAATTGGAGTAACAAGAAAAGTTTCAAGGAGAAGCTGGTTCTTGAGCCGAATTTTGAAAGAAAAAAATGGAATTTTACAAGGTGGAGGTGAGGAGGGATAGCATATCAGGTGAGATGGAGAAGTAACTTTTCAGAAGAACAGAGAAAGGCTTGTTAACTGGATTGCAATGTTAAAGAGCACACACAAAAGTTCCAGCAGAGGTGTCATAGGTTTCAAAATCTAATCAAAAGAGGTTATTTTTATTCTAGAGGCAATAGAAAGTCATTAGAATTGATTGAATTTGGGAATAAGAAGGTGTGATATATATTTTAAGAAAACTAATTTGGCAGCAGTGTGGAGAATACACTGAAGAAGGAAGAAATTTGAGGCTGGGAGAACTATAAGGAAGGTATAATAATACCAGGAGTTAAATGATAAAGGCCTGAACTGGGATGGGGACTTGGAATGAGGGTGTGGGAATGGAGGAAAGGAGTAGCATAGATGACATTTACTATTACATTGTCAAGATTTGGTAATTGATTGCATAGATGGGGTTAGAGAGAGAAAAGCATCAAGAGTAGCACCAGGGATACAAGGATACAAGGTTAGATAGATGGTGATGGCTAAGAGAAATCAAAAGAACAGTTCAGACTTTAAGAAAGTATTAAACTAAGACATGTTTCAATCCTATGCCAAGATATCTTACCAACTGTAAGATAGTATCATTTTTTCACATGATAATTTTTCCAGGATATCAAAATGTTTCTTCTTGAATACTTAGTTTTTGTTTGCTGCTCTATAATTTCCCCTCATGCATGAGGCTGCTATGTGGCACAGTGGTTAGAGCTCTGGACTTGGCATCAGGAAGATCTAAATTCAAATCAGACTTCAGATATTTACTATCTGACCTAGGCAAGACACTTAATGTGTTTTTGCCACAGTGTCCTAATATATAAAATGGGAATAATACTAATTATTGCTTCCCAAGATTGTTGTGAGGATCAAGTGAAGCCATTTTAAAGCGCACAGCTTAATGCAAATGATAAGCACTATATTAGTGTTAATTGCAGTTATTAGCTGTTATTCTTGATCTATTCTGGTTCATTGTTCCTATTCAGATCTGCTGTCAAGACTGGCTTAAAATCTACAGAGCGCCCTTTAGTTTTGCTTTAGTATGAAGGAAAGGAAGTACAATGTAGTGAGAGTGAAAGTACTCACACTGAGGCAGTTCCCAGAGGCTAGTCTTGTCTCTCTTCCGCTGTAATCATATACTAAACCCTGTTGTTTTCCTGTTTTGTCTGAGTTATGATGTAAAAGAAAAGGTTGCATGATTATATATGATCTCAGACCCAATTGGTCTGAGATTTCCATGTATTTATATAGCACAATGTTTAGACAGCTAGGATTAAAAAAGAACATCAAAATCATTCCCATAAAACTCTCGTACTCCTGAGAAAGACCAGTTTCACAGGGTTTCAATCACATACCAAAGCTGATTTTTGAATGCTCACTGTTAGAGGCTTCTGAATTTTAATGAGAAAAAATGACTTCAGCGACACATATTTTAAATGTTTTTCTACTCTGCTCAGAGCAATGGATAGTCCATTTCTTACAGGCTCTGAAATGGGCAGGATACTTTGTATTCTATAAATTTATCCCAAGGAGAGGAAATATATTCTGGATAAGTTGATTTTCTCTTTTGTATATTTTCTACAGGAAAATTTCATTGGAAGTATGATCCTCTTTCATGCTCTGCTTCCAAAATTAGATTATTACAACCTTTCTCCCAGAGATGAGGATTCAGATGTATTGGATGCATCTCTGCCATTTTTCCCACTTAAATATTTATTGATGCCTAATAGAAATGACATGGATCTGCATGCTGTCCTCTTGATAACTTTTTATGAAAAAGTAATTAAGAAGAGCTCAGATGGGGTGGCTTTGTGGCACAGTGGATAGAGCACCAGTCCTGGAGTCAGGAGTACCTGAGTTCAAATCTGACCTCATAATCACCTAGCTTTGTGGCCTTGGGCAAGCTACTTAACCCTATTTGCCTTGCAAAAGCCAAAAAAAAAAAAAAAAAAAAAAAAAAAGAGAGCTCCGTAAAGGATAACTGAATCCAAAGTCATTGGGAATTCTCTAGAAGCAGTTAAGAGTTCACTTTTGGAAATGAGAAATAACAGTACCATGTCAGACTTTTACTCTTTTATTATTTTTAGTTTATTTGCTCCCCAGGTTCCATGTTTTCTCTGCCAAGGTTTAGAAAGTGGAATAAACACAATTGCTCAGAAGATCTGTTGAATCCCTAATTGAAGTTCAAAGTCCAAGGGAATTTTTCTTAAAATATCTGTTTTAGTTGTTTTTTCACTCAAGTCCAAACTCTGCATGGACTGCTTTTTGGGGGTTTTGGCACAGAAATGGATTGTTTTGCCACTTCCTTATGCATCTCATTTTTACAGATGAGGAACTTGAGACAAAGTAATTTAAGTGACTTGCCCAGGGTCGTATTACTATGTCTGAGGGTAGATTTGAACCCAAGTCTTCTTCCCTAAGGGACTGGCACTCTTTCTGCTGTTTCCAATAGCTTCCCAGTAAAGTATTTATTTGACCTTAAAAAACCTCATACTTTCAAATGCTTTTCTTGCTGGCTTAAATACAACCAATCAGTTATAGAAATGAAACTGATATAACTAAACTTTACTCTTTGAACCCTGCTCATTCATTATTTCCAAGATACTTTAAGATCATTTCTATCATCCAGGTACCTGTGCACTTATCTGTCATCATAGTTTCCAGATAATTCTAGCTCCTTGCTAAGTTCTCTCTTCCATCTGCTCCTGGTTTTCCTTTTTTATTATGATGAACATAAGTTATGACAATATATTTTAATTTATATTCATATATATTTGAATGCATACTTATAATTTATATGTATGTCTATTCATATATGTAGGCATGTTATCAGCTGCATAAACACAGATATATGTGTATATATGCACATAAATAACCACATATAGAGTGAGAATATTATTATTTCTATGATGCCCCCATGCTGTGTTCCATATTTTATACTGAAATTGAGTTATACCATAACACATATCAAATCTACCTAGGAATCAGATAACACTGCTCCAGATAGTGACTATCCCAGGGTGCCTTCTTTTTTTATTTTATTTTTCCAACTTCATGCTATGAAAGTTTTTCCAACATTAATCCACTTGCATAATTATGCTACACCATTTTCCTCCACCCTCCCTTTCCACCCCACTTCCCCTTTATGAACAGGCTAGTGAATATTGTACATCAACATTTGGGGTTAGCATGTTTGTGTATTAGTCATTTTATGTATGAAGAATTAGAACTAAGTGAAAAGAAAGAAAATCATAAGATTAGAAGGAAAAACATGAGAAAAATTATAAGAAAAATGAACAAAATGTTCATTCAGATTCTGTGGGATTATTTTTTTTGTCTTATTTTAGTCTGTATGTGGATGGTAGTGTCAGTATCAGATCTCCCAGGGCTGTCCTAGATCTCTTAACTTCTGAGAGGAGCTGCATCCATCATAGTTGATCAACTCACAAGGTTGTTTTTAATGTGCATGATGCTCTCTTGGTTCTGCCTTCCCCACTCAGCATCTGTTCAGGTAATTCTTTCCATGCTTCTCTAGAGTATGAATATTCATGTTTTCTTATAAAACAGTAGCACTCCATAACCATAACTATTATATATATATATATATATATATATATATATATATATATATATATGTAAAATTTTAGAAATGAAACCTTCATCAGAACCCCTTGCTGTGAACATTAATTGACTTTGTATTCCTTCTATTCATAGCTGCATTGATTTTATAACTGTAAAAACTTTTTAATACAGTCAAAATCATCTATTTTTGCCATTTACATACATTCTATTTCTACTTTGTTCAAACATTTCTCCATTTTCCATTAACCTGACAGAGTATTTCTTGATTTATTAAGTGGTCTATCGTATCACCCATTATGTCTGAATCTTGTGCCCATTTTGACCTTATTTTGCTTCAAGGTGTGAGATGTGGGTCTGTGCCTAGGCTTTGTCACAGTATTTTCCAGTTTTCCCAACAGTTTGTTTGAAATAGTGAGTTCTTATCTCAGAAGCTAATATTTGAGGGATTGTTAATCATTTGCTACTGTTTGTTTTGTACCCATCTTAATCTACTCTTTTATTACTATATTTCTTAACCAGTACCAGGCAGCTTTGAAAGCTATTGCTTTATAGTATAGTTTTAGATTTAATTCAGCTAAGCTAACTTCCTTAACATTATTTTCCATCAAATGCTTTAATATTCTTAATATTTTGTTCCTCCAGAAGAATTTTGTTATTATTTTTTAGCTCTGTAAAATAGTTTTTTGACAGTTTAATTGGTATCACAATGAATAAGTAATTTAATTTAGTTAGAATTGTCATTTGTATTATTATTAGTTCAACTTAACCATAAACAATTGATGTTTTCTCAACAGTTTAAATTTGACTTTATTTGTGTGAAAAGGGATTTGCAGATGTGTTCATACAGTTTCTGGGTTTGTCTTAGAGAGAGCTTCTCAAGTATTTTATGTTGTCTGTAATTATTTTAAATGAAATTTCTCTATCACTTGCTCTTGGGCTTTGTTGTTCTTATACAGAAATGCTGATAATACATGACAGTTTATTTTATATCCTGTTCCTTTGCTGAAGTTAATTACTTAAATAGTACTTTAGTTGATTTTCTAGGAATCTCTAAGTATACCATCATATAATCTACAAAGAATGAACATTTTGCTTCCTTATTTTCAATTCTAATTCCTTTTATTTCTTTTTCTTCTCCTATTGCTAAAATTTACATTTCTAATGCTTTTGGAAATGCTCCTGCATTTTCCTCATTATGTATTATATTTGTTGATAGTTTTAGATTATTATTTACAGAAAAACTCAATTTATTCCTATACTTTCTAGTACTTTAAATAGCAGTAGCTATTGTATTTTGTCATGTTTTTAAAATCTATTGAGAAAATCATGTGATTTCTGTTAGTTTTTTATTGATATGTCCTATTATGATGAGAGTTTTTCTAATATTAAACCATTCCTGCCAACCTGGCATAAATTCCATCTGATTTATCCTTGTAATAACTTGCAATCTCTTTGCTAAAATTTTATTTAAAAATTTTGCTTCAATGTTCATTGGGAGATTGGTCTATAATTTTCTTTTTCCATTTTGATTCTTCCTGGTTAAGATATAGGCACATATTAATGACATAAAAGGAATTTGAAAGAACTCCTTTTTCTTATTTTAAGAATGGTTTAAATAGAGTTGGAATTAATCATTTCTTAAATAGTTGGTAGATTTCACTTGTAAATACATCTGGATCTGGAGACTTTTTCGTAGGGAGTTTCTTATGGTTATTTCAATTTCTTTTTCTGAAATGGGATTATTTAAATATTTTCTTTCCTCTTCTGTTAATCTTCATCATTTATATTTTTGTAAATATTCATTTCATTCAGGTTGTCAGATTTATTGGTTTACTGTTGGACAAAATAGCTCTGAATTAGTTCTTTAGTTTCTTTCTGCTTACTGGTGATTTCATCCTTTTCATTTTTGATTCTAAAATTTGGTATTCTTTCTTTTTTAAATCAAATTAACTAAAGCTTTATATATATATATATACATATATATATATATATATATATATATATATATATATATATATAGTTTCTTCAAAAAATCCCAACCAAGTTTTATTTATTAGATCAACGGTTTACTTACTTTCAACTTTTTAAATTTCTTCTGTGATTTTGAGAATTTCTAATCAGAGTTTTATTATGTATTTTTAATATGTCCTCTCTCCTACTTTGTCTATCAACCATAGACCTACAATCTTCCTCAATTAAAGTTTCAAGTATACTTTCTCCCACTGTCCTTTTAACTCTCCAACCACAGCACTGCATCCCTTGTTTACTAAATTAAAGGTTACTTAGCCTTCTTCTAGCATTGTCCTTCTTGTTATGTCTTTATTGTTTTAACCCTGTCTTATACCTTTGACCTACTTTTCAAAACATACTGCTTTTATCTTTTGTGATAGAAATACCATTTTCAAGCTCTGATTGTTTTTGATTGCTTGATTGATAATCAACATATCCTCATATTTACTAAATATCTCTAATTTGTTCCATCAGATATATAATTCTCAGAAGTCATAAATCACATTGAATGATAACTGGCTAATACTCTTTTCAAGTTCCCTCCATGGTGATTAAAATAAAATTTTGATATTCTGTTAAAGACTGGAGATAGTAAATGAGAAACCTGACCATCACTTCTTTGTCATTAAATTTATCAGAATAAATTTGAGACTCTGATAGCCCAAAATCCCTTCTATTATAGGAAGGTGTCTCCTGGGGACTTTGTTCACTGAGATCTCATTTCATATATCCTTGATCATTGTGAAGTACTTAGATTTCTGCATACATTTTTCTTATCTATTAAAATAGTGGGGCTTTTTGTAAAGTCATGTTGTCCTCAAAGGACCATTGTTCTTTAAATGTAAGCTTCACATTGTTCCAAATCTAGGCCCCTGGGGAGGAGAAAAAAACCTTTCCATAATCTGCCTCACAACATTCATGTTTATTTCCTTAGGATTTGGTTATACATCTTCACCAAAGACTTATTCTGGAATCTTAATATGCAATAAAATTGACCTTATTTTCTAAAAGAATGAACTTTCATAGCCCAATAATTGATTGGTTCTATAAAACTGGAAAAGATTTCAGTATGGATCTCACATTCAAGAACTAACCTTGTTTTTGGGTAAAGATTTTTCCATAAAGTTCTAAAACTGCTTGGCCATGACATCAAATCAAACAATCTTCTAAACTTGAATAGATTGTGATTTTCTTCAGATACCATCCTGATATGTACACAAATACTCTTAAACATTTATTTCAATATTTTTGAGTCTCAAATCTTGCATCTATCTTCTAAACTTCAATTTTCCTCCCTAAGCATTATTGCATAACCCTCAATAATATTGCCTTTGCTTTGAATATTCTCTTTCAGAAAGCTTTTATACTTGTTTCCAAACCCTTAAAATGGTTCTGATGGTGGTATTTGGATCCATGATATAATTCCAGATCTATTGACAACATTTGTAAGATCTGAGGTCAGCAGGGGGTTGAGGAGGAAGGATTCCAAAATATTTCTATTTTCTGAAGTGGAATCT